>NC_064282.1:492266-755881 GCF_019186545.1 Solanum stenotomum
GAAATCTCGATTTCGCCCAGTCTTTGCTATCGTTTGCTTGTTCTCGGAATCGCACTTTAGTGGTGTCGGAAGAAGCTCGTCCCTGCTCGTTCTGTCTCGGTTCTGCTGCCCTTGAAAAGGTGATACTCATTCTGGTTTATGTCTCTTTTACTTTAATATGATGACTGCTTGATCTTGGGCTGCATAGAGGTTTCGAAATGTTTAGATTTTTGGAAGCTTTTAACTCATTGTTGTCTGTAAATCAGTGGTAGAGTTTGTTTGATAAGATGTGGTTGTTGTTTGTTTTCGTTTTCAAGATGGCTTAATGCTCGTTTGAACTTGTATTGTTGTTTGTGTTCTTCTCGATGTCGCCGCTGATATTCTCGTTTTAAGTTTGGTTTGTTCACTTGTCAACCACCATGCCTCTATACTATCCCTGCTTGCTGAAATAATATTCTCATTTTTGACTATACTTCCCTAAGTGTCATAGAAGTCATTTCGTTATTTTCCTTGTGTGTTTTCGAGTATAGATTGGTAGTTTTAGTTCACATTAATGTGGCTCGTTTGTTTTGGGATCATTTTGTAGTATGAAATTATTAGACATGTTTAGTACTTGACGATTACATGTTGCTTGGATTCGTCCAATCCTTTTGGTTAGCTAATGGTTTTGTCATTAACTTGAAAGAGTTCTCTTGTCAGCATGAGCATAGCTTTATACTACTGATATTGTTCCTGTCATTTTAGTTCCAGTTCTGTTCCATGTTTTCGATTTGAAGTGGTATGGTTGTCACCTTAATAGAGTAGTTTAGCTCGGGATTTCCTTAATTCCGTGTTGCTATTCATTCCATCTCGCATCTTATAACTTGATATAATTTGTCTTGGGTTCTCTGTGACTCTTATTTCGAAATTTTTGCCTTGCTATCGTGTCAATTTTCATGCTTGTGGTTTGTAGCTTCTTGAGAAAATAGGGGTGGCCACTTTGTTCTTAAAAAGAGGGACCTCTCATTTCTGTAGATACTTTTTTTTAATTTGGGTTAAATACCACCTGCTATATTTGTTCATAAATGTTGTTTTAAGGGTTCAAAAGGTATTAGAGTGTTTCCTTCCAAATTACTTAAGCTACCGATTGTAAATTAGCTAGCAATTTAATTTTGTTGTGTTTGTGGTCTGTTCTTATAGTATATATAGTAAAGGAGTCCAGAATACTTGGGTTGATCTTTTTTTGGTATGCTAAATGCATTTCTCGTCGGTGTTTAAAGTGTGAATTCATGAATTAAACTTTAGTATAGTTATTTGCTGTTATGAGGTTGTATTTAGACGAGTATGTGTTGCATAGTGCAGTCAAACTCTCATCTGTTTGAGTTCACTTCAGCAAAGTCATCTGGATTCCTACTTAGTATAGCTTGTCTTGGGGCATGTCAATTATAATGGAAGTTTAAATGTGTTCTTTTCTCATGTCATCGGAATTTGAATTCATACTAATATATTTCCTCTTTTTCTCTGCTGTATGTAAACTCTACTGAGTCCATTGTGCATTTCGGATGGGCCATAAAGGCCCCAAATTCTCTTGTCCCTCAGTCAGCCACTAGGGCAAACTAGGAACCTGGTATACAGGTTTGAAGGCAGCAAAATAAGGCAGGAAACTGAATTTTCAAGCTCCGAAAAGCCCCAAAAAGGCCAGATACTTGCTGTATACAGCCGGGGATACGATATACAGGTTGCAAAAAATGCAAGAATACAGGTCCGATGAAGAAATACAGGTCAAAAGCTGATATACAGGAATAATGCAGAAATATGACCTAAAATATGGCTATACAGTGGTATACATAAACGTATACACTGATTTTTCAAGGCAAATGGGCCCAAAGCTTGGGTAATTTCCAGCAGGTCCAGGTGGTGGAAAAATGGGCTGAAACCCAATGAAATTTTCAGCAGGATTGATGAAGAATTCAAAGGGTCATGATTTTTTATATTTTTAGTATTAGGATAGGTTTATCATTTGGAATTCAATACCTCCTCTCTTTAAAAAAAAATTAAGTTTTCTTCAAATCATAAAGTTGAGTTTATTTTTCGAAAAATAAATTCATTTCATTTTTAATTTTTATTTTTTATTTTTTCGAGCAAAAAATAAAGAAGTGAACATGTGTGTTCAGTGAAGTCAGATTTCCGATACTGAAGGTGAAATCTGTAGCCCGACTAGTTGTAATAGGGCCTGCAGCCAGATCAACTGTCCTCTTTTATACATTGAGAATGGCCCAAAAGTTCAGCAGGCCAGGCCATAAATACTGCACAATTTTTCTCCGGTAAAATTTTAAAAATAGCCAATTTTGTAATCCATGACATTTCAAACTTAAAAAAGATGGAATTCGATCCACAGACATCGGCAGCAGGAGTTTGACTTCAGTGCAAAATCCATGACACTATTTTTAAATCTTTCACTTGTTAAGTTTGAAATTCATGGTAATGCTATTCTGTCAATATCTTCCACATCAAAATATTTATTTTTTGACGAAATTTTGAACATTGGCTATTTCTCAAAAATCAGTGGCTTAAGCCATACAAATTTTCACAAAACAGTAAATTTAAGTTTTATATTGAGTTACAAGTTAAAATTAATTTACTACTCTTATGATCAGTTACATTCCTAAGGTAAAATAAAAGGGAACAATAATAACAAAGGAAGAATGGAGAAGCTAATTCCCATACAAATTTTCACAAAACAGTAAATTTAAGTTTTATATTGAGTTACAAGTTAAAATTAATTTACTACTCTTATGATCTAGTTACATTCCCTAAGGTAAAATAAAAGGGAACAATAATAACAAAGGAAGAATGGAGAAGCTAATTCCCATGCATGCATGTTTTCATCATCAACGTCAACCGAATTTTTTTCTCAAAAAAAGGGAGGCAGTTTTGTAGTTGTAATGTAGTCACAAAATTAAATAATATTTACGTATGGAATACGCACAAGAATTCCGTGTGTCTCGTCAATAATCACGGATACACCAAAGTTTCCAGCCTTATAAAACAAGAAAATTAAATAGGAACTATATTTATGAATACAATCAACGCGGCATGCATAAGACTAGAAACTAGAAGAATCAAATTATATAAAAAAGTTGCATGCCAGCTTTACTGTTCAAACTCACTTAATATGACAACAATATTTATTTTACTAATGCATTCCCAAAAATATTCTGTCATTATAATGTTATATATTATGCAAATTAGTTTCATTAATAAGCTACTATTCGTACATGTTCATGCATTATTTTAATTCTACAAGTAACTATGTATACTAGTACATATATCAATTAATCGCTTCAAAATAACATTAAATAACTTGTCTCAGTTTTAATATACTATTCTGATATATATTTATCTCGTCAATAAAAACAGATCTAAGATAAAACTTATGAGTTCAATCTTTCTATTCTTACCATTGACTTTTAAATTTTTGAATTGTGAATTTATAAACTATTAAAATTTTAAATTTTTATTTTTTTCCACATGGATTTTTATGTTGTTTAAAAATATTAAGTTACATTTAATATGAACATTCTTACTTATATTCTCCATCCTCATTATTAACACTTAAAATCCATAAGATTAAAATTCTGACTTCGCCTCTGATTATTTCGAACTCAGATGTGAAGAAAAATTATGTAATAATTTTATTAAAATTGCAGTAACCCAATATTTTAACATCATCCACCTCTAAATTATTTCTATTATTTATACTCAAATTCAGTGTTAAGTAACTTTAGAAAGTTAACTTAAGGAAACTCTATGCTCGAGTGTACGTTCAGAAGCTTTAATTTGTAGTCTAAGGAACTCAAAGTGAGTAATCAATATTTTCCATCACACAAGTATAAATTTTATATATAAACAAGATCTAGACTTATCCACCAAACAAAGTAATTTAATTAACCTTTATGTAGACGTTAATTAAAGTGAAAATTATGAATATGCGCATGAATTGATTACGGCTAAGTAATAGCTAAAATTTGTTAGATTTGCTAGCACATCGATTTTTACAAACTAAATGAATTACTAATAACAGTTTTAACGCCTGGATTGAAAATTGTAATTAGTACTCCTAGTAATTTTTTGGACTTCTTCCAAATAGAGTATACAAAACAAAAAGACCTAAGAATTTTGGGATATTAGTTTTAGACAAGTCTAACCTATATAATCACAAAATTATAAATTTAGTCCTATAGTCTGGGTCCAACACGAGCATTTTATTTTATTATTTGTTTGATTTCTCATCTATGTCCATTATTCGTACTGGAAAATTCAACTTCAAACATAAAACACTCTTTATAAAAAGCAATTTGAAAAACTCGACCTCTAATTATAAAAATGAATGAGTACTTGTTACTCTTTTTTTCTTTTCTCAGGGTTTTACTTAAATAATTATAAAACGTTGTCTGTCAAAAACTATTCGGAGCAAGAACATCGAGACTACGGGGGAAGAAAAACAAGTGGAAAGTGAATACATGGTGGGGTCAGTAAAAGAGAGGATGAAGAAACTCCCTTTTTTGGTTGAGTTAGTTATACTACTAATTACTCAATTCATACTTATGCCAGCCTGGCATGGCGCAATGAGGCGTGTTTTCCATTCTGTTACTAATAATTAACTTTACGATATATGCTTCTTTTTCTTTTCAAATTCCATACGCAAACTTCCATCTCTTCTATATAATATATAATATATATACAAACAAATAAACTCTACATTTCTCATTTTTCCTATATATATATTTGTTACTTTCATCGATCATCGAATGAGGTCGGAAAATGGAAGAAGGTGGTGTTGGATTGCGCTACTACTGGCGCTGTGCATGGAAGGTGTAGTAGTTGCAGAGGATCCTTACAGATACTTCGACTGGAGAATCACTTACGGCGACATATATCCTCTTGGTGTCCGCCAACAGGTATATATATATTTTACTTTATTAGCTTCTCCCAATTTTATTTTATATATATATAATTAAGGATATTTGACGAGATCTCTATACAAACTTTTGATTATATATATACTACTCCATAGTTTGTGAGTTTCTAAACGGTAAAAACTGATTATCAATTATACTACTTTTGGATGATGAACAGGGAATTCTGATAAATGGGCAATTTCCGGGTCCTGATATACACAGCGTTACAAATGACAACCTCATCATCAACGTCCATAATGACTTGCCTGACCCTTTTCTTCTCACCTGGTATATTTCCATCACCTTTTCTTTTTTTCATATATAAAATATATTGATAGTGTAAGTATTCGTTATATATAAATTAGGTTCCATAATTAAACATCCTTTTATTCTCGTTTGCATGCATATATTTACTTATGAAATGATATAGCGTCTCTTTGACACATTCTAATATCGCCGGATAATTAGAAACACCCTTATTGTTGTTTGTACACAATGATCTTACCTTTTACTCCGTGAAATAGACGTTTAATTTTACACTTTACTGTAGATCATGACTTAATACTAAATATAGCATATCTATGTAAGTTTTCGTAAATGAATTTAAGCCTATAAAAAAAAGCTTGTTCGGTTTAATAAGTGGTTTGTTGGAAAAGTAGTCCATGACGAAACGTCAATAGCATAAATGAAGAAACATAAGAGTTTCCTTGTGTATGCTACTAATTTCTTCATTTTCTCTTGGCTTCGCAAGAATATTTTACATACATTTTTGATGAGTTGAAAAAATAGTATATTAATTTCTAAAATAAGACATGGGCAATAGATGTTATCAAGTATTTTGACTTTTTCAAGATGAGGAAAGTCATAAAAAGCCGGCAATAAGTTAAGCATTAACTAGCCGCATCTAGACTCCAGGGATTATAAGTTGTTCTACCCTATAACTCGCATAATTTTTTTTGTTTGTTAGGCACCTAATGTAATAGCCAGTTTGGACAAAATTTCAAATTTTGCTTATTTTAAAAGAAATACTTTTGGAGAATATCAAGCTGTGTTTAAGTACTAATTAATTTGATTTTATTTTGTTATCAATATTAGAGCAACAATACGAGAAGTTATCTTTTTAGCTTATTGAAAACAGTTTCCGATACTACTATTCAAAAACACTTATTTCCCTTGATCATAGATATCAACTCTCTAAAATAAACATTTTTTAACTTCTCAGAAACATGGTCAAATAGATCATAACACGCTGACAAAATTTTAAAATCTGTTGTAGGAAAATATGCCAAAGTGGTAAAAATGAACCAAACTATAATTGGATTTAGCAGTACTAATTAAGGAGGATCGTAATACGTTATACTAATTTACTAGAACAAAATTTACAATGCAGGAATGGAGTCCAACAAAGAAAAAATTCATTTGAAGATGGTGTATATGGAACAACATGTCCCATCCCTCCAGGACAAAATTTCACATACATAATGCAGGTGAAAGATCAAATTGGAAGTTTCTTCTATTTCCCATCACTCCAATTCCACAAAGCTGCTGGTGGATTTGGAGGAATTAGGATTCTCAGTAGACCAAGAATTCCAGTCCCTTTTCCTGAACCTGCTGGAGATTTCACTATTCTTATTGGAGATTGGTACAAAACTGATCACAAGGTAAATTAATCCAACATCATTTCATTTCACTTACAAAGTTAAGGAAAGATAATTTCATTTTCTCGTAACCAAACACCAGAAAATGACTTATATTACTCGTACAAAAATATTGTGTTGAAAAATGACTTCTGTCACGCTAAAGCACCTTAATCTTGGCATATATATTTCCTTAATAAGGAAAGGGGCTAAATTTAGTTTGTCTCGAGGATATTCGAGTTGTTGATTTTGGATATATTTGCAGGTATTACAAACAATTTTAGATCGTGGAAAGAGGCTTACATTCCCTGATGGCATTCAGATCAATGGCCTTGGTCGTGATGGTGCAAAATTCACTGTTGAACCAGGTATGCCAAGAAACAAAATGGACTCTTTCTGTTTCAAGAACCATTTCCACCTGTAGAATAATGAGCTGATAATGGGTGATAATTTACCAGGGAAAACATACAGGTTAAGAATATCCAATGTGGGACTTCAAAATTCACTCAACTTTCGAATTCAGGGACACAAAATGACGTTGGTTGAAGTTGAGGGAACTCACACAATTCAAACTACATTGTCTTCTCTTGATGTACATGTTGGCCAGTCCTACTCAGTGTTAGTCACTGCAGATCAGACTGCTCAAGATTACTACATAGCTGTTTCCAGCCGCTTCACCACTCAAATTCTCAATTCTACAGCCATTCTTCACTACAGCAACTCGAGAAAAACTGTTTCTGGACTACCTCCTCCAGGGCCAACCACTGATATTTCTTGGTCCCTAAATCAGGCGCGTTCTATCAGGTACAACACCCTTCTTGAATATTTTTTTTGTTCAAGTACACGACCATCTCATCAATAAAATTTTAAACTGTTAGAGAGAGCACACATTGACTTACTAAGCTATATCATGCCTCAAATGTCCTGCACGTTTAGACCTGTTTTTCATCTGTCACACACTTCAGCATTTATTTTTCAACAATGCAGGTGATTCAGTTTGTTCTTAATATTATGAAACTAATTTTTTCTATGATTTCCAGGACTAATCTTACAGCCAGTGGGCCAAGACCAAACCCTCAAGGCTCCTACCATTATGGTCAGATCAATGTCACGAGAACAATAAGACTAGCCAATCATGCTGGCTTAGTTGATAAAAAACAGAGATATGCAGTTAATGGTGTATCCTTCATCCCAGCTGATACGCCGCTTAAGTTAGCAGACTATTACAATATCGATGGAGTGTTCAAAGTTGGTAGCATCCAGGATAAGCCTGCAGGTCGAAATATTCACCTTGACACAGCAGTTATGGGAGCAGACTACAGAGTATTTGTAGAGATTGTATTTGAGAACAGAGAGAACATTGTCCAAAGTTGGCATCTTGATGGATACTCTTTCTTCGTCGTCGGGTAGTTACACCTGAACATCTCAGTCTATACACAAAAAATTCATGCACTTAGTTACTAAACAGTGACATACTGTAATTTTCACAGGATGGATGTAGGCAGATGGAGTCCTGCAAGTAAAAACCAATACAACCTTATAGACGCAGTTTCACGCTGTACCACACAGGTTAGAATCAAAAATCAATTCATTAATTACTCAATATTATGTTTCATAATGCCATCTTTCTAACTTCTGAATACAAAGCACAAAATGTTAAGTTTTTTTTAATCTTGACAGGTTTATCCAAGATCATGGACGGCAATATATGTGCCCCTGGACAATGTAGGAATGTGGAACCTGAGGAGTCAATTCTGGGCAAGGCAGTACCTTGGCCAACAATTTTATTTGCGAGTTTATACACCAGTTAAATCATTCCGTGATGAATATCCTATTCCAAAGAATGCTTTGCACTGTGGTAGGGCCAAGGGTTGAGCCATAAGAACATTATAGTTCTTCCAAAGACCAAGAAGAAGCACTTACTAATACTTCACAAAAGAAAAAATAAAAAGCCTTTGTCATCTTTTCATTGCTGCTAAGCATTTATCACTTCCAACTATTTTACTAATCCATTCCCACACTGTAATTTGTATTATTGCTTATTAGAATTCAGGCATGTATCTAGCATAGTGTTTGTATTAAGTCACTAATTATGTATAATGTTGTTTAAAGTTCCCCACTTACAAATAATAAGTCTCATAGAGTTTACACATCATGTGTTCCCTGTTAAGAGGAATGGGTAACTGTCACCGAAATAATTAATTGATAACTTCATCTGGAAAAAATACTAACCATCTTCAATGTAGAATAAGGCCAACAATAAAAACAAGCATATAAAGACATTTCTCACTTGCTTCTATCGTAGTAACAAGAACTTCTCAATTTGTTTCATAAAGCAATAATAGAAATTTCCTCAAGACAATTATAAAGAGACAAATAATCCAAGTTGATAAATAAGCATGCCGAAAATGCATATGGACTGTTTCATCAGAATATGAAATAAACAATTCTAAACCGTGTGATTAGAATTAAACAAACCAACTACTGGGCAATCCGCCCCAGCTTGGTTAGCAGGTATTCAGTGTCTTCTTCTGCTTTGGAATTTAAACGCATAATTCGTTTATGCTCAATTGAATAACCTATAAATTACCTTCTCTCCAGGAGGAAGATAGCGCAAAGGTATGTGTAACTAACTCAAACATACCAAGCACATAGATAGGAGAGAAGGAACTACACTAAAACAAACGTTGTTACCAACCTTGTTTTCGTCATGGAAAAGATGTGTCCTTTCTCTCTTCTTATTCTTCTGGCTCTATTAATATCTGTCCCCAACTTAGTCAATGCTGATACACAGCGCCCAACCCCACCACCTATTTTCATACTAGGGGATTCAACAGCAGATGTTGGAACTAATTCTTACATCCCTGACTGCAAAGCAGCAGCTAACTTTCCTCATAATGGCATTGATTTTGTCAACTCAAGGCCAACTGGAAGGTTCAGTAATGGACTCAACAGTGCTGATCATCTTGGTTAGTGTTACTGAAGTTTTAGCATTAGATCTAAGGAACATAACCAATAAGAGTTTGAGGAAGCATTCCTACTTATTCTACATGCATGTCGTATATTCAGTCATTTCACTATCACTTTCAAAAAAATTTATATGGTGGTGTTCGAGCTAAACTTGTGCACACCTCGACTATCTCACCGGGTATGTGCTATCTCCACCAGCACATGTATCAGGTAACTTTGCCCTGTCAACTAAGGATTAGGTAGATGAGAAGAAATTGCCTAGTGATTTTGGTCTCGAATGGTATTTGAACACTAGTCTCGTATTGTTTTTACTCATTTCATTGACCGCTAGGTCACACCCTTGAGTGTGGACATTTCACTATTACACATACAATGCTAATGGAGATTAATCTTGTCCTTTCTAACTGCAGCAAGGCTTTTTGGATACAATAGTAGCCCGCCCCCTTTTCTATTTCTTCACAGCCTGAAATACGGTCTTCAATTGGGTATATATCGAGGTGTAAACTTCGCCTCAGGAGGTTCTGGTCTCCTTGATGACACTGGCTTACAGCTGGTAAGCCTTTTCATTCCTAAAATCTGAATAATATGCTCAATAATCATCTCCCACAAAAGAGTAAGGAAAATACTTTGATCACTCCAACGTCTAAATATGTATTCATACCTATCTCTCTCCAAACAGAATGTCCTTAACTTGTCACAGCAGATCAATCAATTTGTCACTGTGCGCGAAAAATTGATTGCTTCACTTGGTCATGAATCAACAAAAGCATTGCTCGCAAAATCATTGTTCTGTATCAGTACCGGGAGCAATGACATCTTTGTTTATTTCAAGACCAGGAGTACATTGCCTAAAGAAGAGTTTATCAATCATCTCATGGAAGTGTATGAGAACCACATAAAGGTTGGTCTTGTATGTGAAATTCTTCCTTCAACTTGCCTAAGTAGAATCCCAAAGATGGTATATATATGAAGCTAAGACATCTGTATATAATAGACTTTGTACAGCCTCGGAGCACGGAAGTTTGGCATCATAAGTGTGCCACCAGTAGGTTGTTGTCCAGCCAACAGACTTCTGAATGGGACAAGGTGTTTCGAGCCCATGAATGATTTTGCCAGATGTTTCCATTCAGCTCTTGACAAGCTAATGTGCAACCTAACCTCAGAGCTACACGGGATGAAATATGCGCTTGGGGACACATACAAAATGACCATTGACGTTATAGATAATCCACATCCCTTCAGTAAGCACTTCTCTGGACAAATTACTCTACACTAAGGATGAAACGTTCTACAATTATGAAAGAATTTATGATTATACTACAATACACTATCTATGCTACTATTAAAAGTTTTCTCAAGAGGATATGACATAAAATCCTATTGTTATGAGAACTAATACATATTAGATTTCATTCTCTTTATTACCCAGTGAGTAGCAAACTAATAACGTGAGAATGATGTTTTCCTTGCATTTCAGACTTCAAAAATGTGGACACAGCCTGCTGTGGACATGGAGCACTAAAAGCCGAAGGAATTTGTAATGCAACAGCTAGTCTCTGTTCAGATCGCAGACAGTACATATTCTGGGACTTATTCCACCCTACAGACGCTGCTGCACGGTTGGCAGCTAACACACTTTACGGTGGTCCAACACTCTATGTTTCTCCAATTAACTTTGCTCAG
The DNA here is from genome assembly GCF_019186545.1 of Solanum stenotomum. Classification (NCBI taxonomy): domain Eukaryota; kingdom Viridiplantae; phylum Streptophyta; class Magnoliopsida; order Solanales; family Solanaceae; genus Solanum; species Solanum stenotomum. The sequence continues at coordinate 503,476 of NC_064282.1, forward strand.
CTGGCTGCAGAAAAATAGTGTCATTGAACCTACTGAATGAATGTCACAGATAATTAATTTCTCCTCATAGTCTCTATATATTACTTCCAATAATTTCTATCAATGGATCCTCTGCCTTAGAGGATTTGGTATCTTTTTCGTTATGTGCGAAGATATTTGTAGTCACTCTATGCATCTCAATATTTTGTTGAGACTTGAGAGGACTGAGACGATGTTTCTGTTCTGTGATGTTTTATGAAATTGAAGAAATAAATCACCTTCAGGCCGAGCTCATATACCCCTCCTCACTCCCCCAGCGTAACCAAAAAGGAGGAAAAGACCAACACAGTTTCTTCAATTGGAATCAGCAAGAGAGAAAACCAATAATAATAGTAATAACGTAAGGGCACATGATATTGATCTATGGAATTAGCAAAGAGGAAAATTAAATTCTAGGTTAAAAAATTGTTGGCGATGTTATTCAAGGAAAAATCTTTAGCATATTTCTGAGGCAAAAGACAGAGCTTACACTTCAGGAATAATGTTTGACTACATAATGACATTTCTGTTGGTACTCTAATATCACTTTTACATAGAACTACAATTTACTAGAGAAATGGTTCCTCTAATTCCATTTTCTCTTTTTGTCATTTTAATTTAGTGACTGGGTTGAGAGAGTGGTCCTCAACAAGGTAAGGTTAAGGTATGTGTACACTCTATCCTCCCCAGATTCCACTTGTGGAATCACACTGGGTATCTTGTTGTTGCTGAGAGAGAGTGGTGCACTGATGAACAAACAAAACACCAGTATATATATATATATATATATATACCAATATATCATGGAAAACTCAAGAATATGTGATCAGCTATCCTCTATGAACATGCCCGCGTCAGAATCTGATCCATAATATCTGCACAACCAACTTTCATCTTCTGAACCAATTCCATCAAGAAGCTCTTCTCTCTTTCTCTGCAGTTCTAACCAGCGCTCTGGCTCCTCAAACAAACGCAGGATCTGCAAACCAGCAAAATCTAAATTTTTTGTCTATTTCATCACCATTCACATTATTTTTAGCATCACTCATAAACTTTGATAGTGGCAATAATTTAGTTTCCATCATCATGAACTCACAAGTTTATGTCAGTATATTCCTGCTAGTTTATGCCAAAGTATGCTGAGTTTATCAAACGAGAAGCAAATTTAAGTGTATACTTTTGTTTTCTATTTGTCTAGAATGGGATTTGTAGATGAGGCTGAAACTTTCTCAGATTTAGAATCCTTGTTTTGCATTTTGTCGTAAATATTACAGCACATTCTTAGAGCTGGATACAATTGGTGAAATGCTGCTTTATTGATCAAGAAAATTAGAAGCAAAATCTAAAAAAAATCCAGTTAATTATGATTTAAAATTCATCAAAACAAGCAACTAAAAAAGAGTTCTCTTACAATTGGTTAGCAGGCTATTGATGACGTCAATATTAAGGAAAATGATTCAAAGAAAGAACAAGACAAAGAAAATGACTAACTGTTTTCATTTTTGGCCTCCTTGAAGATGAATGCAAGAGGCAGAGCCGTGCTGCAAACATCATTGTTTTCATCTCATCTTTGTTGTAGTTCTCATTTATGTCAGGATCAACAAGACGGTCACTAAGACCACAACTGAGCAGAGACCTTGCCTGCAATTCACATCATCTAGAGTCAAATCATTGAAGAAACATATTTATCTTTTGCTGTAGGCATACATGCTTCGTATTATTACCCACAACACTAAGCTTTCATGATGAGCTTCCAAGTCTTTTTCGATGGCTCGTTTCCCTGTGATCAATTCTAGCAGAACCACCCCATAAGAGTATACATCTATCTTCTCATCAACTTTGCCATACATGATGTACTCAGGTGCCAGGTATCCAAATGTCCCAACAACGTGAATTGGTTTCACACAAGCTGAATCTTGCTGAGTTTCCTGGTATACCACTGCTGCTCCAAAATCTGATAGCTAGGTTTCAGCTTCAAAAATCATTAAGTGTAACAAAAGTGGATGTAGAAATTTTATCGGCTACAGGCTACAGCTTATCCGAATCGATCATCTAGGCATCAGATATTCATAAAAAGTTATTGAAGTAAGAACAAATCCAGTCTTCACTTATGTGGCCTAAAAGCAACTAATAGGTTTAGAATTCACCAAGTAATGCATATGAACACCATGATTTTGTCAATCTTTTTTCTATCTTTAATGGTCCCAAATATGCTTTAGGTATGCTTAAGAGGCTTATCATAGTTATAGAGGAGAAAACCAAAAAAAAGGAATTAGATGACCCTTACATCTCTTAGTAGACTAGTCAGCAAGCATCTCACAATAGCATAGTTTCACAATGGAAATCAGTGTAACGCATACATTCTAATGAATATGAGAAGCCATCTAATGTAGGAAAGCAAGCTAATAAGAGACTTACTTGTGGGTGGCAATCATCAGATAAGAGAATATTTGATGATTTCACATCTCTGTGAACGATAGGAGGGGTTTGAGAATGGAGGTACTCCAATCCCCTTGCCACTCCTATCGCAACTTGCATCCTTGTGTTCCAATTAAGCTGTTTTAGTCTTTGCTCCAGACTGTCCTTCAGTAGATTATACACGATTGCTTGCATATCCTTACTGTAACTGTAACCGACAAGCTGAATTAAGTTCTCGTGTTTCAGATTACTCAGTATTTCAACTTCCTGAAAAAGATCATCCTCGGCGTATCGTGTGTTTTTAAGGACCTTCACTGCTGCAAGCTGGCCATTCTCGAGATTGGCTCGATAGACTTGACTATGTCCACCTACTCCGGTCAATAAATTGGGACTGAAGTTGTCTGTTGCGCAGCTAAGTTCATCCGTTGTGAAGCGTCTGGCGCAGCCCATTGATTCTAAGCAAGCTATTCTCTGAAACAGACTCTTAGCTGTAGCATTATTGAGCTTCTTGTTTCTAGGAAAAGTTGCATTTCTATTCGGCTGTGATGAAGTTGTCGTTGAAGAACATGTCATTGACAAAGATTTTTGAATCTGATACTTGTCTCTTGACAGTGTAGAGCTGCTGGACACTGACAGAGAGGACTCAGATGATTGAAAAACTTTAATGGGAGCACCTTCTTGGGAAGTCCCCGGCCTCTGGAGTAGGATTTTTCCTCCATTATCCATTACTAGAAGGGAGCAAGTAGGAGGCAATTCTTTCAAAATTTTGCCAGCAATCTGATCACTTGGCCTGAACATCAAAAGTCTAAATGAGACAAATATAGGGAGAGGAACCACCGAATGGATACCTTTAGACAAAAACAGGAGAGGAAAAATGTATACCTGGAGCTGCTGCATCCTACGGCAAGCATTGTGGCAAAGTTTATACGTACTTGATTACTCAACTCATTTATGTACGTCTCTCCTGCACAAACCTTGATTTGAAAATCCACCTGAAAGAAAAATATTTGTACACTACAGAATTAGCAATTTAGCAAACAATTGGTGGGCATGAACAGTTGAGAGTGCAAAATGACCTGCTTGGATTTACATAGATCCTCATGAATGTGAAAAGTATTTGGATCAAATGTATCATTTGGTTCTTGTACATGAACAGACAGAACATAGTCCCCGGGCATTACGACTAAATTGAGCAAACGAAGCAGCATTTCTCTGCTGCTGTTATCGGATTTGAGACCAACCACAATTGTTCTCTTCTTGGCCTTGGGAACTCCCCTGCATCTCAGGAGTGAGGAAATTCCTCCTTTGGCACTTGAACTACCAAACATTGTACACACTCAGAGTCAAGGGCAACGCCAGCATGCCTATCTAAACATTGAACGAATCTTGAATCGTTTTCAGGGTTTTGCTTTTATGTTTTAAGTTACCTGCATAAATCAGAGCAACCCCTGACGTATAACAGCATAATTTCTGGCTGTTCCTGGGATTTGTGGTCCTTCACCATAAATTCCAGTAGCTCAATGTTTGGTATTAGCATTTACTATAAAGTTGATACAAGTACCATACTACCATTAAAACAGAATTAAGACAAAATTTAACTCGCTCCTAGTGTGCCGACATTGCAATTATGAGTTTAAATGTACTACTTCCATTTTTTACAACTTGTAAACCAACGAAATTTTCAACGCATTCGCTTGGTGCCATTGCAACATAACTCGTATAAATTATCAACATTATTATTTATTAACTCGGCAAGTGGGTGAAAGAAGAATTTTTCCTATTTGCCTTTATTTTGGTGGGCAGAATTGCTAGTATGCGTGGAAGCCGATTAAGACATTACGGTTATCAATACAGCTCTCACTGATTTAAACTAGAGATAGTTAGCTCTCAGGAAAAGAAAAAAAAAACAGAAAGAAAGATGCAAGTTATTTGAAACTGTTGCACTCTTCCGTCCCTAATTACTTATTTACTTTTGAATTGATAAATTTATTAAATAAATAATAATTGACATAGTGAGTTTATTATTTTACCCATATTAATTATGAAGTGAATAAATTAAAATTTTAATATTTTCAAGAAATTCTATCTTTTTTAAAGTAGTTAATTGGGGGTATAATAGGTAAAAAAAAATTGTGTCTTGATTTGTTAAAATAGACAAGTAATTAAAAACAACTAAAAAAAAAAAAGTGGACAAGTAACTAGGGACAGAAAGAGTAATATTGGATGAAACCTCATTCAAATAGGTAAAAGTTACTCAAGTTCTCCAAGAATGCATGAAGGAATGATATTCAATTTATTTTGGCGGATGTTGCACACAACGCAATAAAAGCGAGTTTAATGGGGCACCAGAAGTTTGGTTATTCATCAATTCATTTCGTGCAAAAGCTCAATTCTGAATTCTGATAATGGCTCTCCTTTAATGTCTCTTTATTGTGCCCTACTCATGTGATACCCAACACAACATACAAACTCTTTCCAAGATGAGTTCCTCTTCTACTTTGTTTGTGCTCAACCCATTCTCACGAAACAATGTACCTGTCAATTGCCATATCAAGACTTACGCCCAATATTTAGTTACTGATGTAGATACCTTAACCTCTTACCTAACCTAGATTAGCTGTATACCATGATCTCTACTCCTATCCACAAATTTGACTCCTAAATTAGGCAGGCATCACAACTCCAACTGATCAGAGGCATATCTGCTGAAAACAGAGAGAGAAAAGAAACGGAAATATGATCGTAGAATTGATGAATTCATGCTACTAAGCAAGATATTGATAATCTGATGCCTTTGTACATTTTCCCTTCATACATTTACTTGCATACCTCCTATTCAACCTTTCGGCTACTGAAAAGCGTCAGAAAGTTGTTCATTGGATTATTCACGGTCAAATACAGAGGACTTAATTAAGTATGTTATTTACCGTAAAACAAAGGAAGAACATCACGAGTACCATGGTGCAGACATTAATTGTCATAATACAGAGGGGGTATAGTATCTAATTAGGAAGCATTACACTTAAACCAGAAGCAACATGCTAGAAGCACACCCCAAACATCTTTGGCAGAAGACTGTCAACACCAAGCAGGTCACGCAATATACCATAAACATATCCCCACAACAGTAACACCTTTCTCAACCCATAGGACTATTGCCAGCCACATCAGCACAAAGTGCACCTATGACTTATCTGCGACCTGCACAAAATTAAGATCATAAGATCAAGCAACGCTCTGTTATAAACACCGCAAAAGCCTAAACATGACAGTAACTCAATAGGAGGGAAACCGAAAAACCCCGACTCCATAAATTATCCAGCATCCATTTACTGCAGATCAAACTATTGACTACTGACACTTCCATTCAGCAAAGCTCTTCAAATGTATGGAAATCTAAAGCTTTCCATCTTATTTGATAATCAACGCTCAGGGAGACATAATTCAATAATTGAGGAGTTTTTAGCTTATTTTGTCCCATAACTATTTCTAGGATCCTTAAAAATGGAATATCACTAGAATTGTTTTCATAAAGGTAAAATTAAACCAGCGAAGGAAATGCAAAGCTTCTTGAGAGCAAAACTGCTTATGTGATTAAAGTAAAGTAAAGTGAAATAAAGATGTATATCCTTACTTTAAGCTTTTCGGTGAAACATGACTCCAATTAATGATGTCGAAACAATGGTTTTTAGCACGTTACATAACATGTAATGTAGCTTACTTTACCTACTTTAATGTTGGTGGTCAATAAAATTATATGTCACTAATTAATACTTCCTCCACTTCATTTTATACGTCTTAATTTGACTGGCACAAAGTTCAAGTATCAAAGATTTTTTAATCTTATGGTCTTAAATATGTCATGTGAATTGTTGGAATAAAAGAAAGACTAAAAATAGAAAATACTACGTCTTCTTTTTGATACAAACAAAAACAGAAAACAGGACACATAAATTGAAACAGAGGGAGTAAGGTAAATAGACGAGAGCAAAAACCATGATACCAGAAGCAATTTTTTTCTTTAAATTTTCTTCTTTAAAGTATTTCCATGTCATAAAAAGAAATCGGTAAGTAAATAAGTTATTATAAGAACTTATGAAAATTTAAGCAATACTTTGCACTAAATATTAGTTTTAAAGTGAATTCTCATCTTTTAAATTTTTTTTAGATTATGTTTTCTGACCTAGCGACCCTATCCTTCTCCTTGATTTATGAACTAGGAGAACAATGGGACACCAAAGTGGGTAAGTTGATTGTTGACTTTTATTCCTCGCCCTCGTAAAGGTAAACATAGGTCACTCCATTCTTAGGGGTAAGAAGGATCTCCTTTATCTCGCTAAATAGTGAACCTTGTGGAAGCTAGATTGTGAACATTTCATGCACAACTTCTTAAGGAGGCACCATCCCAAATTACTCTTCAGTAAATTTATATTTCAGTACATTACAACTAAATATACATATTTCCTTTGTTTTTCATTTCAATGAGAAAGGGATTCACAACCAGATTGCCATCCATTGTGCATATATAGATCAACCTTCATGTTAACATACTTCCATCTGGCATCTATTTTGGTTTTGTCTGATTAAATTCTATAGCACAAAGGATAAAGTGCAGGAAGAAGTTTAATTTGTTTCTTCTTTGATGGTACAAAAGTTTCTGTCCTGGTTATTGGTGTTGAGGTGTAAGACGTATTGGTTGTTTTAATAATCTCTAGGGAGATTTGCCTAATCTTGTAAAAGGTTATAATAGCATAAGTAGCCCAAATACCAGGCCCATATCAAAACCAAACTAAACAGAACCATTGTTCAGTGTATTCATGTTTCCTCAAATAGTCAAATGTGATCCAACATTTCACCAGTGTTGTCAAAGACGCACTTAAGCGCTGAAAGGAGGCCCAAAACATATTGAGCACTTAGCGTCACTTGATGTGCACTGCTGTCGTCTTTGGGTTCTAAGGCATACTTTTCCTTGCTAATGAGCCTTTTTTGAAGAGGCGACACTAAAGAATTGATATTTCACTTATTAGTTTTGAAAAAAAATCAATTTTTGTTTATATATTTGAAATTCACACTAATAAATATTAGTCTTGGACTAAACATACATATTTGTATTTTTTCTCCCTTTGTGGCTTTTTTCATCAAAGCCCACATTTTATGTGCATTTTGAGCTTAACTACTCGATGGACCTTACGGATTTTTTTGCTTTTGATAAGATTACGTTTCACTATCAATAAGCTCCACGTATTCAAAAGGAAAAGCAATTAAACTCTCAAGTAGCCTTGAAGCTAGAGATAGAGTGAGAACATACAAAAACTGGAATAACAGATCCCAACCACCTCATTAACCAAACCATGGAAATAGACAAAACATCGGCACAGGATTTGGAAAATGAACTCTGGTCATTTGAATAATCAGTTGCATGAGCCTGAAATTGTTATAATTGGGAAACAGGTGAACATAACATGATACTTTCTATTCGCTGTACACTTACCCACCACCAAATAGTTATTTCTATCTAATAAAATACTCATTTTGGAACATTTAGTTTCAGGTATTCCTACTTTCACAGATCAAATCCAACGTCAACATTCACAAGCTCCTGAAATGTGTAGGAAACATCAAGATAAAACAATAACAACATACCTAGTATGGAAACATCAAGATAGTGAATTCATTTCAATCAATGTGTAGTCAATAGCTCAGGTCATGTAATTAATAAGGAAGATGTCACTGATTATGCTAGCCTTGGTATGGTAATCATCCAAGGAATCATAAGGATTATTCAATTCTGACCTATGCAACTGGTGTAATTGAGATAAATACCAGGAAACTAAGCATAAAAAACATTCAGAAATGGAACCAACAGAAAGATCATGACCCATTCGTGAAGTTTAAGTACCTGGTTAAGAGGATTATCCGGAGATTTCTTCCATAGCTTCCAAATCAAGTCTTTGTACTGAGTGTGTGTCAGTCCTGGTTTCTCCTCCTTCAGAGCACGAAGCTCAGCCTCCTCAAAAGCCTACAAGTACAAGAATTAACACCCCAAACAAAAATGTGCAGGTGTGTCGTGGAGACCTCTTAATCATTAGAGTTGTGTCTGAAACAGCAAGCAAAGCTACTGAGGAATACCTTAAAGGCTGCCCTGAGTCTCTTCTCAGGATGCCTATCTGGTGGCAAACTATCTGAAATAGCCAAGTGAGCAATTGCATCGTCCACAGTACTAGCCTCTATAATTGAATCATCACGATTCCTATTGGTTACGAGCACCATCTTTTCATACTCCTCCTCTGCCGCCATACGACTCTGCCTCCTGTTGTCCTCCTCCGCCTTCTTTGCCAATGCTGCCTGCTCCGCCTCCTTCCTCTGCCTTAGTTCTGCCTCAGTAACCTTTGGTACCGGAGCGGCCACACGATTGGCTTTCTTATCCAACTTCTTAATCGACTTCTCGAGTTCTTTCTCCTCTAACTCGGCAAGCCGACGCACCTCGACTTTCTTTGCTGCGGCCTCTGCTCGCTTCTCGGCTTCTTCTTCACGTTTCTTGGCGGCGCGTGGCTTGGCTCCTTCCGCCTCGCGCCAATACTGGTCTTCTTTTTCTCGGGATTCACGGTCTTTGCGCTCCGATTCGACGGCGTTCTTCCGAGCCCTAGACGTCTCGGCTTTACTATTCACTCCCATTTTTTTCGGCATCTTTCTTTGCCGATTACACGATCAATCTTCGTCGGCGATAACGTTCGGCGATTCCTGGATGACTTGGAATCCAGCTATGTCCCTGTAGATTGCAATTGCCTTTTGTCAAAAGCTAAACGGAAGAGTTCGAGTATATGTTTCTACCAAAATTTCTCAGGAACCGAATTCGACGAAGTGGGCCGCCATCTATTTGGGCTGAGCCCATACATCATTGGATTTGTTTGCGGGATAATTACGCCACATAGCCTTTCGGCAAATTTGTTTAAACAAAAAAAAAAGGAAACTAAGCAAATATTCCCATAAAAAACAAAATAATTATAAATATATATCTCTTTACATTCATATCCCACTAAATAATTACACTATATACTCTCAACTCATATATATATCCATTGATATTCATGTCCCACTAAATAATTTCGTTTAATTGATACTAAATATATATTGTATTGATATCATTAAAATTTCTTGTTCAAAAATTACTCATTAGTCAATGATATTATAGGATATATACTCATTGACTAATTTCTGAAGGGTAAAGGGTCAAATATATCTCTAAACTATTCGAAAAGGTCTAGATATACCCTCTGTTTAAAGTTTGGCTCACTCGTGCCCTCGCCGTCCAACTTTTCGTCTAGATATGCCCTTATGGGCGTTAGTTGGTCTGTTGGACATATCCAGCTCATTTTCCATTTCTTTAAATGCCACATGGAATTGTCATGTCATTTTGACTTTACCACATGACATTTATATGAAAATGGAAAGGGATCAACTATGCCCCTAAAAAATTCGACCATAAATACCTAATCCGACCCATAAATCAACCCACTTTTAAATAAACTATCCGATCCATTTTCAACAATCTTGTTTAAATTATTATTTTTTTCGGTAAATCCCGAAAACGAGTAATTGATTAATAAAAAATAGGAAAAATATAAAATTAACGCCAAAAATTCATAAATAAATATTGTAACCTTAAATTCAATAATTTTTAATTATTATTTTTTTCGGTAAATCCCAAAAATGAGTAATTTATTAATAAAAACTATGAAAAATATATAAATTAACACCAAAAAATCACAAATAAATATAGTAACCTTAAATTCAAAAATTTCAACAATTTTTTTTAATCTTTATTTTTTTCGGTAAATCCCAAAAATGAGTAATTTATTAATAAAAAATATAAATTTAATTTTATATTGTTTTCATATTTTTCCTATTTTTTATTAATCAATTACTAATTTTCGGGATTTATCGAAAAAAATAAAAATTTAAAAAAATTGTTTGTTGAATTTAAGGTTACTATATTTATTTGTGAATTTTTGGCGTAAATTTTATATTTTTTTTCATGTCTTTCCTATTTTTATTAATAAATTACTCATTTTCGGGATTTGCCGGAAATAAAAAATTGTTTAAATTTTTGAATTTAAGGTTACTATATTTATTTGTGATTTTTTTGCATTAATTTTATATTATTTTTCATATTTTTTATTAATCAATTACTCATTTTTGGGATTTACCGAAAAAATTAAAAATTTAAAAAAATTGTTGAATTTAAGGTTACAATATTTATTTGTGATTTTTTTTGGCGTTAATTTTATATTTTTTTTCATATTTTTCCTATTTTTTATTAATCAATTACTCATTTTCGGGATTTACCTAAAAAAATAAAAAAATTTAAAAAATGTTGAAAACGGGTCGGGTAGTTTATTTAAAAGGGAGGTTGATTATGGATTAGGTGTTTATGAGTTCGAATTTTTTAGGCGCATAATTGATCTCTTTCCATTTTCATATAAATGTCATGTGGTAAAGTCAAAATGACATGACAATTCTATGTGGCATTTAAAGAAATGAAAAATGAGCTGGATATGTCCAGCAGGCCAACTAACACCTATAAGGGCATATCTAGACGAAAAGTTGGACGACGAGGGCACGAGTGAGCCAAACTTTAAACAGAGGATATATCTAGACCTTTTCGAACAGTTTAGGGGCATATTTGACCCTTTACCCATTTTTGAATAAGAAACCTTAATGATACCACAACAATATACATATATCCCTATAGTATCATTGACTAATGAATAATTTTTAAAATTATATCACAACAATGTACATATAGTCTTATAGTATCATTGACTAATGAGTAATTTATGAACAAAAAACCTTAATGATACCAATAAAGTATATTGATTTAGTATCATTTCAACGAAATTATCCGTCTTAATGATATCAATACAGTATATAATATTGATATAGTATCAGTTAAGCGAAAATTATCAACCTTAATGAATAGGGATATGAGCTGTAATTTTTTTTGATAAAATGAGTATTTTTTTAATTACTTTGAATTAAGGTATGCACATGTAATTATCTTGAGGCCATGACCTTTTGTCGAAGTGAAGAAACTCACACGTGGCTTTCGGACTCACGTTCATGGCCTTTTGAAAATATATATTTTGCTTTCTTTCCTCTTTGTCTGCTAATGCTTCTTCGTAGACCGCAAACATAAATCATTTCGAGTAAATTATATATTAAAAGACTTTAAATAAATTAAAATTATTTAAAAGTGATTTTGAGTTGATTAAAGATTAAATAGTCAGTATATACTTCACATATAGCAAATGTACATGCATATCATGCATATATAGTTAAGTTATATTCATTTTTTTGAGTATATCATGATCTATAGTCAGTGTACAATTCATATATAGGTAAACTATATTATATAGTCATTGTATACTATTTATGACTTTTCATAAGTTATATTGTATCAATATACACTTTCTATAACTTTTAACTATTTTTTATGTAAATAAAATATGACTATATTTATTGTAAACTATTTTATTGTATATATTAAAAGTAGAGCAACTTTCACATATAGCAAACATAAAAATCATATTTGTATGTTATAACTATAGTTTGCATAATTGCGCTCCATAGCAAATTTTATGTTTGCTATGGAGCTTTTGATTTGTATAATTCGCAAGATACATCCAATTTTATACAAATTGTTCAGTTTTGTATAAATTCATTTATACATTGTAATTTGTATAATAAGATCTGTATTTGTATAATTATAAGTGTATAGGACGAAAATATATGTATTTGTATTTGTATATACATTTTTCTCTCGCTTTATACAAACACAAACTCATAAATACATTTTATACATTTGTATACCGAATCGGATGGCAAAAAAATGAAATGTTTGCTGCGAATCACAAATAAAATAAACTATGACTATAACATTTAATTTAAATTAATAGTTTGTTATTTCATACAATTTTCCCTTAAAAGTATCCCATTATTCGCACCAAGTAATCAATTTCATATGTGCTAATTTAAGTTGTTTGCACCAAGTACGTAGTCAAGAAAAAAAGGAAACAAGAATGGTAAGAAATGATCAATTAGATAGCTAGTTTAATATTTTAATTCATGTGTGTCACTAAACAAACGATGAATAATAAGGAAAACCATAGTTAACTTTTGAACATATCTTATTATAATAATATATATATTTCAAAAAGAGACTTGCTTTTAATTTATTTGTGTTATACATATAAAATTGAATTGAACCTCTTAATTAACTTTATATTATTCCACCTGGCCAATGTGACTATATAGTGGTGCTACTGCTTGAGATGATTTTGGACATAATGTGGTCGTAGATTGCTTGTCAATTATAACGAGTTGGTGAAAAACATAATAAGTTGAGAACTAAGATGAGTACGAAAGTTGGGATACAACTAAAATGGTCTCATCGGCACTAGCATAATCTCTAATGTGTCAATTACAACTACTCTCAACATGAAGAATTCACATACTTGCTATAATACATGAGGTGACATAATTCTTAGTGATTCTCCCAAGTTGCAACCTTGAAGGAGGAAGGCAAAAAAGATTTCAACTATTACTCCTTTTGTCTAATTAATTAACTCACTTTTTTAATGGGACATATTTTTATATTTAATAATAATTTTACTTTAAAATTCTCATTTTATCATGACATGATTTAGCCAAACAATTATTTATCACTTATTTTATTTTTCTTAATTACATCATATAAAATGAGGCAGAAGAAATATTTGTAAGAAGATGTTGTCATTGTTCTCATTTCTTTTTCTCATTTGCTTCACCAACTATGTTTGTTGCGTGAATTGATTTCAAAACATTTTATATATTTATTTATTTATACAAGAACTGATAATAAAACATATAAAATCATTTTATTCTATTCAAATTATAGGAGTTCATGTTTGAAATCATTTCATGTGAATAATTTATTACTTAACTTACCGTTGGGTTGTAGGTAAATATAAAGGAGAATACGATGCATGTAGTGTCCTATTATTTCTGATACTTTTGCTATTCTATATTTCAAAAAGACAATTTAGATAATGGATTAACATATTGTGTATTACAATCTTACGTAACTCTAACTCTAATGGACTACCAAACCTCCATTAAGAGTCGACTCTAGATTGGGCAGAAACCTAATTAAAGTGGCAAGTTGGATCAGAAAAAAGTATAAATAAATAAATGAAAATAAAGAAAGAAGGGTTTAATGCACATGGGAATCAGCATCATTAACATCGGTCATTCAGTTGACTGACCGTAGCTTTTATACTCCCTCCGTCCCTTTTTAGTTGTCCACTTTAGAAATGGCACACAGATTAAGGCAACAATGATTAGCACAGTGAAGTTACAATTTTACCCTTATGACAACTTTTCACTTCAAAATTACAACCACTTATTTGAATTAAAGTGAAATAAATTGAAGGGAAACAACATACACTTTTACAATTTTCAAGAAGTGTAAATAAGGGTATAATAGGAAAAAATTTGTTGTCCTTTCTTGATTTGTCAAAATGGACAACTAAATAGGGACAACCAAAAAAGGAAATATGGACAAGTAAATAGGGACGGAGGGAGTATTTTCCAAGTAATTAAACACCGAAAAATAGCACGAGACCCCTCAAATTCAACAACCTAAACCCTACTATTGGTAAAACATGACATATATTAAAATTAATTAAAGCGTCATCATTACAACCTTACTTTAACATTATTGTTCTCATAGCCCCTACTAACGCGATGCTAGTAGCTCTTATTAAGAAAAAATTTCTTAGATGGTTCTAATCATAACAACTATTTAATTAAATTATCATCTTTTATCTTTAATCTCATTAACATAAGTAACACAATATAACGAGAAAACAAGATCTCTTGAGCTGTTAAATTTAAATATAAAAAAAATACTTTTTTCATATCTCTTTATAAATATATTACTATATATAATAAGTGAGAATATCTACTACTTAGCACATGATAAGTGTTTATTTGGGCCCATTTATTATTTATATGTTTTCAATTTTTAATATATGTTGTCTATCTTATTCTTTTTTTCAACCTTTTATTTTAAACTTATTGAAATTTAATTACCTATTTATTACTCTCTCTATACACTTTTAATTGCTATGATTTCCTTTTTAGAGTCAAACTATAAGAATTTTAACTAATATTTTACAATGTGTTGCAAAAAATTACAATTTATAGTACTTTTTGTATAGATTTTGCATATTTAAATTTTTTGTTTCAAATATCAAATTAATACAATCTAATTTAACTTTGAAAATTATTATATTACTACTATTAATAAGAGTGAATGTGAGGAGCTTCCCGTTTATGGGAATTGACAAAAAAATCCTTAGATGTTACTTTTGTAATTTCACATGAAAAATGTAATTCAATTGGTTAGTTAAAGGAGTAGTGCAGCTGTATTTCATTTTTTGGATCTATTGGACTAATTTGTCCCCTTAAAACTACAAATAATTCGCACAACTTTCTGAAAACATGGGCCCCGCTTATTACTATTTAGTTGTATTGCTTTGGTGACTGATATCAACTATTCTCTCTCCAATAATATATCTTCAGTATTGACTTTATACACTTTTTAAGAAATTATAAATAAAAGAGTAATATTACTATATCATTCTTTAAATATAATAAATATAATGTATTAAAAAATATAATTGAAAAATGACTATAATTAATGATAAGGGGTAAACTATCCATTGATTTCATAAAATGGACAAATATTGTAGGACATTCCAAAATAGTATAATAGACAATAATTATTGGACGGATGGAGTAAGATTAAGTATTTCTTTCAGTACTTTTCTCACATTAATTAATTTCTCTCAGCATTCAATTAGTGAATCTTTAGTAGAATTAATTAGAATACTTTTTACTTAATAATACCCACAATAAGCAATAAGAGGAAGCTTTCGTTGGTCTGTTCTTTTAAGGGTATGTTGCTAAATCATCAGCACTGAAATGTAGCTCTATTGATAATTGTGAAGAAAGCATATTAATGGATTAAAAATCAAAAAGAGGTAATTAAACCCTAAAATATTATAAAGACATCTATAAAATTTGGTTGAAGCTCAAAATCTATGAGTGTCATATAAATTAGGATAGAGGAAATAACATCTATTATTTGAAATAACATGAAACCTACTACAAATCACACAATAATTAGCAACTTCAAAATTTAAAGGACATACAAAAAATTTGATCAACTCTCAAAATTCTACTAATGTCACATACTTTGGGATAGAAAACGTAACATGTACGTAAAATGTACTATAACTCATATAATTAAACAACTTCAAAATATAAAAGACATATACAAAATTTGCTTGACTTTCGAAATTCTATCAATGACACATAAATTAGGACAAAAAGAATATTGAAAATTACATATAAAGTATTATTAACCACAATAATCAACAACTTAAAATTTCAAGAACATACAAAAAAATTGTTTGACCGTTAAAATTTTATTAATGTCACATAAATTAAAATAAAAAATAAAAATATATGTTGGGCCCGTGCTAGCACGGGCTACTGTAACTAGTATATATATATGTATATGAAAAAAATGAGATGTAAAATAAGATTTTCTTTTAAAAAGAAACTAAAAAAAATCAAAAAATCATTTCTCCCCAATTTCAACGAGCTAATAAATATCCTTTCCACTATGTATGTCTCACATATGTTGAATTGGTCTTTGTCTATTCCAATAGTGTCCTCTTTATTGAAAAAGCTGTAAGCATTTGTTAGAGTAAGATTAAGTTAGAGAAAGAATCAATTAGTTAATTTTAATTTCATAAATAATACGTACTTAATTTGAATCAATTTTTATTGACTAAAAAAGGAATGAGAACTTGATTGCAACAACTAGTACTATTCGAAAAATGATGTTCAAATACAGATATATAAAGCTAGCTATTAGTGGTTTGGATGCATGCATAATATTAATTGTATTTGTGCCCAACTTTTCGTATATAATTGAGAGTTTTTAATTTACATTTTGATATCCATTAATTATAAAAATATTTTACTTTAAATCGAGCATACATGTTACCCCTTTCAAATCCTAGCATATATTATTTTAATTTCCCTAATTTTATTTGAGAGTGTAGCATAGTTTAGTCATTAAACATTTAAAATTGTTTGTAAGATTACTTTTCCATAAGCACGTTGGACAAAGAAGGGTGGGTCCATCACGCCAACTGCAATCCTATGAGTCTCCGACCTATCGTTTCTGCTTTGTCACGTGCAATCGCAAGCTTCTCTGCCCCTAAATTGGAGTAGAAAATTATGCACAATTTCAATCATATACTACATGAATTTCACTAAATAATCATTCATCCTATTTTCCTCCGGTCAAAAACTGACGTCGGAAAAATCTCGAATCTCTGAGACTCGGCGTCCGAAATATATATTATTCCACTTTACGTCTGTGTCAAAATTATATCTTAAGCTTATACTGGAATGTAAAATCAAAAAGAGCAATCTCTTACTGGCAATTCCCATATTTTTTCAGGAAACATAGTTTTGAAAGCGAATAAAATCTCCTTGAGGCCGAAAAAGAAATAACTTTCTCATCGTGAATGAAAGTATCTCTGCATAAGAAGGAAATTAGGAAAACCAAGCAGAGTACAAAAAGTTTCAAATTCCCAACAGATTCAGAGATCCCACGCCTAGGAAGTAGGAACCAGAGCAGTAATTATTTCCATTAATTCAACAAAGCAAACAAACTACACCAATCTTATCTTTTCGACTTCTAGAGGGATGTGTGTATACATACCATTTTAAGTTATGGTTAGATTATTACGTAAAAGTGTGTTGCTAAGTTATGGTTAGATTATTACGTAAAAGTGTGTGCAACACATTAGTTTGGTATATGCACCAGTGCTAGCAAATTAATTTTTTCATTCATAATGTACTTTGGACAAACTTAATATATTACTATATTTATTTTAAAATTTATCAAATTAGAAAATAATTTTTTTTTCTTTAATAACAAAGAAAAGCAAGACAACTGCTAAATGGAGTAATTTATGAACAATGTCAATCCACATTTGTTTCGAGGAATTAAATATGTTAACGATACTGTGCGTTTTTCTCCGGTCAAAAACATACATGGACCTGCTACACTATGATTGTATTACACTCACATGGTGCATATTATAATCTTGATAATTCTTCGTCGTTTTTTTCTCCTATTCCCATAGTACTTGTTATTACGAAGTAATATAATTTATAGATAATCAAAAGATTTAATAAGGTCAAAAAAATATATATTACGTAAAACTCGTTCTAATAGTTTTCACCATATTTCTATTCTACGGAGTATATTTTATTTTCTTAATACACATGATGTTTTCCACAGGTTCTCAAAGTATACTTGTATGATGTGTGTTAGATTTTCCGTAAATCCCAGTGGATGAGGTGGCAAACTGGCAAAGGCAAATGCTCCCTAACGAAGAAAAGGACCATGTCTGGTGGTAGGTACCTTTTTGTCGTCAACTCCTCAACTAACTCCGTTGTTTTTCACCCAACAGACGTCCTCACACTAACGCCGTCTAATCGTACAGTAAAATTTCCTACGCACCACTCTTTTGTCACAGTATTTTTTTAGAGAGAGAGAGAGACAGAAACAGCTACTGTAATAGTAGTACTGTGTGAACTGCGCTTTGCTTTGCTTTATCTTCTTTCTGCTTTTTCACTCTCCACCATTTCCTCTTCCTTCTCCTTCACTGCCATATCTGATAAGCTCTGTCTCTCCCATTTTCGCCATTTGTTTTACTTTTTAATATAATCATTATGAAGCTCATTTGCATCTAGGATCTTCTTATTTACTACTTTCACTAAAGCATTTTGAGTGCTGAACTATGGGGAGTGTATCATCTGAAGAAGGTTCTGATCAGCAGAGTGAGAGATGTGGAAGCTACAGTTTAAGTGCTGATGTGAGTGAGTCTGAAAGTTCTTCAAGCAGTTTCTCTTGTCGGCGCTATGATGCTGAAGGCGCATCCAGTTCTATGGCCTCTTCGCCGCTCGCTTGCCGGAGATTCACTGCGAAATCGGAGTTTCCGACACCAATGTTACCTCCATTTATGTTCCCGGGGATTGGCGGGAAAGATGTCGTGCCGTGCAATGACAAGTCTGAGAAACGCCAGGCAGATTTATCTGGTTTGTGCATTTTTTTAGTTTTAGTTTAACTATGCGGTTTCACGCCAATCCGGTACAGATTTATGGAAGTTTGATGTTTAATATCTGTACTGAGCTTCATTATTACCTTCATTGACTAGATTTGTCATTGTGCATCTGTTGATATTTTTGGACAGTTGCTATTTTTTTTCCCCCTTTAGAATGTGGGTTATCGTTTTTTGACTTTTAGGTTGTGTTTGATTTAGAAATTGATCTCATGAAGGAGAGATTCGCCAAGCTGCTTCTTGGTGAGGACATGTCTGGAGGGGGTAAAGGGGTTTCTACGGCACTTGCAATCTCAAATGCTATCACAAATCTGTCTGGTTAGTGTAACTACATCTTTCCTTTGAACACAAAGAGTAGTTTTATAAAAGATTGCACATCTGATTTTGTATTGAAATTGGGTTTTCTTGTATGATAATTATAGCTACTATATTTGGGGAACTATGGAGGTTGGAGCCACTGGCCCTACAAAAGAAGGCAATGTGGTGTAGGGAGATGGAGTGGCTGTTATGTGTTAGTGACTCTATTGTGGAGCTTGTGCCTTCCATTCAACAGTTCCCTGGAGGAGGCACATATGAAGTAATGGCAACACGACCACGTTCTGATTTATATTTGAACTTGCCTGCTCTGAAGAAACTTGATGCTATGTTGATTAGCATTCTCGATGGATTTCATGACACAGAGTTTTGGTATGTGGATCGAGGGATAGTTTTAGCTGAAGGAGATGACTGTGACTCCTATCCTCCCGGTATAGGGTTTGGTAGGCCTTCAGTTCGGCAGGAAGAGAAATGGTGGTTGCCTTGCCCAAAAGTTCCCCCAAAAGGGTTGTCAGAAGAAGCTAGGAAGAGAGTGCAACAGTGTAGGGATTGCACAAACCAGATACTGAAGGCAGCCTTGGCAATCAACAGTAATGTGCTTGCTGAAATGGAGACTCCAAGTGCCTATATTGAAACTTTACCCAAGGTTTGCATCCTGTTGAGCTTACTTAAAGTAGAAGTTATAGTTATATTTAGTGGAAGTTCTTCATCCGGAAAAAAAAAGAGCTGCCATCCGCAGCCCATGTCAGGTTCTTTAAATAATACTATATCTTGACTTCCTTTGTTTTCCTTGCCTTCCTCATTGCACCACTGGTTAATGTTGCTGTATCTGTTATTTAGATCACTTACTTGCACAAAATGAGATGAAGTATGTTTCTGCTGTCTAATGTAAGTGGGTAGCTCAACATTTATGCTTTTGATAAGAAAATACGGTAAGAGGAAACGAAGTAAAGTTTCCTTATTAGATAAACAATCTCTAAACTTAAATTTCGGAGAATTTGTTCCCTTTTTCCCTGCATCTACATTTGTTATCCTCATATGCGTATTCCGATATTCTCCCAAGGACAATTTAGAGTACGTTTGTGAAAAGAAATGCTTGTTTACTTGTCAACTGCAACTGTTCATTTCTTTAATTGTTTCTTAAATTCTTATTGCAGAGTGGAAAAACATGTCTAGGTGATATCATCTATCGCTACATCACTGCTGACAATTTCTCACCTGAATGTCTTCTTGATTGCCTGGACTTGTCATCAGAGCACCATACACTGGAAGTTGCAAATAGAATTGAGGCTGCTGTGCATGTTTGGAGACTCAAGGACCAGAAGAAACATCCACATAAAAGAAAATCTAAAGGCAAATCATGGGGAGGGAAGGTCAAGGGCCTTGTTGCAGATGGTGGTAAGAATCAATATCTGGCAGAACGAGCAGAAACGCTCTTGCATAGTCTCAGGCTTCGCTTCCCTGGTCTTCCTCAAACTGCACTTGACATGAACAAAATTCAGTATAACAAGGTAGGTGATACAAATTCACATGAAGTGTAAATAGTAAAGTAGAGCAGATAGGAGACATAGTGATATTTATTTTGGTAAGAGAAGAAATATTATGAGATATTTTTTGCTTAATAATAATAAATTCTATGCAATGGGACGTGTAGGCAGTGAAAGTTCTAGTCACACATGGTCTCAAGGTGTGAACTGTGAAGATGCCTTTATTATACTGTTATGGAACATCATTCTTGGTTCTATTTCTATATTGCTGAATATTGATATTTGTGAAATGTTTCTGATGGCAAGCGGTTGATAAATTAGTGTGAAAAGGGAGGAGATGAATCGTTAGTCCACTGTCATAAATGCAATAACAACCAGATACACAGGGACATAGCAGTCGTCATCTATTGTGCTCTCTGAAATCTTAATGTGTTCTACTGCAGGATGTTGGGCAGTCAATTCTTGAGAGCTACTCAAGGGTCATGGAGAGCTTGGCATTTAACATTATGGCAAGGATAGATGATGTGTTATTTGTGGATGATGCAACAAAACGATGTGCTGCAGCAGAGAATATATCCCTTTTCAATAGGGGAGGTTTGGGTGGTCTTCCAGTCCAAAAGCGGATGTCACCAAGCCCCTTCTCTATTCAGCATTCCCCTTTTACCTCTCCGTTTGCTACACCAACCTTTTGCTTATCTCCCTTGATTGGTAGCCCAGGGAAGACAGCTTCTCCTTCTAAGGCTGGTTCAAAGGTACTACCAACGGCTAAACTGGAGAAAGTGACTCCAACTGATTTGGATAAATTGTGGTCATATGCAGGGAATCTTAGTGCCAGAAGACCTTCTAAGGATGCTCCTGAACGGGACTGAGAACTAACATATGACTAGTCAAGGATGCTTTGATCTCAATTATGTTCTTTATCATGTATATTTCTTTTAGGATAGTGCGGTTGTTCAAAACTCTCAACCTGATCTTCATCAGTTGTTACATTGAGAAGGATAGCATTAATGTAGTTGCATAGTTTTTGCTTGGCAAGTTGCAAAAATAGCAGCTTTCTTATGGTATAGAAAAGAAGAAGTTGCTGCTTGACTAGCTACCATTAAGATGTAGCAAAGTAATTGCATCTTCATGGTGATTGCTCCAGGCAGTTTTAGCACTTAACAACAACTATCTTAGTTATTGTCTTCCTCAATTAATCATATCTCTAATGGGATGTTAGATGTACTTCCAGCTTTTCCAACAGTGGCCATCCTCCTATTATCTCCACTGTGTTTCCAGCTTTTCCAACAATGGCCGTCCTACTATTATCTCCACTGTGTAGTGTACGACACTAATCCCGATGGAATATTGGAAAGGTACTTTTAGCATGAAAATGCCACAACTATGTAAGATTTGTGTGTGGGTTAAAAAACGTTTTATAATGAGTTCGAATTTAGAAACCTTAAGGCACATGTTTGGTCAATATATAGCTCTCATTACCCATATCCAACATATCAACATCATTCTGGCATCCTGCAGTTTCAACAACCCAAATGCAATAAGCAACTCTGTTCTTAATGAATACCTGAGTTCTCTTCCTATACCTACTCCCATCATTGTTTTACACCTCAACAGCTCGCCAGCAATAAGTATTTCTGACAAATCCAACATGAAAAAATTTCATAACCGAGTTACTGATTTTTATGATGGGAGAGTAACTTCGAGCTTGGATAGAGGGAACAAGGTCCAAAGTGACGCACAAATTAAGGTTTTGTGGATATCAATATACTGGTCCAATAGGGTGGCTTATGCGGTATCTCACAGGAGAAGATAGAATATTGAATCAGAAATAGGCCCTGACTACTGTAGAAGTAGGGCATTCCAAAGCTTCCAATCAATAATTTGAATCTTCTTCATAGTTTAAGTTGTCGAAGATGATTTCATTCTTGTGTTGTTCTTGAAATAGAAGCAAATAGTACTCTAACAACGCTATACAAGAGGAAATGCTCGCAGGTTATATATATAAATAAAATTTCCTTCTTTTTAAGAAGTGGTGTCCAGACCACCTTGCACCCTTCACACAAATATGCATAACCTGCCAAGTCTTAGAACTCAATGTAACTAAATAAGTGGTCACACAATCAAATAATTCTCCAAAGTGAGCAGAATTGCCCATTCCTCCATTGAATGACTGGTAATCATATGCTGGTGGTGATTAGCTGTAACTGTACTTAAAATAAGAATGATGAAATTTATGTGAACCACATTTAGTAAAGAAACACATGAAGATCCTTGCTTCTTCTCCATAATACTGTCAATGAAAATACTTTAACTTGTTCATTTATTTGTGCCAGTCAATGCCACATAAGCACGTATGCGGGTTAAACCTTGAGCTAAATGTCAATTTCCGAAGAAAACCATATGTACAGTTTAAAGAAGTCCAGCATATCATCAGCTCTGGCTAGCTAGTTTCTTTTTATTTCCATCATGTTCCAAGAGAGTTAGATTTTCAGCTCATTCAGCTCAGCCTGCATGAAATAGCAAATGTAAGTAAAAATAGATAAATTTAAGCCCTTAAAGGGTGAGAAAAACACCAAAGATGGAGAAAAAAAAGCAGGATAGTTGCTGTGGCAGTAGAATGTAACCCCCCAAGCTCTCATCTTGTGGGTGAGTTGCAATAACATTAGGCTTTTGAGCAATATTTGATTGAAGTTGAAAAGAGTATTCAAAGTTGAAGTTGAAAAGGGGTATTTGGAAGTAGTTGTGTTTCTACATGAATTTCACTTGGAAAGAAATGTTGAAGCGTTGTGGGTGAACCATTACTTCACTTAAAATATTCCTCAAACAAGTATTCCAGCTTTACATTCTCTATTTCAAGATGTAGTTGAAACAACGAACCAAATTGTAAGACAATCAATGATATGCAAATAAAATCTCAAGTTGAAGTTGAAAATATGAAATAGTTATCAAGGCGGAATGGTTCTTGACCAGCAATATATACTCCTAGCACAAATTATTATTCACCAAGGAGCTTGGGCATCAGCTGGTGATTGTCAGTGAGTGATTCAATTTTCAAACATCATTAAGCCGAAATACTATTTTCATTCAAAGGAAGGTTAATAGCTAGTTTGTCCATCTTTAACTTCTTTTTTTATGAGAAAGGATTTTTTTTATCTTTAACTATTCAATAGTTTAATTGCCAGAGTATCATCTAAATCAATGAGTCGTCCAAATACTAGTCTAAACATAGATAACAACATGGTGATGAACAGATAAATCAGAGATAACATATACACAGAACCAGGCAAAGGAAGAGCCTCTATCTCTCCCACATGAATCAGCAGCAAGACATGGAATAAACATAATAGTATCACATTTGCCTAATCATATGCACAAAATCTTAGAGCATATAAGCAATGTAAAGTCATTGAGGCCTGAAACAATAACAAAAACACCACTTACATCAATGGGTCGAGGAGAACAAATCCAAGGAGGAGGAGGCCAAAACAACTCGGCATAGTCACGGCAACAATTAATAGGACAAATGCTGCCATTTTCCAAACTAAACACACCAATGCCGTGATGCTTCCAGAATCCTCCATCATCCTCCGTGCTGCAGAAAAACTGATCCGAGAAGAGTATACAGTTCCCTTTACACCCAGAATCAAGCTCGGAGACCAAAGCAGAAAATGTACAATTATCCCCCACAAACAACATCCTATCTTCCATACAATTGACCTCAACCCACCTCTGCATATCTCCATCCAACTTATAAACTTTGAACTTTACTGTCCTTTCGCTCATGTAGCAATCAAATTCCTCATAAAACTCAACAGTCTCATTGTATCCAAGATCATCTTCAGGCCCAATACTCAAATACTTGTCAACCATTAACAGGTCCCCACAAGACTCCACAAGGAACTTTTTATCTCCCCCAAACACAGAATGAGCAACAACTTCTAATTCTGGCGCTGTCCCAGGGCTCAATTTAACAAGCACTCCCTTCCCAGTATTATCAACAGCATAAAAATTCCCATCTTTCATAATAACATCATCGTACGGCAAAGATGACTCATCAACAATAGACCACTTGGTATCACCAGATCTAAACATCACCAATTTCCCAGAAACATGAATTGTCAATAGCAGAAACCCATTTTTTTCCATACGCACAGCAACTTTTTCCATGTAGAGATTCCCAGCATCGGCAATCGAATTAGCCCTGGGTCGGTACTTTATAAACTGAAGAGTATACTCATGGCACAATTCGCGAATTGGGTATTGTGAGGAATCCAAAATCTTGGGGAAATCAGAAGGAAGGGGTTTGCATTGGGATCTGGAAAGAGGATTGAATAAACGCATTCTGTGGGGATTTTCGCGATCGAGCTTGATGATCCATCCATGGTTATCAGAGGACGTGGTTTGATTAGGTGGACGGATAAGGTAAAGGGGTGATTTGGAAAGTTTAAAACCCCAGCTATTTTCAGCGATGCCGTCATTGGGGAGAATGGGAAAACGGGAAAGGGAAGACGGGTAGGGTTTAGGAGGAAGAGAGGAACGCCATGAAGAGCAAACGGAACGGAAACGGAGGAAATCAGTTTCGGTGGAAAGGTGTTTGGATATGAGTTCTACGAGTTCCCTGGGGAGTTGAGACCATTCGGCCATTACAGTAACAGTAGATTGATGATGGATTCTTGAATGGTGATGAGAGATTAGTACATATTTTGAGTGCAAATCACAGAAGATGCTTCCCGGAAATAGCTTCTGCCATTGACACCTGGACGAGGTGTTCAAGGTTGTTTTGGGCCTTGTTTGGGCCGGTATACGGGTCACGCATTGCCGGCTTTTTTCCTCCTAAAAACCTCCTTTAATTGCCGGACATTAGTTTTTAAGAGTGTGAGACACAACCTATCAGATTTCTTTTTATTTCAATGGTGTTTCACATATATATAGTGCCAGATTATATCTGTATCGCAAAATTTGAATACAAAATATTGAAGATTATTTTAATATATATTATTAATTTTTTGCAAGTTTCAATTTAAAAGGTTGAAATTGATCATTAAAAAAATAAAATAATGGTCAATAAAAGGAATTTTCCTTTGAAGTTGGACCTTCATAGATATTGGATGTCCATATATGAAGTGAAGATATATAGACTTGAACTTAAATTTACAAAAAGCATTTTCTTAGATTTTTAATTCGCTTCATATAAATCTATCCCACAACTATTATATACGATGTTTTTCTTATTTATTTTGTTAACTATCTAAATTACACAATATTAAGTTACAATGCTCTTGTATAATGTTTTGACTGTAAATTTTTTCGATTAATAAATTATTCTAAGTGACTTTATTTGTACAATTTTTTAAATGAAGTTGTCCTTTTAAGTGCGGGGTTAATATTTTTGTCCTTATATAAAAAAAATCATAGAATACATGTGATTCCTTATATATACTGAAAAAATAAGTTTAATGACATTATTTAGCCGTTCATCTAATTTTTTTAAGATCAAATAATTACTTATCTTTAATAAAAATATAATCCAATTTTATCCTATTTATCACATCTAACAACTCTATACTTTGACTAAACAAATAACTTTTACATAAACAAACTCAAATCATAAAATATTAATTAAATTATAAACTTCTTCTTTTTTGAGACCAAGAGAGGCATAAAAAATAATAATTAAGATGATAAATAACTCAATTTCTTTTAAAACCCACCCCCACTCCCACGCTACTCGTCTCACTCCGTTGTCATTCCTATATTTAATCATCATATTGTAAAAATAGTACTTATAACTTGTTTGGAATCTAAACCAGCCCTCGAAAATTAAATTTCTTACCTCCGACTCCTTGTAAAGCATAAACGTCGATTTTATCCCCTATATATATTAGTAATAACACAAGGTGCCCACTTTTTTCCCCTCAGCTTCTCTTTTTCTCTCTACTTTGGTGGTAGGCAGTACTGTATTTCAAGATTCTCTCTTTCTTGCTTAAACCCCGAAAAAAGACTTCCTCCATTAAACTTCAATACCATATTACTGTTATATTTTCAAGATTCTAAAGGATTGTATCAATGAACAACGTAGACTCCAAGAAACCCACCACTCAAAAGATTTTTGGAACTGTTATCAATGAAGATGATGCCTCCCACCTGGTGGGCGGCATAGTTGAAAAGGGGTTTTCAGAACAACCATTAAAACCACCTACAAGTTGGTCTTCTGCACCTCGTCCTACTGTTCTTCCTTTTCCTGTGGCCCGTCACCGCGCTCATGGTCCAGTAAGTTCCTCCTCCTCGTTAATTTGAGACAAATCGTTATTGTCATTACAAGAGTTGGTGAATCTTTCTCCTTTGTATTTGAGTAATTTCTATTTAGCAGTAACAGCAACAACATGAAAATTGAAAAATATAATTCTTGTTTTCAAAGTGAAATATGATATTTGGAAATTGAAAATGGAAGTAAATGTACTAACGATCCTAAAACATGTTACCAACTGGAGTGTCTGGTATCTCCCATATAAAGCCAAGCCAAGAGAGATACAAATATGGAAGCATTAGACATTGAATGTGTTACATACTCGTATGCATTAATAGAAAAATACGCTTTTGTTTTGGCACATCATAGTATTAAAGTAACATTTGTTCTTTTTAGTTATATATTGTGATGTTATGGATCCGTGTGAAGTTAGGATAGGATCTTGATGAACATGTTCAAAACTACTTTTTGATAGTCATATGTGTAGAAGAAACCATGAACCTTTTTGTTTATCTGGGTGTAGTTTTGTTACTTGTACTAATATGTGCATCTCTCTGCATATATGTATAGCATTGGACCCCAAAAGTTGGAGTTGTTCATGGTAATAATGATCGCGATGGTGAAGAGAATGAGGAAGATTTCACTGGAATGGACCAGATTGGAGCTTTTGCTAAGCCTATGGAAAGAAAAGAGAATAAAGGGCTGGATTTTAGTCGGTGGCGGGAGATAGTGGCTAGTGATAATAGTTCTGTACCATCCAAGAGGGAAGAAAGTGCTCGCAAGTTGACGTCAACATCAAAAGAGCGAAAGGCTGTTGCCAAAGTATCTCGAAACAAAAGCAACTTAGATGAACGTACTCCGGATAAATATGGAAAGGGTGCTGTTTTATCTGTAGAAGATGGTGCAAAATCTCAGGATATCAGCATGGAGTATGAGCATATGGTTCAAGAGCAAGAGGAAGACATGGCAATGGACATCGAGCAGGGAGGCATGGAACAGAGTGCTTACCGTTTTGTCTTACCAGAGCAGAGATGTGGAAATGGTATCACTGAGCAGGAGGAAGAAATAATTGAGGATATGCATCCTACCTTACAGGTTAACGCACAGAAACATAACATTTCTGCAAACAAAACTGATGCTAGCTTTGACTCCCAGGAAGTGGAAGGAAGGCAGAATGCCAGCAGTCTTGAGAGTCAAATTGATGCTGAGAATCAAGCTCAATTAGCGAGAATGTCAGCTGATGAAATTGCTGAAGCGCAGGCAGAATTAATGGCAAAATTTAGTCCAGCAATGTTGGCAGCACTGAAGAGGAAAGGCCAAGAGAAGTTGAAAAGAGGAAAATCGAGTAAATCTGGTTCTCATCACAGTGGCGAAAAGGGTAATTTGCTGGATCAGATGAACAATGCAACCTCACAAGGCACATTGAAAAATGTAAAAGATGATACACCAAAGTTGAGTGCATGCACCAGTGTGTGGGATGATTGGAGTAGAAGAGTTGAGAGTGTCCGTGAATTAAGATTTTCCTTGGATGGCAATATTGTGAAGAGAGAATTTGATGTCTCAAAGCGTGGTAAGCCTAATTTTGTTTATACCTTAAAAGCTCTTACTTTCCAGTACGGCAGGTTCTTTTTTTTTAATCTTTTCCTTCAGTGTATGATTCATCTGAGGAAGAAATAAATTTACCAAGCATCATTAGTAAACAGTGGAAATCACGAGTTCACTGGCAGGCGTACTTAAGCTGGTCGAAACAGTAAAAAATGTCTAGTTAGATCAATCTTATGTCTAGTATGAGCTACATTTCTGTGGTTTGCTCAGTTGCATCCACTGATAAGTTCTGATTTGTATGCTCAATCACCAGTTTAGTGGCAGGCGTACTTAAGCTGGTCGAAGCAGTCAAAGATGACTAGTTAGATCAATCTTATCTAATATAAGTTATATTTATGTGGTTTTGCTCAGTTGCAGCCACTGAAAAGTTCTGATTCATATGCTTATGGGTATTTCCTTTTATAATTCTAGTTTGTAGCAAGGATAAGGGTGCTGAACTTCTCTGGTATATTTGAAGATACACTTTGTGCGCACATTTATCACTTTGTCATATACCAATAGAAATAAGACAGGTCAATTCCAAGTGCGATAGGAGCTCTTCAAGTTTTTCACTTAGTAGAGATAGATGTGCCTGGACTATCTTCATGATGGATACTACTTTGTTGTAGTGGTATCTTATTATTATTTTTATTTTGTTATTTTTGGCAAAATCTGTTTCTTTGTACTACTGGAGAATTTCCGAAGGAACTTCCTTTTACAGGTCAATTCTTTCTGCTTTCATTGCTCGCCAGTTGCCAAGTTGTCAAATATATTTTTCCGCAGGAAATCTTGTCCACTTTAACATGTCTATTGGGATTGATTTTATGTGGGATTGGACACATCTTTATTTCTTAGATCCCGTGATGTTTTTGTTTTAGGGAGGATAGTGTTGCTCTTGTCAACTGTCAAAGTTGAGAACTGACCTTGTGTATTTGTACCCTAACTAGACATGTATCAAGAAATGAAAAATAAACTGACCTTCCCTTTGTAGATTAGGCAGGTTTTTTCCTCCCCGAGCACTCTCCCATTCTCATTTCCTCATATCCATTTAGCAATCTGGTCATCGAGTGGGTTGATAATACGACATAATAGCTGATTATTCTACTTAATAGGTGATGCTCTAAATCAACTTCCTATAGGTTCGTAGAGTGCCTCTCGTGTTTGTGTCTCACCTGATTTGGCATTTTCTGAATCTTCCACTTGTTAGGAATGCCTCAACCAATGAAATATTTTGATGGGTATGCCTCATTTTGTTGCAGGTAATACATCATCTTATGCTGAGAAAAATCTTTCCGAGCGTGACTATCTACGAACTGAAGGTGATCCTGGCGCGGCTGGTTACACCATCAAAGAAGCAGTTGCTCTTGCAAGAAGTATGGTTAGTATATTTAATTTTGAATCCTTTGATATTCAGTTTCATGCTTTTTTGTGACTGAATTCCGTGCTAGTCTAATTGTGTTTTTTAAGTATTTGAGCTCCTTGTCTACAGGTACCTGGACAACGGACATTTGCGTTCCATCTTATTGCATCTGTGCTTGATAGAGCAATGCACAATATTCAGCAGAATCAGCTGGGGTGTATCTTAAGATCTCAGGACAGAGATGGACTTACTGACTGGGAGGCCATTTGGGCTTTTACACTAGGCCCAGAACCCGAGCTTGCCCTATTATTGAGGTAAGTGTTTCCTCTTTGTTTTTTCTTTGCCTTCTCTTGTGATATGCTAAATAATGGTTTGTCCATGAGATAGTGCCATGTTTGTTCATTTCGGTGAAATAGATAATGCCTGTTTTTTGTCCCCAAAAATGTTCTCCTTCAAGATGTAATGGTTTTTTTGTTTGTTTGTTATAGACATCAGTAATACTGCATTTATGTTCATGCATAGCCAATTATTCATTTTTTTCTCCATTTGTCCACAATCTTCTTTGTATTTAGATTTCCTTTCACTTGTTTCTTTTGTGCCTCCACTTGGAGTGGAAGTAGGGAGGCTGTTGTGGTGGAAGGGAAAGTTGTTACCTGCATTAGAAGGCAAAAACATTAAACAAAGTGTTAGTCTTATTTCCTAGGTGTAAGGGAAAAACCTTTGGGTAATTGAATTTGTTTACTCATCAAAATTATTTGGAAAAACAACTAAAAAAGAATATAGTGGGGAAATAGGTGGAAATTGTGAAGTACTTTTGAGAAAAGGAGGATAGTTGGGTTAAAGCTATTAAGTGTATAGTTGATTGCGGAACTTGCAAGTAACAAAATTATTTCTCAGTTTTTGTTTTTCTTGAATGTCGTTGTAGAGATTCTCAGTTTCTGCAGTACTAGATTCCTCTCCCCATCCCACCCGCCCACCTTGGACTTATCACTTCACAAGAATTTGAGATATACTCTGATCTCTTTACTGCTTTGCGACCTGAACTACTCAGCTTAGTAGTTGGGTCAAAACCTTGGGTTTGTAGACTAAACTACATGCATATCTCTTTGTTTCTGTCCCTTAATAAAATATGAAACCCAAAATGATTGTGGTTTGTTTCAAGGAAATAAAATTGATTGCATTTGCCTTATTTGTAATTCCGACCTTATAGTTAAAGGATATGGACCAGGACTAGTTGGATGACAGCACTTCAATCTGAAAAATAATGTACTTCAGTATCTTTCGTGTTAAATTAGGATTCCTGGAAATGCTGAACTTTGCTATGCATGGAACAAGATCAATTTTCTTTGAGACAACAGTTTTGCATTCTTTCTTACTCAAAAGAAGTGTTATGCATTTTTTACTTGTAGGATGTATCTGGATGACAACCACAATTCCGTAGTTCTGGCGTGTGCTAGAGCCATTCAGTGTGCTCTTACCTTTGAGATCAATGAGGAGTTTTTTGAAATTGTGGAGGTAAGACTATAATTTTGCTGTCTCTATGAGCTGTATATTGGGAGATGGTTTATTCTTGACCTTTGTGTTTTATCAGAGGATACCAACTCTTCAGAGGGAGGCACCCACTGCTCCTGTCTTTAGAAGTCGACCTGAAACCGAAGATGGTTTTCTCCATGGTGGTTTCTGGAAATACAATGCAAAACCTTCCAATATACTTCCTTTTGCCCGGGATTATCTGGATAATGACGAAAGTGGACACACTATTCAGGATGATGTTGTTGTTGCTGGCCAAGATATAGCTGCAGGATTGATTAGGATGGGGATTCTTCAAAGGATTCAATATCTCTTGGAGGTATGTTTCTTCTGATGGACCATGTTTCTTTTGTATTCTAGCTTGTGATTGTGAGCAACTTGTCCAATATATAACTCTGACTCATAGATGATGACTGCTGGTTGTGTACTGTAGCATGACATGTTATCTTCTTCTTTTTTTCTGCCAGACTGAGCCTTCAACAGCTTTGGAAGAATGCCTGATTTCCATATTAATTGCGATAGCTAGGCATTCGCCAACATGTGCAGCTGCAGTTATGAAGTGTCAACAGCTGGTTGAAACAATCATCAACAGATTCACCAGTAAAGAGCAAATGGAGATTAGTACCTCAAAGATCAAGTCAGTTACACTCCTGAAAGTAAGCGCATCAAGAATCCATGCTTGAAACACTTGTGCCTGTAATAAATCTATCCAAATTTTAAGTTCATTCCTGCATTTAAATTTTGTTCTTTAATGTGACAGCTTTTGGCTCGATTTGACAAGAAGAACTGCCTAGAATTTGTCAAGACTGGAATTGTTCAAAAGATGACTTGGCACTTGTATCGGTATACCTCTTTTGACCATTGGGTAAAGTCTGGAAAAGAGGCTTGTAAGCTTTCATCAGCTCTTCTGGTTGAACAGTTACGGTTGTGGAAGGTCTGTGTGCAACATGGATACTGTGTGTCATTCTTTGATGATCTATTTCCTGCCTTATGCATTTGGTTGAATGTGCCTGCATTTGGAAAGCTGATTGAGAGCAGTGTCCTCAGCGAATATACTGCCATTGCCAAGGAAGCATACCTTGTACTGGGTGCTTTAACTAGAAGACTGCCAACTTTTTATTCCCACATGCAACATTTGGATGGGGGTACTACAAAAGAAGCAGAGAGCTGGTGTTGGGCCCAGGTTGGTCCTATGATTGATTCCGCCCTAGAGTCTATTAGGATCAAGGAGATACCACTCCTATCTCGTCTATTTGAGGGGGAAAATGAGGAGAAATTGAATGGTGATATGCAGGATTCAGCAGTTCCTCCTTTGTTGTGGTTGATATCTTCAATTATGGACATGCTTTCTGCAGTGCTTGAAGCTGTAATCCCAGAAGATAATGCAGAGTTGTGCCATGGGACTCTTCCATGGCTGCCAGACTTTGTCCCTAAGATTGGACTAGCAATTTTGAAAAATGGACTTATGAGTTTTTCAAGTATAAGTAGTACAAGCCACGATGCTGCTTCTGGCAGCAGTTCGTTCCTTGAGAGGTTGTGTTATTTTAGAAAAATAAACCAACAAGAAACATCAATAGCATCCAATAGTTGCCTTCAGGGATTGTTGCGAGTTGCTTGGTGTGTTGATAAGCTGATCTTACTAGCTAACAATGAACCTCGGAATCCATTGCCATACCAGGGTTCCACAAGAGAGGAAAAAACTCTTGCTGCTGGGATTCTCCACTCTTCTCTTCCTGAACTAAGAGCTTTGATGACAAGTGTAATGGAATCAAATAGTTCTGAATGGCGTCATATGCAATCAATTGAGACGTTTGGTAGAGGTGGTCCAGCACCAGGAATTGGTGTAGGCTGGGGTGCCCCTGGTGGGGGATTTTGGTCTAAAAATATTTTATCAGCGCAAGTAGCTGCACGATTATTCATTTACTTGCTTGATGTGCTTCCCATTGTATCTGTCAAAGATCAGTTTACAGCTGAACAGATGAACTCTATAATACAAAAAATAAATTCTGTCATGGGAGCATGTTTATTGCTGGGGCCAATGGATAGTTCTGCTGTAGATAAGCTGCTTGATTTCTTGTTTCAAGTTCCCAATCTAAAGTACATTGATTTCAGTATCCACCAATTTCTTAATCTTAATCAAGGTTTTCAGTCTTTCGAGTTGGTGTATCAAGAAGAGGACTATTTACTGTTGAGTGATGTCTTAGCTTCTCACTTTAAGAAGAAATGGTTGTCTGCAAAACAGAAGCGTAAATCTGCTGCTGGAAATGAGCAAGCATTCCATAAGAACTCTAAAAAAAGAACTGTCTTACTGGACACCATTCCTGAGGAAAATTCTGAATCAAACCCTGCCAGCCAAGAGCCTAAATGTTTGGTGGCTGAGTGGGCTCACCAAAGATTGCCTCTTCCCTTGCATTGGTTTCTCAGTCCACTCTCAGTTCTTTGTTCTACCAGTCATGAGTCTCTGGATTTTCTCAAAGTTGCAAAAGGTGGACTCTTCTTTCTCTTGGGGATTGAACTGATGTCCACATTCCTTCCTGCTGAGTTGCAAACACCAGTTCGAAATGTGCCTGTAGTATGGAAATTGCACGCATTGTCTGCGACTTTACTTTCTGGAATGAGCATTTTTGAGGAGGACAATAGCAGGGATCTCTACAAAGCTTTGCAAGATGTCTATGGACAGCTTCTTGATAGGGAAGAAAAAGTTAATGCAAAGTGCCTGAAATTTAAGACGGACATACATGAGAACTACTCCACATTCATTGACAATCTAGTAGAGCAATTTGCTGCTGTTTCTTATGGTGACATGATATTTGGTCGTCAAGTAGGAGTCTATCTGCATCAATTTGTTGAAGCTCCTGTAAGGCTTGCTGCATGGAATGCACTGTCTAACGCTTGTGCTCTCGAGCTTTTGCCTCCTTTGGAGAAGTGCATTGCTGCAACTTATGGATATCTTGAACCTGTTGAGGTATTGCTTACTTAAACACTATCAGTAAATACACTTAACACTTGACAATCACATAATTATTAGGTTGACCTTTAATATAGAGAAAGCTATATGAATTCCTTTGGGTAAACCAGGATTCTGGAAAGTCGCCCATAGCCCCATACTGGAAAATTTGTTTTCTGTTTAAGGATAATAATATAATTTCGTTTTGACCCAAAAACAATGGGGTATCCAATACCAGTTGAAAAATATCCTCTCACCATTCTAAATTAAGTTTGATGTGTTTCTCTTAGATGGATGTTCTGAGGAACTTACTGATGGTATTGAAGACTCACTTGAGAATACTTAAGTTTGACACTGGTCTAGATCTGTCATTGTCTACGAGTGTGCTTACAGGGGCGGTGCAGCTAAAATGACTTGCTAAAATGAGATATATTTCATGTTGTTTGTCCACTTCATGTTTTGTTTGGAATTTGGGAGGAAAAAGAATAGCCCAGACTTCTCTGTGCTTTGCCTCCCTCTTGCACTTCATATTCTTAAACAAAAAGAAAATGGGAAAGAAAGACACAGGAAAAAGGAAAGGGAGATGAAAATTGCTGTTTGAGGGGAGGGGCTGCATCTGTCCATGTTACAGTTTTAAAATAATGTGTATGTTCTGGAGGTACACTGGGTATGTTGTTGTTGTTATGGATGGTTAATCAGGTTAACACAAGATTTATTGGTACTTTTTGAGCCGAGGGTCTATCCGAAACAACCTCTCTACCCCACAAGGGTAGGGGTAAGGTCTGTGTACATCTTAACCTTAACATACCCTGGGTGTGTTGTTGTTGTATTAGTTGTTCAGGATGTCATATATAAATAGTGATAATTAATCTTGTTCAGTATCCTGCCTTGTACTACAAGACACTGCCGCCTAAGAGCAAGGTATTATGGCAACAAAAAGTTACAAGGTAAAAGGGAAGGATATTGGAAATATGATGATAACTATGGCATTACTAAACATTGTTTGGAAAAGAGTGAATTGAGAGAATGATTGCTTGTGTTGTCCGATTTTTGGCCAAGTCGAGTTGAGGAAGCTCTTTTAATTTTTTTTCTGTAAACAAAGACATAATTATACTTTGCTTACTTGTGCGTGATTAATACTTTGATGCAGGATGATGAGAGGATATTGGAAGCTTACTGTAAATCATGGGTTTCAGGAGCTCTAGACAAAGCAGCACGTCGAGGATCTGCTTCGTTCACTTTGGCCTTGCACCATCTATCATCATTTATTTTCCAGACTTGCTCTGGGAATATGATTCCTTTGCGAAACAAGCTTGTCAAATCTCTGCTACGAGACTACTCCCGTAAGAAGCAACATGAGGTATGCAAATTTGTTACTTAACTGCTTAGTGAATCCCTTTTTTTGTTGTAAAAGGCCCCCTCTTGAGGTGTGCTTTAAGGTCTGAAGCCAATGCATATAGCAGGATGTGTGCTTTGCAGTTTGCGCTGCTTACATGCACATTAGTGAATATGTCAAAGGCTCTAAGACGTGTGCCTTAGCAAATTCCTGCCAACCAATAGTTTTTAAAAAAAATATTTACTAGTTAGGTTAATCTCTAAGGCTTATGGTCTCTATCTTGAAGAGGACGCCGCTAACAGATTGATATAGCCGGATATATCACTAATCATTAAGAAGACACATACATTATAATTAGGAAATAGAAACTAGAAATCTAAATTAAGCATACTAATTCATCTTGATTTAAAAACTTAAATGCTCTCTGTATTTGATTCAAAATTTAAAATGGGTTCTGAACTCGATTTACATGGATTTTCTCCATATAAACTTAATCTCAGTTCTTCTGTATTTTGTTTCTTAATTTTGTGTCATTATTCACCAATGCTTGATTGAGCTTGTCTGTAAGCCGAGATAGAAGTCGACACTTTCATGTCTTTTCGCATTTAACAATGCTCCCTTTTGCTGATTTAATTTGCCCGTTCAGAAATTTGTTGTCATGCACATTAACAATGAATTAGAGCAAATGATTTTGAGATTGGGCAATTTTATTGCCATGTTTGTTCTCTCCATGACTCAGTTATGTAATCTGGTAGTTTGAGAAAACAATTGACAGTATCACAGAGAGAAAATGACAAAAATGATCCCTTATGTTTTGAGGGGTTGGTCCAAAAAAAGTCTTTTAAGTATCTAGTTTTAGTCATTTACGTTTGCCACAAATTAACAAAACTGGTCCTGCAAGCATGCACTTAACAGTTTAGATCCTTTTAAGTTTGCAAAAAGTTCACACTTTTCAGTCCCCAGCAAAATATTATCTGGAAATTTTGTGTCTTGTTCTGTAATTCTCATTCGTACTTTTTTTTTTTATCTAATTACAGGTCCTTTTTATTAACTTACTCGAGTACCAAAGGCCTACCAGATCTGAGCCATTCCATAAGGAATGTATGCCCCTTCAAAGTTGTGATGTGGTAAATAGATTACAGATTTTGAACGAAGCATGTGAAGGAAATTCTTCATTGTTGAATGAGGTTGAGAAGCTCAACTCTGTGATTACTAGGAAACAACATGTAGACAGCTAAAATTTTCTACATTGTGGGATCTTATACCAGATATGTATATATGAACTCATTTGATCTATTACGAAGTTCTGTACATCTAACTTATCTCACTCTGTTGTTTAAGGCGCATTTAAGCCTTGGTAAAGTCCTGGTTGAGCGTTTTGCCTCTCTTTATATGTGTTCTTCCGATGTCTGGTTAATTTTCTAGATGAATATTTGCTCTTTTTTTTAATGCTTCATCTGGCCGTTGTGATCTGTATCTTTTGTTGCCACTCTTCATGGTAGTGATTGATTTTTTTCTTTTGGTTGAAATTATAGGGTATGTGACAATACAATATAAGTAGCAATTTGACGTACTTATCGATAACTGACACTGTGCCTCATTGGCATCCTATCATGTATCTGGCTTTTTGGAAGCAAACAATAAACTTTTTCTATTGAGAATCTTATTAGAGAAAATTAAAACGTACCAAATGAAAATAAGATTATCATATTGATCATGTATTGTCCTGTTGATTTTCCAAGTAGACCATAATTCACGACATTAATGTCTCCATCAATTTTTCCAAGTAGACCATAATTCACGACATTAATGTCTCCATCAATCCATTTCCAACTACTAAATAAATGTCATTAGTTGGAAGGAGACAAAATATCCTTGCTGAGGTTGCCTCGATAATGGAGAATAAATTATTGAACATGTAATGCACACCAGAAACAAATTAGGAATTTTAAGTTATATATGAGAAATAAAAATTAAAAAAAAACTCATCCAACTTAATTTAAAAATAGTTGATGGATATATATCCTATAATATATGCATAATTAATATATACCTGCTAATAAGAGCAATCAAGGACCACCAGACCTATTATTTGTGTAAAGATCGGGAATTAAACGGTTATAGAAGTTTGTTTCCATTGCTTGTTATTCTTCTTGCACGTCAAAAGTTATCTCAAGGCTACAAACAACTATTCTCTGTCAATGAACTTGAAATTAAACTCAAATGTTGGAATATATAGAGACGTATTCAAGACTTTGAGAGGATGAGTGTATTATTATGAAAAGGTGAATTTAACATATAAATTTTATCTTTAGATTTTTATCATTGAACCCGTTAAAATTTTAAAGTTATAGGTCTAAAATTAATTCTTATTAATACAAATAAACTTATATATATAGTTATAGTTATATTCTATATTGAAGGTATTGAGGTCGATTCAATCCATTGACTATATGTTATATCACTACTATTTTTTAAAATACATATTTGGTTTAATTATATAAAATATTTACAGTGCTAAATTTTCTTTTAGGAATTTCCAATGTGACAGACTTGAAATATTTTGAAAGATTAAAGCAAAAATAAAATAATATATCAATTAAAATGTCAAAAAGTGTTATCAATAACCACATAGAGCTAGAGGGGTATTAACCAATTTTAGAAGAAGAAAAACAGATATAGATTTAAATTTATAACTTTACTCATTGTTACAACCAATCATCATCGTATTATATATTTATATTATACTTTGAAGGTAGGTTGACACATCTATGTATTATTTTAAAAAATATAACACTACAGTATGATCTCGAATAAGCATCCGTTTATGTGAACCGAGCATGGTTGGGGACATACACCTTTGTGCTTACTATTCCAACTTCTGGCCAGTGTAAGATGTAATTCTATAAATAGCTGAATCACTTAATTATCTAACACCACTTAATAATAGCAAATTAAACTCTTTTAGCTTTCTCACGTACAGCCATTGGTATATATATGGCGAAAGAAACAAATGGATTTGCAAGATTAAACGATGTAGGAGAGGAAGAAGAGTCTCAAGTTCAAGCGGACATATGGAGATGCATATCTGGTTTCTCTGAAATGGCTGTTGCCAAATGTGCTATTGAATTGGGGATTTCTGATTTCTTGGAAACCCATCAAGAACCTGTTCCCTTAAACCAATTGTCCTCTGCACTAGGCTGCTCTGCTTCTTCCCTGCATCGGATCCTGAGGTTTTTGATAAACAGGGGAATATTCAAATTGGTGCCAATTGAAAATGGCGAAATGGGTTATGTACAAACACCTGTTTCTCGTCTGCTGAAAAGAGATGGAGAAAATAGCATGGCTGCACTTGTCTTACTTGAAAGTAGCCCAGTTATGCTTGCCCCATGGCACTACCTCAGTGCCCGCGTTTTGTCAAATGGTACGTTGTTGAATTGTGTGATCACCTTATTTATAATTTTTAATTATTTAATGAAATTATATCTCGGACAGAAAATAGTGGAGCATTTAGTGCGGCTCATGGAAAGGACTTGTGGGAGTATGCGAAAACCAATCCGGAGCATAGCAAGCTGATCAACGACGCACTGGCATGTCATGCGAGGGTGACAATGCATGCGATTATTGATAATTGTGTGGAAATATTCAAAGGGATAGATTCATTGGTGGATGTTGGTGGAGGTAATGGAACAACTCTTGGTATGTTGGTGAAGGCATTTCCATGGATAAATGGGATCAACTTTGATCTCCCTCATGTTGCGTCTGTTGCTCCTCCTTGTCATGGTGTTGTACATGTTGAAGGGGATATGTTTCATTCTGTTCCCAAAGCTCAGGCTGTTTTCCTCATGGTAAGTTGGGTAAATTAATTAAAATATTTATCTTATAATAAGCTGATCAAACTAACTTATAACATATTTCGATTTATTTATATTTTTTTCTTGGGTGATTGGTGAATATTAGTCGGTCTTACATGACTGGGGTGATGAGGAATGCATTCAAATCTTGAAAAAGTGCATAGAGGCTATTCCAAAAGACACGGGAAAAGTTATAATTGTGGAGGCAGTTCTTGATGAAAAAATAGACAAAGGAAAAAGCCTCAAAGATGTTGGTATCATGTTAGATATGATAATGATGGCTCACACAACTAATGGAAAAGAGAGAACTGCAAAAGAATGGGATCACATTCTGAGTGCAGCTGGATTCAGTAGGCACACTATTGTGCAAATTCCTGCTATTGAACCTGTTATTGTGGCTTATCCTTGAGTTGGATCTTCTCTTTTGTTTTATTGTTATTTTGTGGTGTTGTTGAATATTGTTGTGTCAGTCAATCTATCAAATTGCTTGTCGAATGTTATTATTTGAACCAATCTCCATTTTTAATATCCGAACCCAAAATCTCATGAAAAATCTAGTTATTATAATAATCAAAATGCTTAACAAACATGTCAAAGAAAAAGCATACAAGGTTCTTTTTGAGTCACTTACTATTTACTAATGAAACAAAAATAGCGATGTATATGTAAACCCTTAGGGTGTGTTTGGTACGAAGAAAAACATTTCTAATTTTCTTATTTTGGTTGGGTAAAATGTTTTGGAAAATATTTTCCAAATCAACTCATTTTCCTCAAATTTAAGGAAAATGACGTCCCTTCAAAAATTAAGGAAACCATTTTCCAAAATTTTCCTCCAACTTCAAATTACAATGTTTTTGTTGAAAAAATAAATTTAAAGCTTGTTTTAAAAAATATTTTTCAACTTTAATTTTTTTTACCCTACCCTCGACCGCCCCCCGCCAGCCCCCCACCCCCACCCAAAAAAAATAATAATTTAAGTTTGATTTTAAAAATTATTTCAAATTTCAAATTTTTATTTTTTCACCCCACCTCCGCCCCCGCCCCACCCTCAACCCCCCACCAAAAAAAATAATTAAAGTTTGTTTATAAAAATACCTCAAAAAATATTTCGACTTGCACCAATAACTTTAAAATATAAAAAATAATGGTTTTCGAAAAAGAAAAATCAAAATTTTATTTTTTTTCGTAAATGACCAAAAAGAAAAAAATTTCCGACTTGCACCAATGACTTTAAAATATCAAAAATAATGGTCCTTCCCCNNCCCCCCCCCCCCCCCCCCCCTCCCCGCAAAAAAAAATTAAGTTTATCTTTAAAATGAATTGTAATAGAAGTGTAGTTTCAAATTGAACTTCATCACTCTAGTATGTTGGTTTTATAAAAACACCCAACAAACTGAATAGTTTTGTGTAATATTTTTCCCTTTCAAGTATATATAAATTTAGGGTTGTTCATGGCTATGGTTATAAAACCAAATCAAACCGCAATTCGAACAAAACCGATTAAAAAGATCGATATTTGGTTTTTTTTGGTTAGATTTGGTTTTAAATTATGAAAAACCGATATTATTTGGTTTGGTTTTGATTTTGGTTTTACTAAAAATTAATTGTAAAAATAACCAAACCGAACCGAAAAGTTACATGTATAAATTTTATAATTATTTATAAATAAAATATAAGTATTTTGATAAATTTTAATTAACTTAAGTCTTTAATTTTACTATTTTCTTAAGCCCGACACTTAAATTTTAGCCCAACTATTAAAACCTTAAGTCTAAATCTCTCAATAAAGATCTCACTTTCTCTGTTCTTTATAAAATTTTCTAACTCAACATTAAATTATTTAAAGTTCAAGCTAAAGAAGATGGTAATTGATTAGTTTTGACTATGAATTATTGGTTGTTTTTTTAGAAGTAATTTCTCAATATTTTAAGGTGTAATTTTATTGAAAAGTCTATTGATAAGATGTTGAGATCTCTACAATATTAAACCAACTTTATGCTATTAATAATGGGTTTTTTAGTTTCTGAAACTTGGTACATTGGATGAATCCTTTTGTTCGTGTAATAGCTTATTTGTGAATTATTCATGTACTAAGTGTTTGTGTCTATCGAGATGCGTATGTCCTAAACAAACTTAGTACTTTCGAACCGAAAAAACCTAACCAAGCCGACGATAACCAAACGACGGTTATTTTTTTATTTGGTTTGGTTTGATTTTAGAAATTTAAAAACCGATTTCAATTGGTTTGGTTTTGGTTTTAACTAATAACCGATCCAAACCAAACCATGAACACCCCTATATATAATAAGTTGAATTGTTGTCCAATATGATACATTTTTCCATTAATTTTCCATTTTAATAATTACTTATGATACATTTAAATAGAGAACTTTAAAATGATATATGTAAAGCAAAAGTTAGGGCTAAACTTTCTATACGTTAGAATTAGAATATTTGTTCACCTTTTTCAGCCTTTTAAAATTTATTTATCCCTGCACCAACGATTATTTATTTATTAGAAAATTTAATATCTCATATTGTTGATGTTCGTTTGATTTCCCAAAAATATCAAATAGTAACACTTCCTGAAAGCAAAAAGATAAATTATAAAATCAAATGAAAGATGATTGATTGAAGGATAAATGATAATCTGTTATAATTAGCATTTTCCTTTACATTATTAATGTTCGTTACTATGTAATCTTTTATGTAAGATAATATAGTGTTTTAGTTTTAATGACTGATATGTTCTAAGTATTATTTTATAAATTATGTGATATTAAATTCTCACGTGAGGAGCAGGTAATTTTACTTGTAGCAATGTACTCCCTCTGTCCCTAATTACTTGTTCACTTTTGAATTGACACAACTATTAAGAAAACAATGATTGATATAGTGAGTTTACTATTTTACCCCTATTAATTATGAAGTTGATGAATTAAAAACTTAAGATTTCAAAAAATTATACCTTTTTCAAAGTAATTAATTGAGGGTATAATAGGTAAAAAGAATTATTGTTTCTTCATTTGTCAAAATGGACAAGTAATTAGGAACAACTAAAAAATGAAAAATGAACGAGATATAGGGACAGAGGGAATATATGTAAACCCTTAAGCATGAATTTTACTCGTCGGCGGGTCCAATACGACTGATTACAAATTTTAGATTAATTATTTGCATATAGAGAAAATTAAGTTTTCATTACTATTTTGCTTATTTTCTTTAAAAAATATATTTACAAGAATATTATATAGCATTTTGACCAACATTTTGTTTGTCTCAACTAAATATTTTGCATAAATAAAATACTCTAATAAAGTTACTTGAACTCAAAAATATTTTCAAATATTATTTTTATCATTCGTGGGGATATTTTTTTTTTGTAAGTTGTAAGACAATTGAGATCTAATAGTTGATTTATTTTCCACTATGGTATGATGACATAAATTTATTAGGATTCATATATACTTTATTTGTTTGATCGAATTGAACCAAGTGGAATACTCATTTTTTAAGGGAGTTAGAAATCATATCGTACCTCTTGTATGTTTTTTTTTTTCAATCTCTTCTTAACCCAAGTAATTCAAAGTTACAATCACTCTTGTACATCTAATTAAGGAACTGTTTCCAACAGTCCCTGTCTCTATTATTGTGTCTACTCTTTTTCAATGAATCTACATTCTACCGCATCAATTTAGTTTCGTTACAACACAAAGTAACACCCACTATAATCAACTAAGAACTTAAAAATCTTGTACTGAAATCACGCAAATAAACTAACTATTATATATAACTTAAGAACGGTATAGATAAGCTACGAAAGTCCAACATATATATATATATATATATATATATATATATATATATATATTTGTTTGTTATAGAAAGATGAAGAGCAGGACGACCACAGCATAGTTTGATTGTACATTGTGTAGCCAAAGTTGGACATAGGTCTATTCTTTGTTATTTAGAACAAAACCAAGGGTATTTTCGTATTTTTCACATGTTCTTTCTTCAATTACTCTGCTTCTCGATGATTCTCCAATTTTCTTTAACCCTCCCTTTCAGTCTACCCTATTTTTCCAAACCAAATCATTTGACTAGCTTTCAAAATTCAGGAGAAGCTTCTC
Source organism: Solanum stenotomum (assembly GCF_019186545.1). Taxonomy (NCBI): domain Eukaryota; kingdom Viridiplantae; phylum Streptophyta; class Magnoliopsida; order Solanales; family Solanaceae; genus Solanum; species Solanum stenotomum. The sequence continues at coordinate 546,955 of NC_064282.1, forward strand.
AAATAGTGTTGGAATTCTTCTTCCTTCTCAGACGATTTTACACTCTTCCAGGCTACTAGTTTAAGAATGGAAGTAGCTACAAATGAAAGACCCTACAAATGATATTATGGACTTGGGTTATACAACCATTGGGCCTCAAACGTGGGCCTCAAATGTTGATTGAATCTGTTTTAAACGTCTGGGCTTTAGCATATACACTCTCTTCTAGAACTTAATTAAGGCATCTTTTATTATACAATTTCTGTATTTATCCATTAGTTTGTTAGAGGTAGACAAATTAGAAATAGCCACCTGTACAGTTAGTTAGCAAGATACTTGTATAAATATAGGTATATTGTACAGAGCAGATCATCAATTCAAAAAGAGCATTTTCCAATACAGTTTTTTTTTAATTTTGACATGGTATCAAAGCAAGGTTAATAGCTCTTCAGTCTTTCTTCTTCCCTTCTCGTTACAGCTCCTGCTTCCTTGCTTCTTTGTCTTTTTCCTCATGGGGGATGATCAAATATCTTCTGGTAGTGTTACTGAAATGAGTGAAAGGATTTCTGCAACTAATGCAGTAGATCCCTCACATGCTTTCTACATCCATCCCTCAGACTCTCCTGGGATGAACTTGGTTTCCACCATCTTTGATGGTAGAAGCTATGGTGGCTGGAGAAGAGGGGTTATCATTGCTCTATCAGCCAAGAACAAACTAGGATTCATTGATGGATCCCTAGATGTTCCCACTGATATAAACTTTCAGAAATCTTGGTCAAGATGCAATGATATAGTGCTATCTTGGCTGCTGAATTCTCTTTCAAAAGAGATTGCTGAATCTGTTTTGTACTCCAAAAGTGCAAAAGTCTTGTGGTCTGACCTGGAAGACAGATTTGGTCAGGCTAGTGGAGCAAAATTATTTCAATTACAGAAAGAGTTAAATGCTGTTGTACAAGGAAATTCTAGTATTTCTACTTATTTCACCAAGATGAAAAGTTTCTGGGATGAGCTTGATGCTCTTAACACTTTTTCAGCTTGTTCTTGTGATTGTGTATGTGGTGCTAAAGAAAAAATTGTCAAAGCTCATCAGGATGAAAGGCTACTTCAATTTCTCATGGGTCTTAATGACACCTTCATTGGGGTTAGAAGTAACATTTTATTGTCTTTCCCTCTTCCTACCATTGGTCAAGCTTACTCTCTAGTAGTTCAAGATGAAAAACAGAGAGAAATACATGATGTTCCTAATTACCCAACAGAGTCTGCCTCCTTTCTTGTTGGAAATTCAGGAACTAGGAGGTTTGATGAATATAAACCTAAGCCAGGGAACTTTTCTAAGAAAAACAATCTCATTTGTAACTATTGCAAGAAGATAGGTCACATTATTGAACAGTGCTATAAGCTTCATGGATTCCCTGATGATTTTAAGTTCACCAAGAATAAAAAATACCAAAAAGGTCATGTTGCTAACAATGTTTTTAGTTCATCTGAGGTTAACAGTCATGGTGTGGAAGGTTCTACAGATCAAACTTCACTCAGTCAGGAGAATGTTGCTCAACTCTTGCAACTATTACAGAAAATGAACCATCAAACTAGCAATACTAGTGATGGATCTGCTAACATCACTTGTGCAGGTATACCCAATTCCAATGTTTCTCTGTTTACAGTTGGCAATGTTTCATGGATTTTAGACAGTGGAGCTTCTGAGCATATAACATCTAATAAAACTCTTTTCTCTAATCTCAGTCTTTTGCCTCAACCTATTATGGTTACTCTTCCTAATTCACATAGAGTCACTGTAACTCATTCAGGATCTGTGGAACTCTTTCCTAAATTAATTCTTCACCATGTCCTCTATATTCAGTCTTTCAAGTGCAATCTTTTGTCTATTCATAAACTGTGCAAACAGTTTCAGAAATATATTTTATTTACCCCTAACAAATGTTTTCTGTTGTAGGGCCCTTCATTGAAGAGCCCTCTGGAGGTTGGTAAGGAACAAGGGGGTCTATATATTTTCGAGTCTCCTCAACCAGCTGTTACTAAGAGTCTTTCTGATCTCAGACATGGTGATCAAGATGATCTTCTCACAAAGAACCTATCTAGTTCTAGATCTAATAGTTCTTGTTTTCCTAATTCTGCTGCCAATGTCTTTACTTCATGTTCTAGTTTCTTTGATTCAAATGTAAAAGAAAAGCTATGGCACTATAGATTAGGCCATATGCCTTTGAGTAATATGAAGAATATTGTTCCAGCTTTTCTACCTTGTTCCAAATTTTCATCTCCTTGCATTATTTGTCCTATGGCAAGACAATCTAAATTGCCTTTTCCTAAAAGTTGCCTCTCTACTAAATCAGTGTTTGAACTAATACATGTGGATACTTGGGGTCCTTACAACACTCCTACATATAATGGTTTTAAGTATTTTTTAACCATTGTTGATGATTTTAGTAGAGCAACATGGACTCATCTACTTAGTTCTAAATCCAATGCTTTTTCTGTTCTTAAATCCTTCATTTCCATGGTTAAAAGACAGTTTAACTCCCAAATCAAAATAATCAGAACAGACAATGCTTTTGAATTAGGGGCTGGAAAATTGCATTCTGATTTTTTTCTTTCCAAAGGAATAATTCACCAAACTACTTGTGTTTACACTCCACAACAAAATGGAATAGTGGAGAGGAAACACAAGCATTTGCTTGAAACTTCAAGAGCCTTGTTATATCAATCTCATTTACCTATCATTTATTGGGGAGAATGTTTATTAACTGCCACCTATCTGATTAACAGGTTTCCTTCTTCTATTTTGAATCACAAAACACCTTTTGAAATTATTTTTAAAGATAAACCTTTTTATTCACATCTAAGATGTTTTGGTTGTTTATGTTTTGTTTCCACTACTTCTCCTCATAGAACAAAGTTTGATCCAAGAGCCTTGCCTTGTGTATTCTTGGGGTATCCTTATGGGAAAAAGGGGTACAAAGTCATGAACCTTAAAACAAAGAAAATTTTTGTTTCTAGAGATATCATTTTTTATGAAGAATATTTTCCCTTTTCATCAGATCTGTCTCACATTTCTCATAGATTATTTCCAATTCCTCCCTCAGATATACATGTTTCTGATTTTCCTTCATTTACACCTGCACCTGACTCTACATTGTCCAGTGTTCCTGATACTTTGCCTATTCCTCCTTCCTCTCCCTCTTCTGACTGTAATCCTATTCCTTCTCCTATCAGTACATCTCCTAATCCTCCCCATCCAAATCCTATTATTGATTCTCTTGTCAGAAAGTCTTCTAGGACTACTCGAACTCCTTCTTATCTTACAGATTATATTTGTCATGTTTTACAACTCACAGATGTAAGTTCTTCCTGTTTTCTTAGTCCTGTCACTCCTACTTCCCTTCCATTCAATTCTTTATCCTCTTCTAATCGGGTTATGCTCAACTCTGTCTCTAATATCCATGAACCTGCTAGCTATGAACAGGCAATACATGATCCTGCTTGGCAGGAAGCCATGAATCTAGAACTGGCTGCTTTGGAACTGAACAGAACTTGGGATGTTGTTCTTTTGCCTCATGGGAAAAAGGCTTTGCCTTGCAAGTGGGTTTACAAAGTCAAACAACATTCAGATGGTAGTATTGAGAGATTTAAGGCCAGATTGGTCATTAGAGGTGATATACAAAAAGAAGGGGTGGATTACAATGAGACTTTTTCACCAATGGTGAAGATGACCACTGTTCGTTGTATTTTGGCTATTGCAGTAAAGAAAGGCTGGGGTCTCTTTCAATTAGATGTAAACAATGCATTTCTACATGGTGACCTCAATGAGGAAGTTTACATGAAATTTCCTACTGGTCTTTCTCCTCCTTCTCCTAATCATGTTTGTTTATTAAAGAAGTCTATTTATGGCCTAAAACAGGCCTCTCGACAATGGTATTCAAAACTCACTGCAGCCCTCAATTTCAAAGGTTTTAGTCATTCTCTCAATGACTATTCTTTGTTTTTTAAGAAGTCTACTAATTCGATTTCTATAGTTGCAGTTTATGTCGATGACATTTTATTGACAAGAGATAATCCAGCCGACTTACAGGAACTCAAGTTATTCTTGGATGCAGAATTTAAGATTAAAGATCTTGGTAATTTACACTTCTTCCTCGGTTTGGAAGTCATTCGGGAACCATATGGTTTAATTCTTTCTCAAAGGAAGTTCATTTTTGAATTATTAACAGAGTTCAATTGTTTGGACCTTACTCCTGTTTCTACACCTCTGGATTCTTCTGTCAAATTGAAGGCAAATGAAGGTATTCCTTTGACGAATCCCACTCTATATCGACACTTACTGGGAAAACTGAATTACCTGACTCACACGAGGCCGGATCTCTCATTCACTGTACAGCACCTTAGTCAGTATATGCAGGACCCTCGTCTTCCTCATTTTATTGCGGCTTTACGAGTACTTCGCTATTTGCTCAATGATCCAGGTCTTGGGATCTTTATATCCAGTTCGCCGTCCTTCCAGCTCCTTGCCTTTTGTGATTCCGATTGGGGAACCTGCCCAGATTCACGAAAGTCCGTCAGTGGTTTTTATATTTCTCTTGGTTCTTCTCCTATTACATGGAAATCAAAAAAGCAAGCATCAATATCACTCAGTTCAGCTGAAGCTGAATATAGGTCGATGAGGCGAGTCGTTGCCGAACTTACTTGGTTGGTCTGATTGTTCGTAGATCTCAATGTTCCGATCAGTTTGCCGGTTCCTCTTCATTCGGATAGTTCTGCTGCCATACATATTGCTAAAAATCCGGTCTTTCATGAACGAACGAAACACGTCGAAATCGACTGTCATTTCGTTCGTCAGCAGTACCTCGCCGGTCTTATTTCGCTCTCTCATGTTCGATCTTCATCTCAGCTTGCAGATCTGTTTACAAAATCTCTCACCGGGCCTACCCATCACTCTCTTTTTCACAAGTTGGGTGTCTCATCCCCTCCAACTTGAGGGGGGGTGTTGGAATTCTTCTTCCTTCTCAGACGATTTTACACTCTTCCAGGCTACTAGTTTAAGAATGGAAGTAGCTACAAATGAAAGACCCTACAAATGATATTATGGACTTGGGTTATACAACCATTGGGCCTCAAACGTGGGCCTCAGATGTTGATTGAATCTGTTTTAAACGTCTGGGCTTTAGCATATACACTCTCTTCTAGAACTTAATTAAGGCATCTTTTATTATACAATTTCTGTATTTATCCATTAGTTTGTTAGAGGTAGACAAATTAGAAATAGCCACCTGTACAGTTAGTTAGCAAGATACTTGTATAAATATAGGTATATTGTACAGAGCAGATCATCAATTCAAAAAGAGCATTTTCCAATACAGTTTTTTTTAATTTTGACAAATAGCTTATCAACCATACTTTGAAACACCCACTCGAATTAATCAGCAAAAAATTCATCCCCATATCGAAGATTCAAGTTTTCTTTACTAGGTGGTACATACATTCGACTTGTAAAAAGTTAAGAGAAAAAGACAAATAGTTCTGGAAAAATTTGATATATTCCACCAGTAATGCGCTAAAAGACTTTGCAGAATCTTTGCTCCTTAGTTTTCTGTTTTAGTAAACCTCATTCAATTAATTCTACAACTTTGAAGATGTGTAGGAAGTTTAGGAACAAGAAGATCCAGATTTTCTCAAGTATCCAACGCCACCCGTGTTAGAGGTAATTAACGGCTAGACCCCTTTCTGTAATTATTTCTGTGTGCATTTTTCTGAAATAGTAAGATGCTATTTCATAAAGGAGAAGCAATCTTGGATGTCAGATGAAGAGTTTGTAACAAAGATGCTAGCTGGATTAACTTCTGAGTGCATTTTGTGCTTATTTTTATTTAAGCAACAAAAAGTCTGAATTTTGGTTCAACATATTGTTCAAATGCCTCAATTGTCTCATTTGGCCAAGTTTGAGATCTACTGATTTTTATAACAATAAATTTGTGATCTGCATACTACAAGTCCAACAAACTGTTACAGTTGAACATACATCTTAAATTAAAGATGTGTATAATGTATCAAAATACTATCTTAATCTTGACGTATTAAACATGTTAGGTAGAATGTTAAACTTAGAGAGTCATCCTATGTAGAAAGAAAGAGACATTCTCTTTTAATCAGAGCAAAAATGATGACAATAAGACACTAAAAAATTGAAATAGAGGACTAATTATTTGTCGTTTTCTTCTTTTAGTTTTAGTTAAGCTTGATATCTTTGTTGCATGGTGATTAACATTGTTTTTGTTTCATTGAATTGGAGTTTATTCCACTATACCTATCTGTAATGGCTCCATAAAAGTACATAGGAGCACTCAACATTGGTTTTCAACTGTCCATCATAATTGGTATACTTGGAGCCCATGTCTTGAACTATTTCTTTGCCAAGACTCATGGGGGGTGAAGATTGAGCTTAGGAGGTACCATGGTACCTGTATTAATCATCACAGTAGGCTCATTGTTCCTCCCCGAGACCTAAATTCCATGATAGAACGTGGTAATTACAACAAAGCCAAGTTTAAGCTGAAGAGAATCAGGGGAATTGAAGATATAGATGAAGAGTTCAATGATTTAGTTGTGGCAAATGAAATCTCTAGGAAAATAGAACACCCTTGGAGGAATTTGTTGCAAAAGAAATATATGCCACATCTCACCATGGCAATTATGATTCCATTTTTCTAGCAACTTACTGGAATCAATGTGACTATGTTTTCTATGAATCAGCTTTGTCTATTGTTATCACTGGTGGAGTCAATATCATTGCCACTGTAATTTCTATTTACTACTATATATGTTGATAAATTGGGAAGGAGATTCTTGTTTATTCAAGTGGGATTTCAAATGCACTTTTGCCAAGTAAGTTAATTTTATTCATTTCATGTTCTTGGAATTTTTCATGGTGAAACTTTCGTTGGTTCTATTACATGACTGATCCCCTCTATTTGACATATCGTAAGAATTGATTATACTTAGAATGACTCTATTCCGTCGTAGTTAGCCAAACATATTTAGATCCATAAGGATATATTTGACTAAAAACTATGAGGTATTTTGAGGACAACATTAATTTGTGATTGAGATACCGACATTGATGAATCGAACCTAGAGATCTCAAGCTCAAGTTGATGTGGAATTCACGGCAAAATAATAAGAAATAGAAGAAGCAAGTTATGTACATAATTAGTGTTTGGTTAAAGGTTGTACCTTTACCTTCTATAGTTTTGCACTCATCTTGATCAAAGACTGTACTTTATTAACTCAATTGACTTCTCCCAAACTCATAAAAAGAAGGAATTTTAGCTTAGAACTAAATCACTATGAAGTTGGACTAATGGAAAATAGTATAATTTGAGGGACACAATTGGGATCCATTTAGAATCTGTAAGGGTCAAGCTCAGTTGTTCCCTTTTTGTCTTCTTTGTCTCTTTGCTATTCCACTATATTAGTCTTTAAAATTCCTTTTTTCTTTAGTCATTATTTATTCTNCCCCCCCCCCCCCCCCCCTGTCTTACTACCAGTCTACCTTGAAGATATTATTAACGAATTTGACAAAACTTTTACAAAGACAACCTTTTTAACGATTTTTAGGTTTATATTGAAAGGCAATTTGCTTTGTTTATGTTGTTTTTGCACCCTCTTGTCCAACTATAAAGATTCACAAACCAAACTTGTTTGTCCTATTTTTTGAGATGAGAAATCTTTATTACTGCTGAGTAACTCCAATTTCAAATGGTTAAGAAAATACTTTTTCTATACCTCTTGAGTTTTGAATATATAGTGACTGGCTCGACCACTTTTGAGTTTCCTTTCTCTAATCAAATTCATTCCTCTAAAGGTACTATCCTTTCTACTTTGGATCCATCAATTTACTGTTTTTAGACTTGTTAGTGTTAATGACTACTTTCATATGATTTTAGTTTTTGTCAAGAATTGTTTATTTTTTCACCAATGGCAATATTGCAGTCTGATAGTTAAAACCTGAAAGTGTGAAGTTAAATTTGTGATTTTAGTGAAAATTGAGTTTCAAGTGTTCTTGATTTACAGGTATAACTCAAAATTTGATTGACTTGTGTGGAAGTTGATGATTTGGCAGTGCATATTCAGTTATGGATTTATCTCATTGGAACGCTTGTGTTGTATATGTATATATATATACATTTTTTCTTTGAAGTGGATGAATAAAAGGTATTTTACAATTCTGTTGGCATGTCTTTGGCAACATTTTTATCCTAAAATGCTCGGACTCTTCACTTTTGGTGCCGCACCCGTGTCGACACGACATGGGTGTGGGTGTGGGATCCGTGTCCGATTTGGTCAACGGATTTTGGGTACTTTAACTAAAATCGATGGGGAAAGTCTGGACAATTTTAATTATTCCCATAATCAATACAAAAGCTAAGTGAAATTGAAGAAAATGAAATATCTTTTATATAGAAATTTCTATGTCACTCATTTTCCTTCAATCTCCATCCAAGATTGTCCTTAAGTTCTCCATATAATATATCATAATTTAGGTTTTACAATTCTATTTTTAGATATTGAATTATTTTTAGGCGAATCCCCACACCCGTATCCAGACATGGATCCATATCCCATCCGCACCCTTATATCAGACACCCACACCCGAGTCCGAGAAACTTATTTTTTTATATGCAGTTAAACTTTCCCTAATTTAAACCTTTTTCTTTTCTCGATATGTCAATGGTGACGTGCCATTGTCTAAATGTTGTATGTTGTAGAAGAGTGTTCTTGGTTTTGTTGTAGTTTACTAACCTTTCAATTGTAGACGGCTTTCATATTTTTTTTTGTTAATTTTATGTTTCAAGGTTCATTTCTTTTTATTGAGGTACATGACGTTAATATAGATTTCTATTTTAACAAAGTGAACATGACTCACTAGCTTGTTGATTATAGGTCCGGAGACTTGAGTTGTTACTTCTCTACCAATTAGATTATAGGTCAGAGGCGAGACTTGCTTATTCATACACCATCAAACTGTATCCATTCTGAAATATCTAAATTGAGATTTCAATATCTATGAGGTATTTCATGCAATAGCCTAAAATCAATCCACCTTTTGGAAAAAAGAAACAACAGTTCTTACGACTCTATTTCCTCTATACATTTGTACTTCCAGTAAGTTTGATAAGTTGAGCCACATTCATAGAGGCAAAATGAATGCGGCCAAAATTAAATTCTTAGTGGGTAATCAATCTACTCACCTACCGAACTTAACCATGCATAGAGCTTAATCTTACATTTTCTTTCTGATTCTTGGATTATAGAGGAACTGAAAACTTTATACTGCAAGCTTTGAGCATTTTTTGAGTTTTCAATGATCGGTGTTTTATCAGGTGTAACGCTTATATACCTCACTTTCCACAGTTTAATCATCTTTTTTTGGTTGGTAATTTGAATAAACATTTGGAACTCTTAGTGGGGTTTTTTTTACATTGTTTAGCAATATGTGTTGTGATTGGTAAGACACTTTTTCTTTCTTCTCCATTGTTGTAAATATAAGGAATATTGTTAGTATAAGTTACAAAACTTTCAGAATAGTTTGGCATCCATTCTAATATTTTAATTGATTGATATATTTGTCTTTTGCAAGTATTCATCTTAAACTTCTCCATATGTTGGTTTTTTTATAATAAAAAGGTTGTCTACTAAGCTGATGACATCACTTACGTACTCATAGAAAATGATGAATTCAAATGTGCCTATATATATGCATAACGATCTATATAGAACTCTATCGTTATGCACAAATTGTAGATAAAAGAATCCTATTATATATGCATAACGATCTATATAGAGAACCAATAGTATGTCATTCATAAAATATATACCGAACATATTTGACAACTATACTATTTTCAAAATAGCAATATTTTTATTTCCTTTATATAATGGTGTTTAAATGTTATTTGATTATTTATAGAGCAACTTTCACATATAGCAAACACAAAAATCATATTTGTATGTCATAGCTATAGTTTGCATAATTGCGCTCCATAGCAAACTTTATGTTTGCTATGGCTATTTTGCTATACATATATACAAAAAAAGCAATCGTATAATCTGTTTCGGTATATATATACAAAGCAATCAATTGTATAATCTGTGATTGTATAAAGCGAGAAAGACAATAGAAATCTGGGCAAGGGAAGATCATATTTGTATAGTCATAAGTGTATAAGACGAAAATATATGCATTTGTATTTGTATATACAATTTTCTCTCGTTTTATACAAACACAAACGCAATGTATACATTTGTGTTTGTATAAAGTGAGAGAGGCGAGTGAGAGTGGCGAGCGAAATCTAGGAGAGGGTAGAGAAGGGAACAAAAATATATGTATATATACAATTTTCTCTCGCTTTATACAAACACAAATACATTTTATACATTTGTGTTTGTATAAAAGCAAGAGAGACGAGTGAGAATGCCAGCGAAAACGAGAGTGGCGAGCGAGATTCCACCAGGGAGAGAGGCAAAAATAGCAACAGTTTGCTATGGGCTACAATTAAATCAAACTATGTTTATAGCATTTAATTTGAATTAATAGTTTGCTATTATATACAATTTTCCCTTATTTATATTAGTCAAATTTAGACCATGAATAAAACTAGGATAAATTTTAGGAATCACATAGTTTTAATATGAAATACAATCTATTCCTCTTTAGGTTTTAATTACATTAACCCTTAAAAAACAATATAAACCGGATACATAATATGTAGATCGAGTATATTAAAAAGTATCTCTGATACATTATAACATAAACCGGATACATAATATGTAGCTTGGATACATTAAAGAGTATCTCGGATACATTATAACATAAATCGAATACATACAAAACTAGCTCGAATACATTATAAAATAAATCGGATACATAATATGTAACTCGGATACATTAATATGTAGCTCGGATGCATTAAAAAATAAGGGATTTTAGAGGTTTTTAGAAATAGAAAGGGATATTGGAAATAAGGGAAACATAAGATGTGCATTTCGGTAATTTTTCCATAAAACTGCATGTTGGGCCCGTGTTGCACGAGCCATACTTATCTAGTATATAGTATAAAAAAGCTAAAGAGGTCCCCTCCTCCTATAAATGGGAGAGGTCCCTCCTATCTATAAATACAATTGACTTCCAAATTCCAAGTTTTGAATTCAAGAAAAAGAAAATCAGCCGAGTAAATTGGCACGTGAATATTCAATTTTCCTCCGGACCTTGTCAATAGGAAAAAAAAAATCAGCAAGTAAATTGGCACCTTTCTACTTACTATTCCAACTTGTAGCTAGTGAACATAATTCTATAAAGAGCTAAATTATCTTACACCATGCATGCACTAAATAGCAAAATCTTTGAGCTTTCTCACAGCAATTTAGTATATGGCGAAAGAAACAAATGAATTAATCCAACAAGGAGAGTCTCAAGTTCAAGCGGATATATGGAGATGCATATCTGGTTTCACTGAAATGGCTGTCGCCAAATGTGCTATTGAATTGGGGATTTCTGATTTCTTGGAAAACCATCAAGAACCTGTTCCCTTAAGCCAATTGTCCTCTGCACTAGGCTGCTCTGCTTCTTCCCTGCATCGGATCCTGAGGTTCTTAATAAACAGGGGAATATTCAAATTGGTGTCAACTGGAAATGGCGAAATGGGTTATGTACAAACACCTGTTTCTCGTCTGCTGAAAAGAGATGGAGAAAATAGCATGGCTGCACTTGTCTTACTTGAAAGTAGCCCAGTTATGCTTGCCCCATGGCACTACCTCAGTGCCCGCGTTTTGTCAAATGGTACGTTGTTGAATTGTGTGATCACCTTATTTACGACTTTTAATTATTTAATTATACGACAGAAAATACTGGAGCATTTAGTGCGGCTCACGGAAAGGACGCGTGGGAGTATGCGAAAACCAATCCGGAGCATAGCAAGCTGATCAACGACGCAATGGCATGACATGCGAGGGTGACAATGCAGGCGATTATTGATAATTGTGCGGAAATATTCAAAGGGATAGACTCATTGGTGGATGTTGGTGGAGGTAATGGAACAACTCTTGGTAGGTTGGTGAAGGCATTTCCTTGGATAAATGGGATTAACTTTGATCTTCCTCATGTCGTGTCTGTTGCTCCTCCTTGTCATGGTGTTGTACCTGTTGAAGGGGATATGTTTCATTCTGTTCCCAAAGCTCAGGCTGCTTTCCTCATGGTAAGTTGGGTAAATTAATTCAAGTATTGAGACAATGTCTCAGTAAGTTTATAGCTAATCAAACTGACTCGTAAACATTTATAAGAAATGAATGCAACAAGTATTTCTATCTTTTAATGTGCCTATTTGGTCATCGGACAAAAATATTTATCCATTAGCCAATATACATTATATTATACATATACTTTTAATTTGTGTATATTTTTTCCGTACAACAATAGTTGTCCACTATACTATTTTGGAATGTCCAACAATACTTGTCCATTTTAAAAAATCAATGGATAATTTACACTTAGTTCATAATTTACCCTTGTCATTAATTGTAGTTATTTATCTATTACATTTTTCAAGACATTGTGTTTATTATATTCAAAGGGTGATATAGTAAAATTATCCTTATATTTATAGTTTCTTAAGAAGTGTGCAAAGTCAATAGTGGACAAATATTATTGGACAGATAAAATATTATATACTTCTTCTACTACCAATAAGAGTTGTGATGGAGTAATAAGTATTCCTTCATCCTTAACTAGAGGTTTTGAGTTTTTGAGTATTGGGTCGCCTTTGTTAGAGAGTTCACTGGGTGGGAAACCAAACAAATATTTTTTTTTATTCACTTTTACTTGTCTACTAATTAAAAATAGATTTTTACTTTTACTTGTCACTTTTTAGCATAACAAGAAAAGACAAACATTTTTTTCTATTTTACCCTCAACACTAATTACTTATTCCTCAAATCATTTTTCAAGACCTAAATTAATTAATATGGTATAAATTATGGCAAAATTTTTATATTAATTATTGTTACTTAAAGAACGTGTATAAGTTATGATAAAATATTTATATTAATCATTATTACTTAAAAGAGTATGTAAAGTTCAAAGTGCACAAGTAGAATGTGAATACAGAGAAAGTATTTATTGGTGATTTTTTTGAGCGTGTGGTTATTTATGCCAATTTCCCTTTATTTAATGTATATTCCTTAATTATTTCTATTTAATTTTCGGATTTGTTTTTTTCTTGTGGTGATTGGTGAAAATTAGTGGGTTTTACATGACTGGAGTGATGAGGAATGCATTCAAATCTTGAAAAAGTGCATAGAGGCTATTCCAAAAGACACAGGAAAAGTTATAATTGTGGAGGCAGTTCTTGATGAAAAAATTGGCAAAGAAAAAGGCCTCAAGGATGTTGGTCTCATGTTAGATATGATGATGTTGGCTCACACAACTAATGGAAAAGAGAGAACTGCAAAAGAATGGGATCATATTCTGAGTGCAGCAGGATTCAGTAGGCACTCTATTCTGCAAATTCCTGCTATTGAGCCTGTTATTGTGGCTTATCCTTGAGTTGGATCTTCTCTTTTGTTTTATTGTTGTTTTGTGTTGTTGTTGAATATTGTTGTGTCAGTCAATCTATCATATTGCTTGTCGAATGTTTTTATTTGAACCAACTTAAGAATCTCCATTTTTAATATCCGAACCCAAAATCTCATGAAAAATCTAGTTATTATAATAATCAAAATGCTTAACAAACATGTCAAGAAAAAGCATACAAGGTTCTTTTGAGTCGCTTACTAATGAAACAAAAATAGCAATGTATACGTGAACCCTTTTTTCGGAAATTGTTTACCAATTTTCTCTTGTTTGGTTGATTAAATATTTTGGAAAATGTTTTCCAAATCAACTCATTTTCCTCAAATTTAAGGAAAATGACTTCCCTTCAAAAAATTAAGGAAAACATTTTCCAAAACTTTCCTAACTTCACATTACAATATTTTTTTGAAAAAATAAATTATTTTTGTTGAAAAAATAATTTTTAAGTTTATTTTTAAAAAATACTTTTCAACTTTAATTTTTTTATTTTTTTACCTCACCCTCGACCCGCCGCCAGCCCTCCACCCCAAAAAAATAATTTAAAGTTTAATTTTAAAAATTATTTCAAATTTTTATTTTTCACCCCCCCCTTGCCCCCCCCCCCCCCCAAAAAAAATAATTAAAAGTTTGTTTATGAAAACACCTCAAAAAAAAATTCGACGTGCACCAATAACTTTAAAATATAAAAAATAATGGTTTTTGAAAAAAAATCAAAATTTCATTTTTCTTCATTAATGATATAAAAACACTTTAAAAAAATTTCGAATTGCATCAATGACTTTAAAATATAAAAATAATGGTCCCACCGTCGACCCCCCCACCCCCACCCCTACCCCAAAAAAATAACTTAAAGTTTATTTTTAAAAAAATATTTCCGCTAGCCCCCTTACCAGACCCCCCCCCCCCATCCAACAAATAAAATTAAGTTTGTTTTTTAAAAATATTTTAATTTCAAATTTCTATTTTTTACCCCCATCTCATCCCGACTCCCTCACCCCCGTGCCAGCCCCGCCCTCCACCACACCACCCTCCCAAAAAAAAATAAGTTTATTTTAAAAAAATATTTTCAATTTTAATTCAAAAATCATTTTCTACTCTCTAGTAAAATTAAAATATATTTTCTCAAAAATATTTTTTATTCATAAATCAAATACTTTAAAAAATTTCCGGAAAATATTTTCTACTCATCAACCAAATATGAGAAAATAAGTTAAAAATCTACTTATTTTTCAGAAAAACATTTTCCATAAAAATAATATTTTCTTCATACCAAAACACACCCTTAAAGCGTGAATTTTACTTGTGCGCATCCAATACGACTGATTACAAAATTTAGATTAATTAATTACATATAGAGAAAATTATGTTTTCATTGCTATTTTGCTTATTTTTAAAAAAAAAATTATATACAAGAATATTATATATATATATATATATATATATATATATAGCATTTTGACCAACATTTTCTTGGTCTCAACTAAAATTTTGCATAAATAAAATACTGTAATAAAGTTACTTAACTCAGAAATATTTTCAAATATCATTTTTATCATTTGTGGGGATATTCTTTTTTTCCTAAGTTGTAAGACACTCGAGATCTAATATTTAATTTATTTTCCACTATCGTATGATGACATAAATTTATTACGATTCATATATATTTTATTTGTTAATCGAATTGAAGAATGTGGAATACTCATTTTTTAAGGGAGTTAGAAATCATATGGTACCTCTTGTACAGGGTCGTCTTAACTCCTAAGCCACTAAAGCCATCATTTGGTGCTCCATAATTTTGGGGCCCCATTATTTAAAAAAGAGAGTATTTATACATATTTAAAAAAAAAAAAAAAATTTATATGCACTTCTCAATTTCTTTAAAACAAAACGGGTAAGAGGTAATTATTCAAAGTGGTTAATTTCCACTTTCCTAAGGGAATGGAATGATTTTTGGGAATAACCGAATCAAACCAAACTAAAACCGAAAATAACCAAGCCAATAAATGTATATTATATTTGGTTTGGTTTGGTTTTGATAATTTTAAAACCGATTAAGTTGGTTTGGTTTTGATTTTGACCAAAAATCGACCCAAACCAAACCGTGAACACCCCTAATATATATATAGCATTTTGACCAACATTTTTTTTGTCTCAACTAAAATTTTGCATAAATAAAATACTGTAATAAAGTTACTTAACTCAGAAATATTTTCAAATATTATTTTTATCATTTGTGGGGATATTCTTTTTTCCTAAGTTGTAAGACACTCGAGATCTAATATTTAATTTATTTTCCACTATCGTATGATGACATAAATTTATCACGATTCATATATATTTTATTTGTTAGATCGAATTGAAGTATGTGGAATACTCATTTTTTAAGGGAGTTAGAAATCATATGGTACCTCTTGTACAGGGCCGTCTTAACTCCTAGGCCACTAAAGTCATCGTTTGGGGCTCCATAATTTTGAGGGGCCCATTTTAAAAAAATATATATTTATACAAAAAATTTTAAAAATAAATAAATTATATGCACTTCTTTAAAACAAAACAGGTAAGAGGTAATTATTCAAAGTGGTTAATTTCCACTTTCCTAAGGGAATGGAATGATTTTTGGGAATTATTTCCTTACGTGGGAAAAGGAGATTGTACTTCCTTATTATTTCCTAATAATTTGATTACTTATCATATATTCATCTTTTTATTTTCTATTTTATTTTTTTACTGTTAGTAATGAACTCTCTCCTATAAAACTTATTGAGTTGTTGTTGCTTACAAGTTACAAAAGAACAAAAAGAATTTTCGTGTCTTCTTCAAAATTTCAAGAAGTGCAACAATCATTATGTTGAAGGAACACAACACTATTTTGATATTTTTATATCAACTTATCAAATTCTTGAGCTAGGTTTTGTTATTTTAACTTTATTTTATAGTTTTTCTTGAAAATTTGTAATTGTTGATGTTGACACACAATTTTGGACCTCCACATTGTATATTAATCATCGAGTTTCTTCAATTGCAAACGATTTGAAATAATTAATTTTATAAAATTCAAAATATTTTTCAAGTTATTTTTAAAGTAATTTTGTCATTTTTGATAATTTTAAATCATAAATATCTATATTATTACAATTATGTATATAATTATGTCATTTTATGAATATTCGAAAATCATCGTAAAAGATTTTCATTTTTTTAGTTAAATATTTTATTAAATTAGTTTAGTTTAAATTACGGTTTTAATTCTAAGTCATTTAAGTTCAATTAAGTTTATTACTTTATTTCGTTGAGATTAAGAAGCTCGTTAGTTGATTATATTACTTCGTCTTATTTAAATTTTAGCCAAATTTACTAATTAAATTTAATTTGACTAATTTCTTAAATTGGCTACAATTGCAATCCTTAACCATCTACTAATATCAATTCCAACCTATATTTAAGATCAGTTTTGGGCCATTTCAAAGTGACCCAATTCAGCAATTTCAGCAGCCCACTGTTTTCAAAAAGAAATCCAACCGGCCCAGGTTTCCCTTCCAATTCTTCTAACAAGACCAACAATACAATACCCACAACAACTACAATACAACAATACAAACTCATACCAAATCAGTAACCCGACCCAGCCCACTATTCAATCTGCAAAGACCCAGCCCACAAATCCAATTCAATACCAACAACAAACAACAATTCCTCAATACAATACAATTCAAAAAGACCCTATAGCAAACCGACCCGACCCCTGTACGTTTCTTCCTAGCGAGAAACTGCAAACCCGTAAATCGAAACCCAGTACAACAGCAGCAAATCGCGACCTCGAGCCCAGCGCGTCCCTCTTCCTTGTCCGTTCGTTCAAAGAGCCGTTGAAGAATCCAGGTGTCTCAATCTCATATTGTTCTCCGTCCTTCCTCCAAGATCGGACGACCATCCTTTACAAGCCGTTGAGAGTAGGTACCAACCTTTTCTCTTAAAGAACCCTAAAAAAATCTGTCCCTTCACCCTCTATAAATAGCCTCCTCCCTTTTCATTGAAAGGGTGTAGAAATTGATAGAGAGAAAAATATACATTGGAGGAAGAAGTGGGAAAAAAGATAGAAGTAAGAACAGCTCGTTAAAGGATTTAGGAACGGGAGTAGATACCGAAATACATTCGAGCTTTTGCTTCGTCCTTTTGGTCGTTCATCTAAACTCTCGGAAGTTCTTGTGTGGTAGTGGAGTTCTCGTCATAGTCTCGCTTCTCCAAAGAAGGTAACTTCCTCTTTTCTCCTATCTCATATTGGTTGATTTTACATTCAATGAATTAGCTGTGTATTTGTTATGTGTGACTTCGGGTTAATCTGGCTATATGTGAAATAGGGCAGAAGTGGCAATGAACATGTTTTCGTTTTGAATTTCTAATCACTGATGCATTTTCTTATATGTATAATTGATGGCTTTGCTATATTATTGCTATATATAATCACTCATTGTCTTTTATGTCTTATGTATGTTATTCCATATTCATTCATGAAGGTATTCCATTCATCTTATATGTCTAGATCTATTCGGAAAAGAGTCCCAACTTACATTTTGGTTTAAATCTTCTAGACATGTTGTTTCCTTTAAAGTTATGTTTCCTGTTCGAATTTATATATTCCATGTCATAGTCTCTGCATAATTTCCTTTCTCATTCACTCATCACCATTGCATTTTCAATTGGTAAGCTCTTTGTTACATTTCCATCACTGCTACTTTGGGATATTGGGTCATTGAAGTCTCATGCTACTGTTATCACTACGTTTGCTATTACTACAACAGATTTGGTGACACATGTTTAGAATTATCAATTGATAGATACCTGCTCTTAATTCTATCATTTGTTTTTGTTCTCATATATTGATTGAGCTGGACTAATTTTATATTTTTTGATAAGTTTGTGCCTTCAAGATGTGTGCCTTGTTGTGAATATGTATTTGAGATAAAATGTCTCTACGGAATTCCCTTATTACTGTTTTCTGAAACATCATATCAATTTGAGCATTTAAATGATTTTAGTCTTGTATTCCAACTTGTTAGGCCGTAGGTGGATTATGCATTCTCATGGGTATATGTAGTTACTAGATGGAAATGCTCGTGCTAGCACGGGCCCAATATGGACAAATGAGAAACATCATATCAGTATTACAACATTTCCTTAGAAGTACGTATAGAAAACTTGTCGAGATCATTACATGTCAAGTATTTATTCCGACAGTCATTGCATGCTGTCTTATCTTCCAAGACATAACATGCTCTTTTACAACCCATTAAAGATCAAGCTTTGGTAATTCAAGAGTCATATAAATAATTTTATGTTGCTGCCAGAGATGATTCTGTTCTTACCACTATTTTGGCTAGGTTTGCTCATTCAAATAATGGGACGTCAATAGCATAATTTTCTGGGGTTGTCCCGCATCTTCACCAAAGCAAGATATGTTATTTCCTGTTTAGATTTAGCAAAATCAAAGGAGTTAATTTTAACAAAAAGGGACAACTTGTGTGTGCTAGAGTTGAACCATTAGCTGCAACTCTATGTTCTCCTCTAATATGATCAATATTTTCTTAAACCACTCTTACAGTTAACTCAAACATCACAAAAACGCAAAGACACATCTGAGAAGGCATTGAGGTATTATGGCACCTAAATTTAAAAAGAACACCCTGTGTTCGTTTGAAATGAACTCAAAATTGGAAACCCACAAACCTATAAAGAGGTTCCAGGTCACAGCTGAAAAATTAAATGAAATTTTAAAAAATCTGAAAAGGAGAGAAATAGAAGTTGAGTGAGATAGATGTAGCTGAAAAAAGTAGAGGAAGAAGATGACAGGAAAAAGACTTGAAGAGACTAGAAAAAGCAGTATGTGGTTTCATTAACAACATACAAACACCTTTATTGGTAGATCACTAATTTACTAAATCAAAATAGATGAAGATGTTACCAATTACGATAGTTTTAGATAAATGAAATTTTAATTAGCCCGAGAATGAAAACATCAATACCACTTATGAAGTCCTATTTCATTCAAATTCATCACAAATCAAAGCTAAGGATCCTTTCACTTCATATAAAATTTAAATGATAAATTGTTCGTCAGTTTGCTATTAAGGCTAATTAAATTGATATACATGAACATAGTGTAGCACAAAATACATATCTTGACAGAGTTGAAGAGAAGATTGATCTAGAGTTTCAATTATCCTCAAAACAAAACAGCTACAAGAAAAGTAAAGGAAAGAAATTAGCACAAGTACGGAGCCCCAATTGATTGGATACACAAGTTATTCTTTAAGTTCAAATATCAATTCAACACTAAAAAAGAAGAAGATATCTTCAGCTCCTTAGAGAGTTGTCCCTTGATTTCAACAAAAGAAGAAAGTGAAAACTTAAAGAACAATAATCCTTCAAGATTGAATCTTCATAGCAAAGGCTGATGAGTCTATGAATAGCTAATAATTGAAATAAACTTAGGAATAAACAGTAATCATGAACAAAGAGAGTTCACAAAATAATTATTTTTCCTCTTCGTAGTAGAGACTACGAATTACCAAGATTTCCGGCAACCTCATAGAAGATATAGAAACCAATCAATGTGGAGTATATGAGTACAACTTGAAGTAATCTTGAACATGTGGGTTTTTATGATTCAAACAAACAAGACATTTCATGAACTTGTGGATTCTCATGATCAAACAAACAATATTGCACCTTTTCTTGTATTGAATATAAGGGGTGATTGAACTTTGTTTTGTCAAAAAGGTTCTCGATTACAAGAAACAATAGTTAAGCAAAGATAGATTCGATATTGAAAGAGTGAAGGAGAAAGATCCTTAACCACCAGTAAAAATAACGAATAAAAACACCAAAGCAATTAAAATGAAAGACTTAGAAACTTACCAAAAGCAGATTTGAAGCAGTCAGGAAAAAAGATGGGGCAGAGTTTAAAACCACCATAGATGCAGATTCGAAGTGAGAGCTCTGCTTGTTGTTATTCGACTTTAGAGCACACCTGGATACTCGGTAAAATCAGCAATTAAAATGAAAGACTTGGAAACTTACCAAAAGCAGATTTGAAGCAGTCAGAAAAAAAGATGGGACAGAGTTTAAAACCACCATAGATGCAGATTCGAAGTGAGAGCTCTGCTTGTTGTTATTCGACTTTAGAGCACACCTGGATACTCGGTTAAAATCAGCACAAAAACCACCATAGATGCACTCTGTACATCAAAGTTATATACATATTATTTCTATTTTCAAACATGCATAGGAAAATTACATACAGTTTATGATACGCAACCTAAGAATCCGTAGAATAATGGAAAAAATACCATTATAGATTCTTTTTAAGAGTTGGACACATTACCGAAAAATTGGGGGGGAAGGGGAAAAACTTACTAACCAATGATTAGAGCAACATCAAAGAAACATTTGAGGCAAAATTGAGATCCAAAAATAATGATCCAGATTTGACGAAGAGCAAAAGCCAGTGATAGAACAAATCTAGAGCATGCGGTTAAGTCATTGTATCCTTGATTTTGTGCATTTTTTGTAGTAAACAGAAGAGAAACGCAACTAATGTTGCTTTGTTTGTCCTGAGAAAGAGTATCTGACATCCTCTTTCCATTGCCAGTAGTAACAAAGTGATTGGAGCAACTGACATTGTCCAGTTTCGAGCCCTATCCACAAGTTACATCTCGTCTGCACGCTAACTCAATTTGTTGCCTTCTCGGAGTCCAGTCTGGCAAAGAGGAAAAAATGGCTAAGTCCTCAGGTTCTGGTGCACACCAGCAGAGGAGCCTGGACCTTCTTCCATCAGCACTATTGGCCACTGTGATGACGAAGCTGGACATAGCTTCCATTCGTTCCCTGGCATGCACTTCCAAGGCCTTCCAATGTGCCTCACACATGCTTTGCTTCATTCCTAGTTTTCATCTCCTCGTAAGTCTATTTCTTCTTCTACATGACTTAGCATCAATTCTTGTTATCTAAGTTAATTAAAGAGGCGTATTCAGGATTTCGGGATGATGGTGCACTATTATGAAAATGTGGATCTAATAAGTTTAAGATTTAAGTTGTTATCATTGAAAGCAGTTAAAAATTTAAAATCATAGGTCCAAAATCGAAATGCTTAATTAATTAAAACGCCAAAAGTGCTATCAATAGCCACTTAGAGAGGTGTTACCCAATTTTAGAAAGAAAAATAAAAGAAGATGGATATAAAATTCAAATTCTAACCTCACTAAGAGGTGCATCCAACCATTGTCACATTACATGATACTTTGAGTGTAGGTTCACACATCTATATTTAACAAAAAATTATAAATACAACACTATTATATATGATTTTAGGAGGGGAGCATGGGTTCCCGTGAACCCGGTGACCCCCTCCTGCATACGCCTCTGCTAAGTTAGAAGAAAAATAAAAGAAGATAGATATAAAATTCAAATTCTAACCTCACTAAGAGGTGCATCCAATCATTGTCACATTACATGATACTTTGAGTGTAGGTTCACACATCTATATTTAACAAAAAATTATAATACAACACTATTATATATGATTTCAGGAGGGGAGCATGGGTTCCCGTGAACCCGGTGACCCCCTCCTGCATACGCCTCTGCTAAGTTAGTGTGTTCTTATCAGGATATTGCTCCGCCTGCTGAATATATAAGGTCGTTGCTACCTCCCAATCCTTACCTTTCGTAGCTTGAAGGTAGATTGCACGCGACTTGATGATTCATCCCTTGATTGTCTTCTTCAGCCGACTTTACAAGAGCTTTGCCTTCATAACTGCGCTGATTTCAGTGGAAGGCTTCTGTCTCAGGTCGGCCAGTACTGTAAAGACCTCAGGTTATTTCTCTCAAAAGCTTTTCTTATTTTCTTTTTCTAAATCCATGTATGAGTTTTTCTTGGTTTCTCTTTATTGTGGAATGAAATGAAGTCTAGTTTTAAGCTTGTATAATGAAATCATGAGAAAAAAGAAAGAAAAACAGAAAACTCATTTGATTCAGTTGGTAATCATTAGCTTGTTTGCTATCTTTAATTTTGCTCCTCAGGTTTCTTTATTTGAGCTCTTTGGCGGAGAAGAGAGGCAGATCAATTGATGTATCTGATCTAGAGGTCTTATTTGGCGGATGCACTCAGTAAGGCTTCTTGAAAGTGTGGATTTATATTACCCTCATAATATAAAGAAATGGGTTAATCAGCATTTTTTTTTAATTGAAAAACATTAGCTAAGATATTGTTTGAACAGCCTATCAAACAAATGACAAAAAATTGAACCCAAGCATAGCATTTAAAGTGGTACTATTGTAACTCTAACTTAAATGGGAAATATCAATGGTGTAACCGTCCTAAAGAAAATATTCCGTTTTGCCAAGCAAGGTTTCTATCACGGCCTGAGTTTCTCTGTTTTAGTTCTCTCACTTCACATTGTTTGTGCTAAGACCATCTCCAACCCACCTCTATTTTACTTTCCATTCTCTATATTTGGATGAGTAAAATAGAGAATGAGCTCTCCAACCATTCTCTAAATGACTATCTATTGGAGAACTACTATTCACACTCTCTATTTCATTTTTTCATTATTTTAATATATTTCTATTATTTTGTAATTAACATTTTATTTTTCATGTAAGACCATTAATTATATCTCCTTAGTAATTTATTTTAAATGTAATATATTATTTTAATAGATACTACTTTCATCCCGAATTTAACAAAAGCATAAAGTGGATACACATGTGAAAAGTTAATTTACAAATTTACCCCAAAGTTAACATTAGAATTACCTATTTGCCCTTGTTCGTCCTTCCCTACTCCCACTTCTAAATAAGAGTAATGTATAAGATTTTTTTTATTTTGTTTAACCTGTTTTGCTAAGACTATGATCCGTGTTAAGTCATTGTATACTTGATTTATTTTGCCTCTTTTAATCCTTATTTTTATTTTTCGTGCGACACCAATTCGAGTTTACTTTGGAATCATCCCTTGCATTTTGTCGGATTGTTTCAAGTCAACCCTATTCTTGTTCAAATGGAGAAGAAAGCGAATTGGGTCTAAGAAAGCTGAATTGTAGGGATTGGAAGCAAATATACCGATTTTGGAAGTTGAAAAATGGGTTATATATCTGTATTACATTGGAAAAACATGCAGTATACATGATATACGAAAATGGGTCAAAACCCAAGACGATCAGCAGCTGAAGGTCCAAAGTCGGTCCAGGCAAACAGAACCTGACCTTTGGGCCCAAAACAGTCCTCTTTGGACATTTTTAGCTTTAAATATTGAATTGTTATTTTGTTTGAATGCTTGAATTCTAACTCTTGGAATATTTTGGTTAACTTAATCAAACCCCCTCTAAAGATGAACCATTTAGTTTATGAAGAGTCATTTTATATGAATGATTTTATTTAATTAACTTTCTCTACGCAGTCATTTTGACAAAGGTTATCGTTTTTTTAAAAAGGAAAAAAGGACAAATATATCCTCGAACAATAAAAATGTATGTTAAAAATGGTCGTTTGGTTGGGAACAATTTATCCCAGGATAAGTTATCCTGGGGTTTCTATCTTGGGATTTAGTTATGAAGAGTCATTTTATTTGAATGATTTTATTTAATCAACTTTCTCTACGCAGTCATTTTGACAAAGGTTATCTTTTTTTAAAAAAGGGAAAAAGGACAAATATACCCTCGAACGATAAAAAATGTATGTCAAAAATGATCGTTTGGTTGGGAACAATTTATCCCAGGATAAGTTATCGTGGGGGTTAGCTATCTTGGGATAATTTATCCCACCATATATGGTACAACTTATTGGCACTATGATATAAATGGCAATCTTCAGATAACTTATACCACCATGTATATGAAACAACTCATCACTATGATATATGGTGGATAAGTTATCTCAAACATGATAAAAAAAAATTATCCCATCATTATTTCCTTAATATTTTCTTATTCCTTCACACCAAATAACCCCTAAGGTTGTACCCTTACCGTCATTCTTTTAGGTTGTGATATCCTTAATAGCGGATGGACACGTGGCATACTAAACGATCCAGCCATATTTAATTTCATTTTTATTCACAATTAAAAAAAAACACCCAACTTCATCCATCATTCTTCCTCACACTAACATTCCAAAGTCCAAATCTTGTTAAGATGATATGAGTTTATAGCTTGTTAGCACACCGGAATATTCTCAGTTTACTATTCAATATTCACTTATTCGGGATGAAAGCTAAGTGGAAGAAGAAGCGTATGAGGAGGCTCAAGAGGAAGCGCCAAAAGATAAGAAGAGATCGAAGTAGAACCTCATCCCAAAATTCTCAACGGTCTAGCTTTGCTTATGGTCTTCGTTAGGCTTCTGCTATTTAAGTTTTAGTATGAAAATTTCGATAACATTTGAGTTGTGATTTTGTTCTAATCGTACAAAATTCAAATTTTGGTATCTGATTTTGGCTATGAAAAAAAAATGGTTTAGATAGTATTTCTTCATTTGTCTTATGGTTCAGTTGAATATTGTGTAAAACTAACTGAGGAAAATAAAGACCCAATAAACATCTACAATTGTCGACGGTGGTCAATTGACTGGGATGTCATTGAAATCTTTGAGGATGGATCATCACCAAACCGCTCTTCCGAAGCTCTTATACATATTGTGGCAGAAACAAGAAGAATGGTGTCGCCGGCGATGGTCGTGGTGGTATTGGAAGGATTGGTTTTGGGTTCCAATTTGATGGATATGTTGTTAGTTATAATTGGGTCGGATGTTTTAATGTGAGTGATGGGTGGGTTTTTTAATGATAGGTAAAATATTAAAATTAAATTAAATCAGAAAATCATTTGGATGGAGACACGCGTCTCTCTGTTAGTCCAAAGGGGATTTACACCCTAAAATTTAGACGGCAAGGATATTAATGTCCTAAAAGTATAACGAAGAGTATTTGGATACCATTTATAATAGTTCGGGGATATATTTGTTCTTTTTCCCTTTAAAAAATATAAAATTATTTCAAGTATCTAAAGCTATTTTCTTTCGAAGGGTTTATAAGTCTTGATTACTTTTAAGTACTTTTCACAAAGAGTTAGTCAAAAAATATTTTAGTCAAATCGTAGGATAACTGTGTGTTAGCGGGCAATCCTAATGCTTAAAACCTTTTTTAACTGTAAATGAGAACCTTATACCCTTTTCTCTAAAATCTTAAAGACTTAATCTGTTAGTGTCTTTTTAAATTAAGTTTTTTTAATTTATATAAAAATTAAATGGTGACTCCTTTTCTAAGTATTTTTCTCGAATTGTTTTTTATATTTAGAACATTTCAAAGAGTAATTTTTCTAAAGATAATAAAATTACGACATAACAATTGATATTCTTAGTTTATAAGTATATATATTCTTGTTTTAGTTATTATTAAAATTTCATTAATATAATATGTCAACTAGAAAATATGATTTCGATCTTACAAAAAAAGAAAATGAAAAAATTTGTAAAATCAAATAAATCTCAAAAAAGAGCACTTGATTGATTTTTAACAAATAATAAATCTTGAATTGAAAACTATGGGGATGTTCTTTAGACAAGAGGGAGTTGCTCGGATGGTAAGCACCCCTCACTTTCAACTCGAAGGTTGCGAGTTCGAGTCATCAAGTTAGCAAAAGGGATGGGAGCTCCTAGGGAGAGTGAAAAAAAAATTATAAAAAAAATGAGGATGTTCTTCAAATGAATAAGTCACTAATAGAGTTGGAGTTAGATGATAATAACATCCAAGAAGAAAATCTAAAAGAAATGGTGAAAAATATCGTATTATTCCCGACAATCAAGAACTCATAAATATTTTATTTAATATTTTTTTCTTTTCATTGTTGATTGGTTATGGAATTTTTAAAACTATAACTACACAATATTTGTGATATTTCCCACCGTTCTTTAAATAGTATCCGTTTAAATTTGTTTACTAATCTAATTGCTAATAAGTTATATGATCAAACCATGTTCAATGTGATAGCTCGTTTTCTGTAGATGTAAATTAATTTAAAAATATTCATTTATGTTGACAAAAAAAATCGATAACTACAAAATTAAATTAAAACTTTCAATAGTTATCATGCATATTAAAAATAATTATTTTAAAGTAATTGTCCATTCTAAATATCAGAAGAGAAGTAATTATTTTGATTTTTCCAAAACTTTAAAGACAATGTATTCGATAGAAATAACTTCTTTTGGTTTTTCTACCTCACTATAATATCACTCACACTATTAATTTTCTCACACATAATTTTATAAATCCTATCTATTATGATTAACACTTTGTTTGGATCATTGTTACCCATTATTTCATAATATATTGTATTGTACTCTATTATATTGTACTGCATGGTAGATACAATGTTTTGCTAGACTGTATTGTTTGTTATTGTTTAATAACATTTTAATTGTTTGGTTTGATTGTATTGTACTGTATTGTAATTTATAAATTTACTAAAATATCCTTAATTATTCTAGGGTAGGAGGTTTGACTAGAATTAGATAATATAAGGTAAAGGGTAAAATAGTATTTTGAAATATTATGTAAAGATATAATTGGAAATAGAAATTAAGTAACAATGGGAACACACCAAATCGGTTGTTCCATAAAATAGGGGTTTTCATTGTTACGTAACAACAAAATTTAACAATACAATACAATATATTTCAAGTAACAATCAAAGCAAACATCGTAGGTATAGTAATGATACAATACAATAAAATGAGTAACAATGATTCAAATAGAGTGTAAGAGTCTGTTTGACAATACTGCTAAAAATTGTTTATTCTTAAGAACACTGTTTTAAAATAGCTTTTCAAAAGTTAAAAAAAAATTGTGTGTTGGTTAATTCATTTGAAAAGTGCTTTGGATAAACAAATTGTGTTTGACTAAATTTTTTAAAAAAAATACTTTTGAGAGTCAAATTACTAAAAATGATAAATATCAATGCACTTTTAATATTAAGATAAATATATATTATAAAAATTTAATCAAATTTTTATTTTTATTAAACTAAAATATTCATATTCAAATTTTCAATTAATATTATATATAGATAAATAAAAAATAAATTAAATATTGATATAATATTAACATGATGATTTAAATATAATTAAAAATATCAAGCAAAGTAAATTTAAAAATCATTTCACAAATTAAATTACTACTATTATATTTGTATTCAATTAAATATGAACAATAGACACTATTATAAATCAACTTATCAAGATGAAAGAATAAAATCGACCCACTAAATTTATTGTGTGTCCTTAATAACACTAATGTTATTTAGGGTTTGTTTCTTCGGTTTTTATTGTTTTATTGTGAGCATTTGGATTTAGTTTGGGACAATTGTTCGGATTAATTTGGGGTAATTTGTTTTGAATATTGTTGTGTGTATTATATATGAGATTATATTAAGTATGTTATTGTTTTTAAATGTTATTGCGTGCCAATCTATTTTATTGCTTGTCTAATGTAATAATTTGAAATAATTTTCAGTTTGTTAACTATTTGATATTTGAGACTTACTGATTTAGAGTTGCATTGTGCATCTCCATTGAAGAAGAAACATTTTTTATTCGGGATTTCTCCATTTTAAGATTTAAATCCAAAATCTCATAACCAAAACGAGAGAGATATTATTATGATAAATTGATAACTAATCAAAACACTTAACAAATTTGTCAAAAGAAGGAGTACAATAAGGATCTTTTGCGTCATTTACTAATGAAACAAAAAATACAATGTATATGTAAACCTTAAACATGCATTTTACTCTCAGTAACGAAGGATATTGAGTATTTGCAAAATTTATTCAATACATTATAAAACCATCATCTCAAAATTTAATAGTATATTTTGTTTTTAATATTGATTAATAGTTATTTATATGTAATTGATTGAAAAATATCAAAGTATTATATTCTAGAATTAAAAATATATAAATAGGCAAATTTAAAAATTAATAAAAAGTTTAGTGTATTAATTACTCCATTCGTCCACTTTTATTTGTCACGTTGCAGTTCGAAAGTCCATATGACTAATTTTCAAAATTAAATTAGATTACATGAATTCAATATTGTAAACAAAAAAAAATAAATATTCAAAAACTATAAAAATAAATACTATAAATTGTAATTTTTTGCATATCAATATGATAAAAAAAATACATTGTAAAATATTAGTCATAATTTTTATAGTTTGATTCTATATAAAAAAAAATGACAATTAAAAGTGGAGGAGGTAGTATAATTAAATTAGATCCTAAATACTGTATTTTTGTTACTTAAAAATTGTGCAAAATTTTACTACTCCCTCCGTCCCTATTTACTTGTCCATATTTCCTTTTTTAGTTGTCCCTATTTAGTTGTCCATTTTGACAAATCAAGAAAGAACAACAAATTTTTTCCTATTATACCCTTATTTATACTTCTTGAAAATTGTAAAAGTGTATGTTGTTTCCCTCCAATTTATTTCACTTAAATTCAAATAAGTGGTTGTAATTTTGAAGTGAAAAGTTGTCATAAGGGTAAAATTGTAACTTCGCTGTGCTAATTATTGTTGCCTTAATTTGTGTGTCATTTCTAAAGTGGATAACTAAAAAGGAATGGGAGGGAGTAGTTATTAAGGTTGTCACTTGTCGCAAGTGTCCATTTGCATCAAGAGAGGTTAAATAGCATCAGCATCAATCGCCTCACTCATCTCCGACTCCACCGGCGCCTCGAACTCCACGCCCCAACACGAACCCACACAATTCGGTGACAATTTTCTCTATCTATCTTCTCCGGCGAAGTTATCCGGTAAAATTTATATTTTTTCCTTCTCCGCCTCTTTCGTGCTTTCTTTCTCCCACCAGATTGTAAATCCTATGTGTATTTCCAACTGAATAACTTCAGATTCTTAACTTTGTGATGGTCTATTGGAGACTTTGTGTGTATTAGAGATTAGTCAGTGGATCTTGTTGTAAATTTAGCATAAGAATCTGCATGTTAATATCTTATGGTTGTGAAATCACTAAACTGAAATAATCCTGTTTGGTTGACTTTAAATATCAGGTGTGTTTGTTCTGTTTCCAAACTCGTGAAGTTAGGGTAATTTTCTATTTATCAGAAAAGCTTAACCTATTTTGTGTCTACAAATGGACTCTTCTTCCTTTGGGGATTGAGCCATTTTTGGGTCTTTTGAAATTTGATAGGAGCTTCTCATAAATGGAGGTTACAGTATATATAATTATTTCTCTGTAGATTTTGTGCATTTTTTCTAGTAACTAAACAGAAGAGAAACGCAACTAATGTTGCTTTGTTTGTCCTGAGAAAGAGTATCTGACATCCTCTTTCCATTGCCAGTAACAAAGTGATTGGAGCAACTGACATTGTCCAGTTTCGAGCCCTTATCCACAAGTTACATCTCGTCTGCACACTAACTCAATTTGTTGCCTTCTCGGAGTCCAGTCTGGCAAAGAGGAAAAAATGGCTAAGTCTTCAGGTTCTGGTGCACACCAGCAGATGAGCCTGGACCTTCTTCCATCAGCACTATTGGCCACTGTGATGACGAAGCTGGACATAGCTTCCATTCGTTCCCTGGCATGCACTTGCAAGGCCTTCCATTCATGTGCCTCACACATGCTTTGCTTCATTCCTAGTTTTCATCTCCTCGTAAGTCTATTTCTAATGTTCTTCTACATGACTTAGCATCAATTCTTGTTATCTAAGTTTATTAAAGAGGCGTATCCAGGATTTCGAGATGATGGGTGCACTATTATGAAAATGTGGATCTAATCGGTTTAAGATTTAAGTTGTTATCATTGAAAGCAGTTCAAAATTTAAAATCATAGGTCCAAAATCGAAATGCTTAATTAATTAAAACGCCAAAAGTGCTAACAATAGCCACTTAGAAAGGTGTTACCCAATTTTAGAAAGAAAAATAAAATAAGATAGATATAAAATTCAAATTCTAACCTCACTAAGAGGTGCACCCAATCATTGTCACATTACATGATACTTCGAGTGTAGGTTCACACATCTATATTTAACAAAAATTTATAAATATAACACTATTATATATGATTTCAGGAGGGGAGCATGGGTTCCTGTGAACCCGGTGACCCCCTCCTGCATACACCTCTGCTAAGTTAGTGTGTTCTTATCAGGATATTGCTCCGCCTGCTGAATATATAAGGCCGTTGCTACCTCCCAATCCTTACCTTCGTAGCTTGAAGGTAGATTGCACGCGACTTGATGATTCATCCCTTGATTGTCTTCTTCAGCCGACTTTACAAGAGCTTTGCCTTCATAACTGCGCTGATTTCAGTGGAAGGCTTCTGTCTCAGGTCGGCCAGTACTGTAAAGACCTCAGGTTATTTCTCTCAAAAGCTTTTCTTATTTTCTCTTTCTAAATCCATGTATGAGTTTTTCTTGGTTTCTCTTTATTGTGGAATGAAATGAAGTCTAGTTTAAGCTTGTATAATGAATCATGAGAAAAAAGAAAGAAAAACAGAAAACTCATTTGATGATTTGTTCAGTTGGTCATTAGCTTGTTTGCTATCTTTAATTTTGCTCCTCAGGTTTCTTTATTTGAGCTCTTTGGCGGAGAAGAGAGGCAGATCAATTGATGTATCTGATCTAGAGGTCTTATTTGGCGGATGCACTCAGCTGGAAGTAAGGCTTCTTGAAAGTGTGGCATAATAAAGATTTAAGTTATTTGGATAATAAATAGGCTAAGCCATTACCTCACAATATAAAGAAATGGGTTAATCAACATTTTTTTTTAATTGAAAAACATTAGCTAAGATATTGTTTGAACTGCCTATCAAACAAATGAAAAAAATTGAACCCAAGCATAGCATTTAAAGTGGCACTATTGTAACTCTAACTTAAATGGGAAATATCAATGGTGTAACCGTCCTAAAGAAAATATTCCGTTTTGCCAAGGTTCTTCCCTTTCACGGTTTCTATCACGGCCTCTATGCCAGGGTCGATTGTGGATGAGTTTCTCTGTTTTAGTTCTCTCACTTCACATTGTTTGTGCTAAGACCATCTCCAACCCACCTCTATTTTACTCTCCATTCTCTATATTTGGAGAGTAAAATAGAGAATGAGCTCTCCAACCATTCTCTAAATGACTCTCTATTGGAGAACTACTATTCACACTCTCTATTTCCTTTTTTCATTATTTTATTATTATTTCTATTATTTTGTAATTAACATATTATTTTTCATGTAAGACCATTAATTATATCTCTAATATTAGTAATTTATTTTAAATGTAATATAATATTTTAAAAAATATATTATTTAATATATACTACTTTCATCCCGAATTAATAATGTTTCAATTTTTAAAATTTTCGTCACTTTAATATAGTTTGATATCATTATTAATTTTCACTATGAAGAATGCACAAAATTAAAATAATAAGATGAAAAATTTAATTTAAAAATACAATACATAACATAATAATTTAAATACAAGATAAAAATACATAACATAATAATTTTATCACAACAATAGTTTAGTAATCCGGTAGGTCGTTTTCATATTTAACAATATTCGGAAAAATTAGTGTATGATCCACATAATTAGTGTAGTTGTGATTGCGGTTGTGCTTGTTGATTTATTCGTAGTTCTTGTTGCATGAAAATCTCCGATTTGAACAATATTTAGCTAGACATAAACTAATTAAGGATAAAAATGCTCATTTTGAACTCCGTAATGCATTAATAGAGCATTTTGAAAGTAGAGTATTTATGTAATTATATTTCATTAATAATTTCACTTTTATTTGAATTGTCCATTAATTTGTATATTATATAATATTAGCTTGCAATTTATGTTATTTAGAAATTTAGGAAAAAAATATAATTTTATATTAAGTAAAGGATTTGAAAAAACAATTTTTATATTACTTGAAAACTATATAAAGTGATTATTTGGAAAAAAAGAAATAAAGGATGTATATTATGAAATAAGAAAATAAGAATGAAATAGAAATAATAATATAATATTGAAGAGAGGGAAAAAGATTCCTTTTTAGAGAGTAAAATAGAGAATTGGGTTGGAGTTGGTTGTCTGGAAAAATAGAGAACTCTGGAGTGTAAAATAGAGATTAGGGTTGGAGATGCCCTAATAATAACCAATGGTGCACATACCTTATCCAAATTGATAATGGTAATTTGCTAGGTCAGAAAAGGTTAGGGGGTGGGGAATCAGTCCAGCGTTTCACTATTGAAATTTTGAGATTTCTTTTGCTTTTTCTTTCTTCCTTCAGGTTTTAAGAAAGACTGAAGCATTTTGGACTTCCGCCTAACTTTTTCCTTGAGGGATAGTGGGAATAGATCATAATCTTTTTAATAAATTTAATAGATGGGTCTAGCAATTTTTAACGGCTAGTCGCTCCCCTAGTTTTCTTAAATGAAGTTATTGGTTTATTGCCAAATTTGTTCAGATGACAATTGGACAATGTGTATGCTTGTGACTTGGAGAAAGTAGCATATCAAATTAAGCATGTAAATTATCACATGACAATGCTAGTCCTCTACACTTTTTGTTTATGAATACATTTCGACTACTTTCTTCATTTATGTTGACAATGTTTAATTGAGCATGGAATTTAAAAACAGAAAGCAAGTGCAAAGAAAATGAATCTTGAGCCTAACTCAATCCAAAAGTTAGCTCATGAGGTGAAGATTGTTCTAGACTAGGTAAGCAGACTTACAACCAATTCTTCCATCATTGTAAGACTCTTAACATCACCCACATGCTCAGGCCTTCCTTCTTCTAAATGTCCAACTGGAGAGTGCCTCCTCCCTTGTGCCCGACATAATCCATTGCAGCTCAAACCATCTCAATATCGCACTGTATACTAGTTCCACTCGACAATTTAGGAGAAGGTGGTCCACATCTTTGCCTGAACATTTGCACATTAAGCGTCATAGAATAGAAAATGTCAAAATCAAAGAGTTTTTTAAATATTGAATGTCTGACAGACTCTGATTCCTAATTCAAGTTGGTGGAGTTAGATCCATAACTGCAGACTTTCGTCTTTGCATGTCCGCTTCATTGTCCTCCCTTAACAGTATGTTGACAACCCTTCACATGTGATTCCACCCCAAGTACTGGAGGTTGATGAAAAGTTGGCATTTGAAGAAGTTTCTATCGTCATACTTGATAGACAAGATCATGGTGTGTTACATCTCTTAACATAGTTTGATATTATTCTCAACTATGTTTAATACCTTATTTAACATCCAACCATGCTTAAGTCTGGTATTTGTATGCTTGGTTTTATCATCAAGAATTTGACAAAAACGAAAGTGTCGTTAAAATGGAACAAAAAAATTATCAATTATAGATCTAGCTTGCTCTCCTACATCTGCTTTTTAATAAAGAGTGTTAGATCCTGACAAAAAAATAAAGAGTGGTAGTCTGGTAGATATGGTGGGACTTTGTGAAGCCTGCCTCATTTTTAACCTTTTGCAAAATAACTCTGTAACTCCACTGTGGATAACATTGGAAAGGTCAACTAGGTCATTGTATTATTAGTAAGGAGTTATTATTTTGTTCCACTCTCCTCTTTCATCACCCATTGTTCCAATGTATTTAGGGAAATAAGTATCTCACATAACTACAATATTTTCACCCAAGTGTGTGGCCTGGTGGTTAATGAAGTAGGTTGGGAATCTTGAGATTTAAAGTTCAAATCACAGTGGAGGCAAAAATGCTAGGTGATTTCTTCCAATCTGTCTCAGCCTAGACAACCTTGGTGGACAGAATTGGTCAGCATCTCTGCGGGAGTTAGCACATACCCTGTGGAATTAGTCGAGGCGCATACAAACTGGCACAAATACTAGCTTTGGTCTTCTTAGGCACCACAAATTAAATGCAGTTACATTATTTTGGTTTTTGGCGTTCTAACTCTCCCACTTACCAAAACCTTGAGGGAGGGACCTTTTGTTTTCTGTTCCTCCGTAAACAGGCAAAAGGTGAACTTATTGGCAGCTTTCTGATTGATAATTTTGCTAGATCTTTTAGATAACATATGCTTCAAAATGACTCATATTGGAAATAATACCTAGGTTGTTTTCTAGGATTACCGCTGATTTTGATGAATCTCGGCCTTACACTTAGGAATAATGAGATCCCTTCATAAATCTGTTTAACCTCAGATTTCTCCGAAACTGAAGAGCAACTCCATATCCATTTCGTTGCCAATTATTTTATCATTGATTCGGTCACTCTCTCTTTGAAACTCCAGCCTACTACCACCATTGAAATCTTTGTGTTGTACTTCACTTAAGCCTGTGATCTCCCCTTCCGTTGATTCATAAGTTGATCTGCTATGCTCCTTACTTCCTACATAACAACTCTTTTTTGTTTCGGATCCATTTCCCTGTTAACTAATCAAAATTTGTGTTCTGATTTTTTGTTTATATGGATGTCGCATGCAGTTTTGACCATTGGCTTATTCGTAGAGATTTGAGTGGGAGTGGTGCATACATTCTTTCTGTTTCTAAATAGTTTTCCGCAAATTTACAAGTTCAAACAACAAATGAAAAAACTGATACTTGAAAGTACTCACACAGAAAGCAAATGGCAAAAGTTCCCTGAACCATCCTTTATTTTCATCAACTGGTCTTTGTTTACCATCCACCTCTTCTTGCAACTAGGATGGTAGATTTAGGAGGGTCTGAATTTATTGCAGTTCCTGTTATGCTTCTAATGATACAGTTTGTGCTAACTGTGTTCTTTTGCTTTGTAGACACTGATCCTGATGTTTGATGTCTCAATGTTTTTGCGGCACAATTTTGCCCGTGTTTGGTCTATTGCCCCTGCAACACTGGTATCTCTTGAAATGGGCTACATTTCTTCGGTAATGGTGACAGAATTGCTTAGCCCGCCTGTGGTACCATATCAGTCAATTGAGCATATTCGGCCATCCATATTACCAGGAATACAGAAGTTATGTCTTTCAGTGGATTATATTACTGACACCATGATCAGCACAATAACTAATAATATCAACTGTTTGACACATTTGGACCTTCGAGACTCGCCAATTATGGAACCAAGATTGGCGTTTGATCTTACCAATGCAGGTATACAACAAATTAATCAGCACGGGAGATTGAAACATTTGTCGTTGGTGAGAAGTCAAGAGATTTTCCCAGCTTACTTCAAGCGAGTTAATGATCTCGGTATTCTTCTTATGGCTGATAGATGCTCTGACATGGAAAGTATTTGTCTTGGTGGTTTTTGTCAGGTTACAGACACAGGTTTTAGAACAATTTTGCATTCATGTTCGAAAATTTTCAAGCTGAGGATCTATCATGGACCCCACTTGACTGATCTTGTATTTCATGACATTGCTGCAACTTCACTTACTTTGACACATGTCAGTTTAAGATGGTGTAATCTTTTGACGAACCATGGCATTGCACGACTGGTTTCCAATGGAAATCTTAGTGTGCTTGACTTGAGGGACTGTAGGAATATTGGAGATGAAGCCCTTCGAACCATAAGCAACCTTTCTGAATTGAAGGCTTTACTGATTGATGGTTCTGATATTAGTGATATGGGATTGTCCCATTTATCAAAAGGAGCAATGCGTTCGCTGGTATCATTGTCCATACGAGGGTGCAAGAGACTAACTGACAATTGTATTTCCTTTCTCTTTGATGAATCTCCTAATTGTGAATTGAGAGAATTGGACTTGTCAAACATTCCAAACCTATCTGATGCTGGTATACTTTTGCTTGCAAAAAGACGTATTCCACTACTTGAGCTTAGAATGCGTCAATGTCCGTTGATAAGTGATACTTCAATTATGATGTTAGCATCAATGAAGGTTGATGAAGAAGGATGGTACGGAAGCAGTTTACGGCTGTTGGATCTCTATAATTGTGGAGGTATAACTCAACTTTCATTCCAATGGTTAAAGAAACCTTATTTCCCGAGATTGAGATGGTTAGGTGTATCTAGTAGTGTCAGCAGGGATGTGCTGGACGCTTTATCCAGGAATAGACCATTTCTGCATATAGTTTTTCATGGGGAGGAGCTGGGGATGACTGGCCAATGGGATAATTCAGATGATCTCTATATGCATGACTATGATGAAGTTGATGAGTTGGAACAATGGCTTGAAGGAGAAAATGAGGGAGATGATGAAGACATTCAAGAAGCAGAAAACAACGCAGATCCCATGCTGTAAGATGGCAACTGTGTTATAAATCTAGTTTTGTATAAATTATATAAATGTGTTATAAATCTAGTTTTGTATAAATTGTTATGATTTACATCCCTACTTAGCTCTACTGTTGTAATATTGTATGACAAATCTTGATTCCCAAGTGTTGTATAGATTGTCATAATTTGCCTGTTATGTATGTGGCTTGGCCTACCCTTGTAACAATCAGTTTTCCGAGTAAATGTTTGTGTTGTTGTATATCAGTTTGACTGGTTAGTTCAATTGATCAAATAAAAAACAAGCTGTGACTCTTTGCATACATTTGCTGAGCGTAATCTACTGCACTGCCGCAAGGTGAGAATGTGAAACTATCCACAAGTACATCTATCTTGTTTTGTTTCACATTTTGGCCATATCTGTTTTTCCGTGTATTTGTTGCTTGCTTTGGTTCCTGTCCATACAAAGTGGATTTTAGCAGAAAGACTGGCATTTTGATGATAACATGGTTGGCGGGGTATCCTGTTCTTCACGAGGTTATGACACTGGAAAACAGTGGAACCTTGTCCTCCTGCATGTTTCCTATGGACCCTATCACATGGCAAGTGCCTATTTGATGGTTGCATGGATATCCCAAGTGGCATTTTTAAGCCCAAAAATATAATAAAAAGTTGACAGTCAATAAGTGGAAGGAGGGTATTTTTTTTTTTTTGCCAAATTCAATAGGTTAGGGATGTTTTTGGTCCTTTATCGTTGGGTAAATTAAGTATAGAATTTTTAAACATATAACGTAAAGTCTGCCCAACACAACATAACTTTTCAAGATGAACTTAATATGGTAATGTGAAATAATCAATAAAAACTTACCCGCCCAGTTATGTGTTTGTATAGAAATTCTTAGTACTCATGGTTAATTAATACTTATTTTCACATCATAAAATCATAAATTTACATAGTTTGGTGTAAACACTCTGGGCATGTGCTAATTAGTTATAATTAATTAAATTGCAATGACAATGTCAAAAACTTTTTTACAATGTTAACAGATATAACGTAGATACAGTTGTATGTTATTCCTTATTTGCTTCTACATCTACTCCAATTTCTTATTTCTTAGCTTGCTAACAGCTTTGTAGCGCGACCTTTGTTTAATAAGTACTACACCACTAAATACAATAATTTCGATTTTTCTAAAATTTTAACTGCTAAATAGAAATGGTGTGTTCGGTACAGAGAAGAAATGTAGTCCAATTTTTTCATGTTTAGATAATCAGAAGTATTTTCTCTAGGAAGTAAGTTACTTAAAAATAGTGAGAATGACTTTCCTAATAGAAGTAGGAAAAACAAGTTCCACAAATGATATTCTACCTAAATTGTATCCTCTTCATATTCACCACTGACCACCCCACACACCCTACCCCACCTCTCCTACTATTTGTCTAGGCTATTACTTACATTAACACAAGAAAATGAGTAAAAATCCACATATTTTACTAAAAAATATTTGATTTTATACCGAACATGGGAGACTCCGATTTGAGATGGTACATTGAAGATGAAGCTCAAAGTTTAACCAGTTATCGTTCGACAACAAGTACAT
This sequence comes from Solanum stenotomum, assembly GCF_019186545.1. Taxonomy (NCBI): domain Eukaryota; kingdom Viridiplantae; phylum Streptophyta; class Magnoliopsida; order Solanales; family Solanaceae; genus Solanum; species Solanum stenotomum. The sequence goes on from NC_064282.1 coordinate 585,404, forward strand.
TGACCTCTCAAGATTATACCAACTCTATTTTAATGTATTACTCCACTATTTAATTTATGCAGAGCATCTGTCATTTGAGATAATCTAAAATAAAGAAAAGGCAGATATCTCATATTATTTTTAAACAATAATTACTTTCAATTCCATTTTCCTACTAAAGAAATAGCTACATGTCCAGATTCAGAAAAAAGACAAATATTAGATGTAGACACTATTCGTTAACTCTACTTGGTCTCTCAATATTTGTCATACGAATATTGCAAAATAAATAAACAAACTAAACTGTTTACTTCCATTTTTTTAGCATTGATTTGATATTGTTTTCCGGAGAATCTTAATTACTCAATTGGTTGACTATTGGAACTTATAATGCTCTCTCCATTTCCCTTACCCTTATCTAAAAAAAATTAAGTAATTTTCAGACTTTTTTTTAAGTCACGAATTGGTGAATCTAAAGTTTGTGGACCAAAAAAATACTCCATAAGATTTGGAGTTACTAATTCGTCCAATAAAAAAAAGTCTCAGGCAATTTGTGACACTATTATAGTATAAAGAGACATTTAGTTATAATCAGGATTTTGGATTCCTTTGTCGACTACAACTAGTAGTAGTTAATCGGTTGATTAAGTTAAAAATCATATCATATCATCATTTATAAGAGAGAACCTTAGGCCTGCTTACGTGGAGTCACCATAAATTAGGATTTCCTTTTAATTTATTTATTTTTAAAACTAGCCTTTTCCTTTCACAACTTTTATAAAAAGTTGTGACTTTTATGAAAAATTGCGACTTTTATGAAAGTTGTGACTTTTATGAAAGGTTGTGACCTTTCCGAAGGGTTGTAACTTTTCCAAAGAGTTGTGACATTTCCGATAAGCCACAATAAGCATTTGTATAGAGGAATTTTCTCACATTTTCAATCAACGAAAATTCTAAACTTATTCTTCTTCTTCTTCTGCACAAAGACATAGATAACTACACAATAAATTAATTGTTCATATTCAATATGAAGTATGGACAAATTCTCAAGTTTACTGCAAGTTGTAAATACTTTTCTTGAAGTAATAAATGTGTTTCTCGACACTGCGATTGGAATAGAAGTGTACTTTCAAATTGAACTCCATCACACTGGTATGTTGATTTAGAAGAAAAAAACACTCAAACAAACTGAATAGTTTTGTGTAGTATTTTTCCCTTTCAAGTATATATAATAAGTTCAATTGTTGTCCAATGTGATATATTCTCCCTTTAATTTTTCATTTTAATAATTACTTATGATACATTTAAATGGAAAAATTTAAAATGATATATGTAAAGCAAAAGGTAGGGCTGAACTTTCTACACGCTAGAATTAGAATATTTGTTCACTTTTTTCAGCCTTTTAAAATTTATTTATCCCTTCACCAACGATTATTCATTTATTAGAAAATTTAATATCTCATGTTGATGTTCATTCGATTCCCCAAAATATCAAATAGTAACACTTTTTGGAAGCAAAATGATAAATTATAAGATCAAATTAAAGATGATTGATTGAAGGATAAATGATGAGATGTTATAATTATCATTTGTTTTTACATTATCAATGTTTGTTACTACGTAATCTTGTATGTAAGATAATATAGTGTTTTAATTTTAATAATTGATAGATTTTAAGTAGTATTTATAAATTTTGTGATATTAAATTCCTGCGTGAGGTGCGGGTAATTTTACTAGTAATGTGAATAATTGTAAATCAAATGATAGTTGTAGTAATAATGTCTAAATTCAATGAACTTAAGTAACTCGTCTAGATTCAATGAACGTAACGTAGACGCGATCTACATCCTTCTTGTTAGTTCAGGGTGTCGGGCCATGACATAATTGTACATACAATGGAAATAATTAACTACAAATTGTTACCTTGCCTTTTTAATTAATTGATAGAGATAGAGAAAGCACCGTAAAATATAATTAGAGAGGTTTTGAGTTTATATACATTCGAAATTGTTACCTTAGCTGTAGGGAGGAAATGCCGAAGGCAGGGTGACAAGAGTGAAATCGTAACTTATTAATTATTTTATCAAAAGAAAAAAAAGTAAAACTTATTTGGTTTAAAAAAGAGATAAGGGTCTGAAAAATATCTCAACTTTGGTCGAATTTGTTGTTGCGATACTAAACTTTCATGAGGATCTATTACCTCCCTAGACTATTTAATGCCGTATTTTTTACCCCCTGAACTATTTAATAGTGTATTTTAAAGGTATATATGTGCCCACGTGGACACATTACTATTTATAATTTTGCATTATTTTTTATGTCCACGTGGACAAATATATATGTTTAAAATACGGTATTAAATAGTCTAGGGAGGTAATAGGTCCTCATGAAAGATTAATATCGCAACAACAAATTCGACCAAAGTTGAGGTATTTTTCAGATCCTTATCCCTTTAAAAAAAAGAAAGAAAATTTGATCTACTTATAGCAATTATTGAAAAACTTTTTTTGTTTCAACGCCTAATTTTGTCAAATTTGTCAAAGAACATTTCCTTTCTTCCTTTTAATATCGATATAATCTTCCCATATGTGGGACAAGGAAGAGTAAATTAACGAGAACAAGCTTGCTCCAAACGTGTATGCTATTCTTTATTTTTTTAAATGAATTATTTATTTGAAAGATTTGATCAATTTTTTCAAGGTGGAACCAAGCTAGCTATCCAAAATTTGATCACCTTATGACTTTGGTTTCTTTCATTGATTGATATATATATCTATGCAAAATCAATGAAAACAATTGAATTTAGAGGGACCATTTATAAGCGCAAGAGACATGTGACCCCTGCAATAAATTACTAGAAAAATTTCCTTTCTTATAATCTTATCAAGATTGTCAAAAGCATATGAAACTAAAATTTAATTTATTGGTTGTGAGTTTCCAATAATCTGGTGAAATCAATGTGTGGACAATATATGACTGCCCACAAAGAAACATGACATCAAAATTTGGAGAATAGCTCAGAGGATATATATATATTATGTGGTCCTTGTTTCCGTTTGTTTTATTACAACTCAAACATACACATTGAAAATCTATAATACCATGCATGCCCAGCTTGTTTCAACTGAGCATTTAAAAACATGATAAGGTTTTCTTATAAGATATTTTCACCTTAAGGTTTTTTTAAAAAAAATTGTACATGTATTATTAAGTAGGTATATTAATCATATAAAATATGCCATCTTTAATTATTTAATTATATACACTGGTCTCAATTAGAAGAGCTTGAAGTTTTACAACTATTTGGTGTTAATTAATTTGTATAGTTAAAGAAGGAAATATATTTAAGTAGTTAACTTGTTTCAAAAGTTTTTTAAAATTTTAAACCGAAAGTGTGTAGTATAAATACTTCACTATGTGATCATTTGAAATAAACAATATTTAAAGTATCAAAGTGAAATATATTGACAAGTTAAAAAGTTTGTCAATATATTAAGCCTAGCTTCAATTAAAGTATCAAAATCAAGGGTGTGACATAGTGATCTATGAAATGAATTGAAACTCGTAAGTCTCAAATTGAAATCATCACAATACATACTAATATACTAGATGATTTCTTCTTATTTATTCTAATATTGATGGTCACACACCACAGTTATAAAAAATAATACAAAAGATTGGTCATGAATATATTCACGACAAGATTATTCTATAAAACTTTTGAACATAAAATTTGTTACAATATTTTGGAATTCAAATTCGAAACAACTATTTTTTCTTTAAATTTCATAATTTTTATATCCAAACAACCACTTAATTGCATTATTAAAGGTAGGGTCGTATTTGTGGGAGAGTTGGAGCAGCCAGCTAATTGATAGCACGTTGGAAAAACATCAAGTCTAGTTTTAGTGAAAGTAAAAGAGGGTGGTCATAATTAAAGCTCATGAATGAATATGTGACTCTATTCCACGTAAGCATATGGATAAATAAAATTATACTCCATTAATTGACTAGATAGGATTCGGTTTACTTGGGGAAGCCGCTATTCCGCCCGGCTGCAGGTCTCCGCTTATTTAACTAAAAAAAAAAAATGACCTTTCGTTATTCCCAAAGGTCACCACCACATTCGGCTGCACGTGCTCTTCTCTTTACATTGTATGTTGGTCACGTATTCTCCTTCACCCATCCACGTGCTCACCTCCCTCTTAATCACCAACTAACCTCTCTTCTTAAACCTTAATTAATTTGGACAACTCACCATTTCATTGTTACTTCCTCCCTCCGTTCATTCATTCCTTTTTATTATTTTTATTCGTTCACTATATTATTGAAATTTGATTTATAATAAATTGCATGTATATTAGATTACTTGTGATACACTGTTTAGCTATCCTTTTAATTAGTTATAATTATTTGGATAACCAAAAAACATCATCACTTTCAAATACTCTGTCCTCTTCATTCTTTTTCTTGTTGAACAAACTGTCCATCTTGAGGAACAAAGAAATGGTAAAAGAATAAACAAAATGACCTAATATTACTTCTGTTTTATTCAAAAAATGAAAAAGATAAAGTTCAGTTCATGAGAAATGGCATTCATAATAATGTGTTTTTTCTTTGGTAAATACATTGTGTTTACGATAATAAATTTATGTCAATCGTCATAGAAGGTAACGAGTAATTTTAAATATATATGATTAAATTACACCTGTTCAACTAAGTACAAAAATGTTAAAACTATATTATTTGTCACGCTTTTATATATATTTTATTAAATATGGACTTTGTAACTATTATGACAGACTGATAAGTTAAACTAATCAATGAATTGGTACTCTGTAGTAGTGTCAATAATATTGATATTAGAATTTTTCATTTGGTTAAAATATAAGTAGGGGTTATTCTATTTGTTTATGCGCATCTAGAGTTAGACCAATCAGGTCGGCCACTTTGTTGGCATGGGATTCTGAATTATTTTAATTATAATATATACATAATTCTCGTAAGTCATAATGATATGATTAATTAAGACTAAAGACCACACATATCACGGTTCCATAGTTAATACTCCCTTGTTCCTATTTATTAGTTGTCCACTTTAGAAATGACACACAGATTAAGGGAACAATGATTAACATAGTGAAGTTACAATTTTACCCTTATAGTACAATTTACTTTCAAAATAAATTCACTCAAGATAACTAATCAATGATGGGAAGTTCATAAATTTATTTACTTTATTTATGACAACTTTTCACTTTAAATAAGGGTATAATAGAAAAAAAATTGTTATCCTTTCTTGATTTGTCAAAATTGACAACTAAATAGGGACAACTAAAAGAGGAAATATGGACAACTAAATAGGGACGGAGGGAGTATCTCATATGTTCACTCAACTTTGAATAGTTAACTTAGAAAGTCACTCAACTTTGAGTAATTTACTTAGAAAGTCACTCAACTATTGATATTTTACTTAGAAAGTCATCCAACTAATTTAAATAATTTCTTCATTAAATTTTGTTGAAATACAATTTTGTTTAAACTATTTTTTAAAAATAAATAAAAAATGCTCAGTTTAATTATTTTGTTAAACTTTGTTGAAATACAATTTTTTTTTAAAATAATAAAAGTTTGCTAATGTGCGTCTTTTTTATCTTTTTGATTACTCCTTTTAATTTAATAAAAGATTGTTAAACGTACCATAGCAATTGACAAATTAAAATGTACTGTAGCATTGCTATTAATTTAATAAGAAAATAATAAAATATTGCTATTATTTTAAACGTACGGTAGCAATTGAGAAAAAACTTGCTATTGTCTTACTAAAATTAAATATACTGAAAAATGCTATTGTACGTTTTTCAAAAAAATTGTAATTAAATAATTGAAGTAGGTCAATAAGATAATTAAAATAAATATTTATTAATTCTTAAAACTAAATATTTATAAAATAAAATTTAGATTTCAACAAAAGTTAATAAATAAATCATTTAAGTTTGTTGGGTGACTTTCTAATTAAAATATCAATAGTTGAGTAACTTTCTAAGTGAAATATCAATAGTTAAGTGACTTTTAAGTTATAAAATAAAGTTGAGTGACTTTTAAGTAAACAACTCAAAGTTGAGTGACTTTCTAAGTGAACTATACAAAGTTAAATGACCATTTGAGATATTATCTCTCTATATTTTATACAAAACAAAAATTGCAAGTTGATTGCAAATCTCATAGTTTATATCGAGACATTGCTTCCTTTTTTTTCTTTTTATCTCCAATAACTTTGCACTTGATTTTTCAAATTAAAGATGTTAAAGAAGTTCAAAAAGTAGATAATTAAAAAAAAAAAAAAAAGTATCTGACTCGTTAATGGAGGATCTTACACTTTTAACAAATCACAATGGAGTATCTGAAATAGGAATTTTGCCTAATTTGATCGTCAAAAGGATAACGATGACGTGTCTATTGGTGGAGAACCAAATTAATCAACAACTAAGAAAAAGTAAAAAAAAAATAAAAAATAACAATAATTAAGGTAGGTGCATGCATGGATATCAAATGCAATCCCTCAATCAGGAAAATTAGTAAATCGTTAATATTAATTCCATAAATAAGTTACCATTCTCCTTGAGCCAAAAGTCAACAATGAAATATTGAGTACAATCAGACGCTTTGTTTTTGAAAGTCAATTTTTATTTTTATTAAAAAAAAAAGAAATTAATCTCGTCATTAGAAGGAGGTTTTAGTACGTCTCTATTGCAATTTAAAATTTGATCTAAAGGCTAAGTATGAACAAATGCACTTCAACTTTAAATTAGATCAGCCTGATAGTATAACGATAATTACTAAGCTTAAATCTCAAGCTAGCTAAAGTTGCGCTCCAAAAACATAAATATAATATGAGTTATACAATTACACATTTGATAAAATTGATCAATATAATGACTCGATATATATATTTACACGAGTTATGTTTATGTTTTGATGACTAGATAGAAATTATTGAGCAATAAACTTTCAAATTAAGTAGAACAACAATTTGCTAATGATCATTAAGGATCCCTGGCTTTCTCATATCTACATTTCATAACTTTAATTTGCTCTGAACGTAAACAACAAGGCAGGCTCGTTTTCAACCCAAAAGTTCACGAGCAAAAAGAAGCTCTAACATTGACTTTATAAAGTCTCTTATACAAGACTAAAACAATTATTTAATAGGTGACTTTTTCTTGATAAGATTAGTGATAAAGTTTTAAATGTCACTCATGATTTGCTAATTCTTGTAACTAGTAGTATAAAGTATAAATTTAGTACAACCATACAAATCCCTATAACAATATTTACTATATAATAATTCATGTATTATGAAACTGATATGATATATTATCGAAATGATTAGTTTCCTTTACAAAAGATTTATCAAATTATTTAATGAAATGGAATAAATTTTTAAAGGATCGACATATTTCTTTTAATCAATATAGTTATATCGGAAGCATCCTTTTTAATATAAGATAATTTTTTCTCTGATTGTAGAAACGAGCTCTATATTACTATCCAAATAAACCATAAATATCGTATAAATTAGTTGTACTCTTTTAGATAAAGTGCACTTACTTATATACTGTTCTTTCGAAAAGACTATTATACACTGACATTATTATGCCAACTAATATACAACAAGTCAACAACAATAACATAAGTATAATTTTTAAAAAATAGGGTTCGTACATGCACAAAATTTATTTCTATTTTAAATATAAACTATAATATTTTTGATAGATTTACTATTCAAGTGAAAAAATAATAATTTAAAACAATTCTTAAAAAAGTACAAAAGGTAAATAATACTAACAAAAACAAGACATAATAACGAAATACAATTAACTTAACTGGCCAGCTAATATTCCGGGGAATATCCATAATCTGTTCCGTTTTATTTTCTAGTAATCACTCCCTCCCACACTTTTGATGTGTTCCTATATTTATTAGTAAAGATTTACTAACTTTCAGTTTTTATTTTTTTTAATAATACATATATCTTATTTTTGTTTTGAAAGATAGTCTATCTAATAAATTAAAAGGGAGGTATTACCCACTTGCTGTGGGTGGGTTTAATGATGAGTGAGTTAAGCCACCTAAATAAACTTTATATTGCGAAAGGTGAGAATATTAAGGAAGATTATATAAAGGAAGGTATTTAAGACGCAAAAAAGGCGAAGATAAAGCAAATCCACGTCAAGTCGAGTGTACATGCGCCGCGGTTACATCCATCTTTTCGAAAAAATACGAAACCCCTCTCTCCGCCTCCGGGTCAGGTCAAAAAGGGACCACCTACACACACACATAGAGAGAAACGCCAATGGAATGAAAAAAACCACTCCAACAAACATGCATATACCCATTCATTCATAAACTAGAATTCTGGAATTTTCATCTCCATAACGAAGATTCACTTTACGTAAACTGCACCCGCCATTGTTAAGACTCAGGTGAAATGGCAATAAAGGATAACGAGAGTTGTGGCAGTAGAGTGGTGGATTCGGCGACTACCTGCAGTGGTCGTTTTCATAGGAAAAAATTGGAGGTTTACAATGAGGTTCTTCGGAGGCTTAAAGAAGAATCTGACAACAACGACGCTTTACAATCTGCCTTTGACGATGAACTTTGGGCTCATTTCAATCGCCTTCCTACTCGGTAATATTTTACCTTTTATTCTCTCTCTTCTCATTACTCCGTTCATCTTTTACGGTTTATACTGTTTTCTTACATATGATCTTCAATGTATGTGTGTTTATTTGAATATAATTGAGTGCAGTTGTCCAATCCCATTTGTTTTGTTGTGCTTTTAAGAGATTTGAGGAATTTTGTTCGTTAGTTTCAATATTCTTATCATATTTATTCATCAAGTTTTACATACTTATTGTTTCGTTTAAGATTTCGTTGAACCAAATGAATTCGATAATCAGTTCAGTACTGTTCGCCTTCAGGCCTTCAGATGAACAATGTTGCGAAATACTAAATACTAGAGCCACAGCCAAAATTGATTGATCAATTAATTGATTTTTTTTTTTTTTTTGAACTTAAGGTACGCATTGGATGTGAATGTTGAAAGGGCAGAAGATGTACTCACACACAAGCGATTACTACATCTTGCACATGATCCAGCTAATAGACCTGCCTTTGAAGTCCGGTTGGTGCAGGTAAGCTGCCCGTGGAGATTGAGACTTCACAAGCTTGCAAATAACACCTTATATATGAAGCTGTTTTTGCTTTTGATATGGTGTACATTAAATTATGCCTTTTTTGGATTTAAGGAGGGTGTATTAGATGTTCTTTCATTCTAAGTAGTTCACCAGGACAATGCATCTCCATGATATCTTCGGCCGGGCCTTTGTATTTTATTTTATGGTTGCTTGTTCAGTATCTAATTAATCTCAGTTTATGCTAGTTGTGGATTGAATCGAACTTGGCATCACGCAGGTTGCTCCCATTCCTGATGAAAACTCAGTAGATTCTGTTTATTCGAGCTCTGCAAAGAAGGAAGTTAGCAGAAGGTAATTATATTTTTTGACTATCTAGTGATTAATTGAACCCCTTTTCCATTGTTTGAATCTCCTTCAGTATAATTTTGAATTCTTAGTTGTCATTAACTAAGCTAAATAATTACCTCCCTTTTTATATGTAGCGTCCATCCTCCACCTGCCTTTGGTTCTTCTCCTAATCTCGAAGCCCTAGCTTGCGAAGTTATCAAATCTGAAGTTCAAGATGAGGATGCTGCTCCTACTTGTGCAAATATTTCACGGTAAAATTTTGATATCTTTAGCACCCAAGGGTGTGGCCTAGTGGTCAATGAAGTGGTTGAGAACCATAAGGTCTCAAGTTCAAATCCAAGCGGAGACAAAAACAATAGGTGATTTTCTTTCCATCTGATACCTGTAGCTGGTGGGAGGTGGCAGGTATCTAGTGGAATTAGTTGAGGTGGGTGCAAGTTGGCCCAGACACAACGGTTATCGATGCTTTAATTATATTTTGAGATTTTACACTTTTTCTTGGTTTGTTTAACTACATTTATCCTTAGCACCCATTTTAGGGTAACCAGAGAGGACGCCTATAACACTACTTGAAAAAACTACCCAATTTACACCAAAATATATGTATCTCTTGTCATTACTGTGATGTCCAAGTATGACTATATCACAAAATTGACAATTTTGGCATCAAAACCATCAAGCACTTTCACTTCATTCCCTTTTCTTTCTACATGCCGCTTTGATGAGTATGAAGCATAAAATTTAATTAACTATGCAGGCCAATGCATGAAATAACATTCTCAACGGTTGACAAGCCAAAACTTCTCAGCCAGGTAATTGATGCATTTAATTTATTCAATACATTATGTGCTTGATAGAAATATTTTACATTTGTTGGTAGACGTTGGATACAGTAAACATTTGATTTGACATAAAAAAAAGGTCTATTTATTATTGAAACCAATTGTTGACCAGTGAACATGTATCGTTTTTAATTCTTCATGTAGAGATATAATTCAGGGATCTTGATTTATGAAGGGCATGGCTTTGTGTGTTCCCTTGATTCATGAAACAGACAATTCTCATCTTAATACAGATTTCAAAATGTTACATGATCTGGAATGCACAAGTAAAGGAGATATAATCATATTTGATTGCGCACTAGAATTCATAAAAAAATGGCTTTGGTATTGTTAGGTTGTGCAGTGAGAAAAGATTGGTGTTTCTAGAAAACGAGTAGTGTTTCTTATTAGTTTATATCTGATGAAGAAGAAATCTCAGACGATGATGAACCTTTGAATATGACAGTTAACTTCATTACTAGCTGAGCTTGGGCTGAACATCCAGGAAGCACATGTCTTTTCCACTGTGGATGGCTACTCCCTAGATGTCTTTGTTGTTGATGGTTGGCCCTATGAGGTATATCTCCAACATTATATCCTCATTTTGCTGACCAGATCGCTTTGATCTGGATTCATCCCGGTTATTTTTTGTGACCTAATATCAGGAAGTGACAGATTATGTATGCATGGTTTAAAGTTCTGTTTCCATTATCATCTTCCATGGTTTTTAGGGCATGGTCGGGGTTGTCTGTTATTCCTTCTGATCTCATTTCTTATCAGGAAGTTGTGCAACTTCGAGCTGCATTGGAGAGGGAAATCTCGAGAAAGGAGGTACTTTCCTGTTATTTTGTTTTATACAATGACATTGATATTCTGAGATTTCTGTATACGTGTTTTTTCATTACACTAATTAAATCCAACCAATGTATGATGGATGATTCTTTGAAAATCGAAGTATCATTCTCCAATTATAATGACTTCTGGAACCTTAGACTTTCTTAAAGCTGTTTAGCGCCTGGGTCCTTCATTTTCAAATGTTCTTTCCTGGCGATCAAGTGTTGTATCATGCTGGATAGAATTTGTGTGGTCAAACGTGCTGTTACTCCTTGGGACTAAAGCATTCTGTTGTTTTTTACTAATGTTTTATGGTTAATTTTTTTCTTTGCTGAGACAATTGTTTTCAGGTCCTAAGTTATGTATGCTTCTAAATTACGTTTTCAATGTAGTTCCATCTAGAAAAGTTTGGTTACACAAGACAAATCAATTATAAAATAATGTGAAGATAGATCCACAATTGCATTTTGCTCCCCGTTAAATTGTGAAATGCTAGCTTACAAGCTCCCTGCTTTTAGTACTTTCATATATTTGGGGTCCAATAAGAGAGAAAATACCAGATTTCTTGCTAGAGGCACCCTCATGATCTTATGGGACATCTACTTAAAAGACGTTGAGTAATAGATAAAGAGTGGCTTGTACATGATTGGAGTCCCCAGAATCAACAGTCAGGTTCAATTTTATGTTTGTGTCCAAACCTATCGGCTTCTGGATGCTGCCATGAAATCGTGGAACAGGGAAAGGAGCAGTCATGAGTTTACTGTCTTATTTATAGATCTGTGTTGTAGATAACTTTTTAATTATCGTTCCTATCTCTTGGGAATATACTAGAAGCTGTACTAAGAACGGATCTCTTGCCGTTTGCATAATGATGGTACTTCCTCAGTTACTAGCATAAGTCGTTCCTTGCTTTCCTTCCTGAGCAATATATTTCTTTGTCAGTTGTCTGTAAGGTTTGTGTACTTATCATTTAACAAGGGTAGCTCCATGCAGAAATCATGGCCTACCCCATCACAATCACTGAAAAAGCAGGAGCAAGACTTGATCAAATCTGAATTTGACCATTTGACAATACCTTTTGATGGCATTGATGTCTGGGAAATTGATCATCAGCTTCTAAAATTTGAATACAAGATTGCGTCTGGTTCATATGGTGACTTGTAAGTTTGTTATGAGATAAACATTCCTCTGACCATTTTGGTTTCCTGGAGACTTAATTAATTAGGTAATTGTTTCAGATATAAAGGTACATACTGCAGTCAAGAAGTAGCTATCAAAATCCTAAAATCTGAGCGCTTGAACGCAGAATTGCAGACGGAGTTCGCCCAAGAAGTGTATATCATGAGGTCTGTCCGATTACCTCCCTATGAAGCTTATGGCTATTATCTTTGATGTATTTCTCTGTGCTTAAACTGTGTTCAGACAATGTGGTATATTGTCACTTTCCAATATCGTTTACTTTTCAGGACAAATAGAAGATTATGCACCATGTCAAATCGTTATCTTTCCTCTGATACTGTGTTTCATTTGTACTTGCAGAAAAGTCCGTCACAAGAACGTTGTGCAATTCATAGGGGCTTGTACTAGGCCTCCCAACTTGTGTATAGTAACAGGTATCAAATGTCGAATTAAGGTCCACTCAACTGGCAGAATTGTTTCAAAATTGCCAATTGTTACTGTTTCCAAGACCATTTCACCATATCTATTTCTGTCTGAGTTTCTTATTTATATATTTATTTGACATTTCTTTGGTTGTAGAGTACATGTCTGGGGGAAGCGTATATGACTATTTACACAAACAAAGGGGCAGTTTTAAACTACCTACTCTGCTTAAAGTAGCAATTGATGTATCCAAAGGAATGAACTACCTGCATCAAAATAATATTATACATAGGGACCTGAAGGCTGCCAATCTACTGATGGATGAAAATGAAGTAAGATGCTATTTTCAGTTAAGACTGAAAACCATATACTTTGTGTGCTGTATTATTGCTAAATGTTTTCAGTTGCTGTGGTATATGAATGATTGATCAATTTGTACTAGTCTATTTGATCATGTCTAACTAACTTTGCTTACAAATATTGATTTCCTATTTTGTTTTGTGCAAATGTATAACCGTGGGCTAGTACTCGAGGGCCAAAAACATGAAAGTCACAAAGGATACAGAAAGCTGCTTATTTTAAATACCTCTGATTACATTTTGTTATTCACTCTTGTGCTAAGCAATAATGGCCCACTTGAACTTGGGACATTCAAGTTTTTATTATCAGCCTACAGTAAATCTGCTCTAGGCGAATCATTGTGGTCACAGTAGATATATGAATCAGTGATATACCTCTGTTTACTTCAAGTTTTTTTCATGAAAAATATATCGCTTTTCTAGAAAGTATTTGAGAACACAAGCAAGTTTTGAGGCTATTTTTGTTATTAAATGCTATGACGGAACAAAGTAATAAAACATTTGTGATTCCAAAAAACCTCCTTCAATGAAAAACACTAGCGGTCTAAAAGGCTGAAATGCTGTAATTGAACATGTAGTTTCAGTTACCTCCATGTCTGCAGTTGTAGAAGGACTCCACTTCTCCCTATAGACATAGTCTAATGTTGGAGACAGTGTGCAAAATGAACTAATGATGCAATTGCTTCCTTTGGCTTATCCAGACTTTCAATTGTTACATTGTAATTATTAATCAAGCTTCACCTTGAAATTCAGTTCATAACATTTGATTCAAAAGTGCCAAATTAAGGCGGTGATCTTTCATTTATCCTGTAACCATTCACATATATTTTTGTTTTCAACTAATTTTACCGTGAAATTCCTTTTAATTTGAGTTAAAACATTTGGTCAGTGTGCCTAGGCTTAATAAAATATGTGTTTTGGGCATGCATGGTTTTATTATAGATATAATTTGTTGGCTTGTAATTAGTGCTTCATCTTTCGAAAACAGACTCTCTACCTCCATGAGGTAGAGGTAAGGTTTGTGTACACTCTACTCTCCCCAGACCCCACTTGTGGGATTTCATTGGGTATGTTGTTGTTGTTGTAATTAGTGCTTCATCCACCTTGCAATCTTCTGAATTCAGTTGGTGGAATATTTTTAGTCTAAAATTAGATGACAGTTGTTTGTAAACAATAATTTGCTAGAAGTTCTTGGAAAATATGTGGATCATGTTTTATTTTCAACTGAAAGAATCACTCCGTGATGATTGTCTAAGTGTTAAATTACCCAATATACCTTTTTTATCAGCTTTATATTTCATAAGTGGGTGGCCAAAAATAATTATATTCAGGCTGTATCTTTTGTTAGTTTAGTCAAGGTCAATATAACCCAAATTAGTCAGTTGCTTATCATATTTTACCTAATGTTTTTTTTTTCAGGTCGTTAAAGTGGCTGATTTTGGTGTTGCCAGGGTAAAGGCACAAACCGGTGTCATGACAGCAGAGACCGGTACTTATAGATGGATGGCCCCTGAGGTAAGCCTATAGTTACAAACTAACCTTAAATGCTTACATTGGGAAGAAAACACAGTTTATTATGGAGCATAAGTTTTGTTATATTTTCATCATTGGAATTAGAGGAGGTTGAAACTATGCAGTACCTATCAGTTTTTTTTTGTTTAATCGGAGTGGTGTGGTTACAAGCACTGGATATCAACTCTCTGCGCAGTTGATTGATGAATTCAAACTCTAATGTTGACTATAATCTCTGCGCAGTTGATTGATGAATTCAAACTCTAATGTTGGCTGTATAAGTGTGAGGTTGTAATATACTCAAAAATAACCAAGGAAACTTCTGTAGTATTACAATTGCTAACTGGAATTACAAGAAAAACAACAACTGCTAAGGAAGAACAGTTAAGAAGGAGAAGAAGAAAGAGATGAGATACAAAAGAAGATAAAGGATGAGAAGATAGTCAACTTTACACCAAAAATAGCTTCCTTACTGTGCCTATTCACTGCTACTTATATCAACTCACACTCCTTGCAATATTTCCCTGGACCACTTGCAATTCACGTGCTTGTCGTCAGAGCTTGACCATGAAATCTGCCAACCTTTTGGAGGGAATTGACACGCGCTTGCTTCTTCTAGGTTGAGTAATAGTCTTGTCCACTGTGGCTGCCAGGTTGTCCTCCATGTCACCATTTGTGTTCATAACAATACTTTCCTCCTGGGAAAGAACCTTGTCCACAAGGTTATGGGAAGCCTCAACATCTGAAGTAACAAAATCCAGCAGTGGTAATGGAGTAACTGGGGTCACCGGATCCCCAATGCAACGCTTGAGCATCGAAACATGAAAGACGGGATGAATGCGGGCCTTCTCAGGTAAGTCTAACTTGTAAGCCACTTGTCCAATGCGCTTAATGATTTGGAAAGGTCCGAAGTAACGACGACCAAGCTTGGAGTGTTTCTGTAAACGAACAGAATTTTGGCGGTATGGTTTGAGCTTGACGAACACCCAATCTCCCTCACTCAATTCAAGCTCAGTCCGATGTTTGTCAGCAAACTTTTTCATTCGCCCCTGTGCCTTAAGCAAATTGATCTTTAAAAGGTTCAAAACCTTATCACGATCAACGAAATACTCCTCCACTAGCTCGCTAGGACTGCTGCCTGACACATAACGTGCTATGGTGGGAGGTTCTCTTCCGTAAAGGGCCTTAAATGGGGACATGCCAGCGGAGGTCTGATACGCCGTGTTGTACCAATATTCAGCCCATGGCAACATTGCAACCCAACTATGTGGTGCATCAGCAACATAACAACGAAGATACTGCTCAACGCACTTGTTAAGAGCCTCTGATTGGCCGTCAGACTGGGGGTGGTACGCTGTACTCATAGCCAAAGACGTCCCTTGTAATCGGTTGACTTCTTGCCAAAAAGAATGTAGAAACCTGGGATCACGATCAGTGACAATGGTTCGTGGAGGACCATGAAGGCGAATAATCCCAACCACAAAAGCTTCAGCAACAATTCGAGTGGAAAATGAGGCAGATAAAGGAATGAAATGACCGTATTTTGTCAACCGGTCTACCACAGTTAAGATAGTAGACTTGCCTTTCGAACTAGGTAAACACGTGATAAAATCCATAGCTATATCTTCAAATACCAGATCTGGAATGGGCAATGGTTGCAATAGACCTGCTGGATGGTGGTGCACATCTTTCATTTGCTGGCAAATTTGACAGGATGCAACAAAACTCTGGACATCGTTTCTCATTTGCTTCCAAAAAAAATTAGAAGCTAACCTATGATAAGTCCGAGCCACACCTGCGTGTCCCCCAATCGAAGTGGCATGAAATTCATGAAGCAATTGTTGACGGAGCGGAGAATCGGATGGAACCACCAAACGTCCCTTGAAAAAAAGCAGACCATTACGGAAGGTATAACCAATGCCGGCATTAAGTTTCCCTTCCATCTTTTGCTGAATATCAACTAACTCCGGGTGTGTTTTATTGAGTGCTCTTAGCTCATGTTCCAGATTATAACTCCTAGCAGAAAATGCCAGTAGGACCGCCTCAGTAGTGCGAGAAAGCGCATCAGCAGCTTGGTTCAATTTACCCGGGCAATATAGGATCTGAAAATCGTAGCCAACAAGCTTACTAAGCCATTTTTGCTGCTCCGGCGTTTGAATAGTCTGATTGGTTAAGTTCTTCAGGGATTGCTGGTCAGTATATATAGTAAACTTACGCCCCAATAGATATTGCCGCCATTTACTCACTGCTTGAGTGATGGCGAACATCTCTCTATGATAGATGGAGGCCCCCTGCATCCGAGTACTTAATTTTTGGCTGAAATAGGCTACTGGATGCCCTATTTGGGACAACACGGCTCCTATGCCTCGGCCGGAGGCATCAGTTTCAAGCTGAAATTCTTGAGAGAAATTTGGCAATGCAAGTACCGGCGTAGAACTAAGCTTATCTTTCAATGTCTCAAATGCAGTGAGGGTTGTAACATCCCACACAAACGCATCTTTTCGTAGCAAATCAGTGAGAGGCCCTGCTATTACTGCATAATGGTGGATGAAGCGGCGGTAGTAACCTGCCAGACCAAGAAAACTGCGTATTTCCTTTATATTCTTAGGCGGAGGCCACTGCTGGATGGCCTTAATCTTACTTGGATCAACACTAAGGCCTTGATTCGATATCACATGCCCAAGATACTCTATCGAGGTCTGCCCGAATAGGCATTTGGCTCTCTTTGCTACAAGTTGGTGTTGGCGCAAAAGTTGTAGCACCGACTGTAAGTGTTTAGTGTGATCCGTCCAATTTACGCTGTACACCAAAATGTCATCGAAAAAGACCAATACAAAGTGGCGGAGGTAAGGTCTAAAAACCTCATTCATAGTGGCTTGGAATGTCGAAGGAGCATTGGACAATCCAAACGGCATAACTAAAAATTCGTAATGCCCATCATGTGTACGAAAAGCAGTTTTGTCCACATCCTCGGGCCTTACCCGAATCTGATGATAGCCTGACAACAAGTCAAGCTTAGAAAAATAGACAGCACTATGTAATTCATCAAATAATTCATCAATGGTTGGGATTGGAAATCTGTCTCTCACAGTGATTGCATTCAAGGCTCTATAGTCCACGCAGAATCGCCAAGTACCATCTTTCTTTCGAACCAGCAATACTGGCGAAAAAAATGGACTCGTGCTAGCCTGAATAATTCCCTCTTTAAGCATATCCGCTACCATTTTCTCCATAACTTGCTTTTGAAAGTACGGATAGCGATAGGGCTTAACATTGACTGGTTCGGCCCCGACGTTCAAATGGATCGCATGATCCTGTGGTCGGGATGGAGGCAGTCCCTGTGGTTTCTGAAAGACATCCTCATAGGTTTTAAGAATAGTAAGCAACTCCGAATCAATGGGTTCAACAGAAGTTGCATCAGATTGAACCATTTGCAAGCAAAAATAAGAGGATATAGCCTCAGTGGCCGCATACCTGCGAAGGCTATGCAATTGAACTGGTTGGTTCGTAGTTCCGTCTCCCTGCCAGCAGTATGTCTTCCCTTGGAATTGAAACTCAAATAAACGAGCTCCATAATCCTTAATCACCCGACCCAACGTAGACAACCATGAAACACCAAGCACAACATCCGCCCCATGCATTGGTAGTAAGTATAAATCCAGAGTAAGACCACAACCCTGTACCGAAAGTAAAGTTGTGGGTGCCACGCCATCACACAATAGTCGTTGCCCGCTGCCCACCACCACTGGGAAGCTCGAAGTGGTATTAATTGGCAATTGCAAAAATTTAGCCACCCTAGTCTGAATGAAATTATGGGTGCTTCCACCATCCAGCAAGACCTGAACCTCAAGCCCATTAATATGACCAGTGAATCGAAGAGTGGAAGCCGAGTTTCCTCTGGCTAATGCATTATACGAGAGGGCGGAATGTTCTTGAATCTCTAAGCACTGCAAATCTCCGGCCAAGAAGTCATCAGAGGCAAATTGCTCCGGCAAGGTTGGCTCAATATCGGAGCTATCCGTTAGTAACAGTAGTTGTGGCGAAACCTTACATTTGTGTCCTACTGTGTACTTCTCTTCACAGTAGTAGCACAGACCCCGTTCACGACGGCTTTGTATCTCAGCATGAGATAAACGTTTAAGGGGCTGGCGATTCTGCGATTGTGTGGGAGAAGTGGATGGAACATGAGCTGTGGTCGTGAAATTTCGAGGTGGTGCTGAGATGGGATTGGGTAAAATAGGGGGTCCTCTGTTGGCTAGAGAAGGTCGGATCGGCCCTTTTTCCGCTTGGATACGCCGCTCCTGGATATGGGCTTGCTTAAGCACCTCTTCATAACTTTTGGGCTCATGAGCAATAACTGAATGTTTAATATCTTCCTTTAGCCCAGAAATAAACAATCGTACCATTAACCCATCAGAGACATCGGTGGTTTCGTTCGCAATCGCCTCAAACCTCCCCTGAAACTCAGATACAGTAGACACCTGTTGGAGCTTTGCCAAACGTCCCTCCGCTGATTCAAGCCCCTTTTGCTTGAATCGAATTTGTGCCTTCTCAGCAAAATGATCCCATCCTACTAATTGTTTGTTCTTGAATAACCATCGGTACCACTCTAAAGCTTCACCGTCGAGATAAAAGGATGCCAAGGTTAGCTTGTGCGTTTCTGCGATTCCGTAAAAATCAAAATAACGCTCAGCTTGGAAAATCCACGCCTCTGGATTTTCACCACGAAATCGTCCTAGTTCCACCGGAGCTGGCCTATGACGGAGTGTGGGGGCTTCAAGAGTGTCTTTCCCATGATGAAGACGAGCAACCTCCATTGTTGGATCTCGAATGTGAGGCCCTGCCGGAACGAACTTTTCGGTAACCTCCTGTAATATATGGCGAATGTCTGCAATATCTTTGGAAAATGACTCTTTCGCCTCCTTAATGGATTCATTGATGAGAGCCTTGAGTCTTTGGTCCTCCATGAGAAACCTCTGGATGAAAGCACCATTGTAATAAACTCAAAAATAACCAAGGAAACTTCTGTAGTATTACAATTGCTAACTGGAATTACAAGAAAAACAACAACTGCTAAGGAAGAACAGTTAAGAAGGAGAAGAAGAAAGAGATGAGATACAAAAGAAGATAAAGGATGAGAAGATAGTCAACTTTACACCAAAAATAGCTTCCTTACTGTGCCTATTCACTGCTACTTATATCAACTCACACTCCTTGCAATATTTCCCTGGACCACTTGCAATTCACGTGCTTGTCGTCAGAGCTTGACCATGAAATCTGCCAACCTTTTGGAGGGAATTGACACGCGCTTGCTTCTTCTAGGTTGAGTAATAGTCTTGTCCACTGTGGCTGCCAGGTTGTCCTCCATGTCACCATTTGTGTTCATAACAGAGGTATTTCATTGGTTGTTACTAGCCAAGAAGTTCAGCATTTTTTAGGTATAGCTTCCTAGGTGTGAGTAGTGGTTGATACTTAACGAGGTTGTGGTTAGTGGGTACATGCAGTGATGATCAAGGATTAAGGCTGCCCGAGGCAAGCCCATGGTGTTAAGGACTCCATTTTATTTGGTATAACATTTGTGTCATTGTAAGTCACTGAAGTTGCTTAAATAGTACTCCTTATACTAGATGGAGCATGGGAAGGGTTATAGAAACTCGGCCGAAAAAACCCAATTAGTTATTTGTGGCACTTGTGAGATCTTTTTAATTCGGGAGTTTCTCCAAAATAGGAAAACTAGTTGGATGGTTAGACTAGCTGCATTGGCTTATTTCAGATCTTTCTTCTTGAAGGTAATAGAACACAAGCCCTATGATCACAAAGCAGACGTATTCAGTTTTGGGGTTGTGCTATGGGAGTTGCTGACAGGAAAGGTACTAATATGTGATTGGAAAATTTTGAATTAGCCTTTGTTTGTTGTGTGTATTCTTGGTTTATACTTATGCTTACTTGCTTTGGTTTACCCAGATTCCATATGAGTACTTAACCCCATTGCAAGCTGCTATTGGAGTGGTCCAGAAGGTAATGTTTCTTTTATTTGTCGTCATATGACTATACTAGTTGATTGCACATTGCTTTCTCATCACATGCATGAGGAAACACATTCACAAATGGTATGGTATTAAGTTTCAAACTGCTTCCAGGGTTTGCGACCAACTATACCCAAGCACACTCCTCTCAAACTTGCTGAGCTGCTTGAGACATGTTGGCAGCAAGACCCAACATCCAGACCTGACTTTTCTGCAATAGTCGATATTTTGCAGCAAATAGCAAAAGAGGTATGTGTTTTCTGCTCTGGCATTGACCAGTTAACAATTATTTGTTGTCGTTGATGATAAATGTACAGTACATATCTTGATTTGGATTTATTGGGAGGTGAAAGATTATTTTCTGTCAATCACCAACTCATGCTTGATAATTAATAATATAAATTGTAGCCATTAAAGAGTTAAAGTCTCTTTGAACTCCTTCAGAGTTGGCAGTCCCCTGCTTCAATAACAATCCTCATTTGCGCACATGCTTCTTCATTTATCATACTGCTGTTCTTTTTTTTCAAGTTTCATAATTTTTCCAAAGTCCCTCCACACTAAGATATTTTTAATAATTTAGCTGTCGATATATTATCTCGATAACACTTGACATGTCAATCAGGTTGGACATGAAAAAGCAGATCGTTGCAAGGAGAAGGCGTCTGGAGGATTCTTTTCAGCGCTTAGACGTGGGCATCACTGAGTAGATACAACACATACATAATATTGATAATATTTTTAGTTACACCTAATTTAAACATGTTTTTGCCTTATTTATTCTTACTGTACAGATTATTATTTTTCACTGATCAATGCCCCAATAGTCGAATAGAATTTTGTTTTCAATTATTTGAACAAGTTATTCGACTGCTTGGAAAATTTTTGAAGGGGTTTTTATTCATATGCTTCTCGGATGCTTAATGCAGGGCGACTAAAGGGGAGGCTAGTAATTTCAAATTTGTTTTAGGCCCCCAAAAGTTAGAGGGAAAATATGTTTTTAGTCATACGTTCTTGGTTGATTAATGCAAGGGCAACGTGAGGTGTGCGTAAAGTAGTGCTATTAGTTTGTTTTACGCCTTCAAAATTTGGATTGAGAAAATTAAGTAAGATAGTCAAGCAATTAAAATCTCAAAAATTTTAACATGGTAGAGGCAACACCAACCAAAGTTGTGTGAGGCTCCATTGATATTTTGACACTTAAATTGTGGGTTATTTATGTACTTTGCCAATGAAAAATATAAAATAGAACTCTATATAGTACAATAAAAATGGAGTGAAAAAGGGTATTATTTCCTAATCTTAATTAAGATTTTTGCAATCACATCTAAAGCCAAATAAAGTGAAATTTTCAAAGCTAAAATATGTCATTGTTGATCTCTCACTTTCAATGAGACGTCCAGATATTTACGATATATTTATGATAAATTATAGTGTGCGTGTGTAGTACAAAAAAATATATGAAAAATAAAGAAAAATTATATTTGAAAATCACAAAGAGATAAAAATGGCAGAAAAAGATGCAAAAAGATTCACCCAATCTTTATTTTCTTTAGCATCAAGTATCAACCTTTTCATTTAACATTAACAAAAACGTCCACCAAAATTAAACGACAACCCTTCAAAATAGATCTGGCTTCTTTCCATTATACTTTGTCTTATTTAATTTTTAAAGATCATTATTATATTATATTATATTAACAAGTATCATAATTCATAATCGTTGTTTCATAGTACATAAATACTCTTCAAATTTACTAAGAAAAAAAATTCCAACAAATTTTGAAGACCCGTTAATATCATTAATTTAATTATTATATTATTCAAATACTAAAATTTCTAAACATGAATTTAACAGGTTTAATTAGCCTGATAAGTAATCTTCGAAAATATTTTGGCTTTAGGACATCCAAAAATGTTTTGGTCTTAGAACAATGTTTTCTTTTATCACACACACACACAAAAAAATAATATTTTATTTTTAAAAAAATCATTTTTTCTCCCTAACATACATACATATATATATATAAAAAAAATTTGGGTAAGTAATGAATTTAACAGGTTTAATTAGCCTGATAAGTAATCTTCTAAAATATTTTGGCTTTAGGACATCCAAAAATGTTTTGGTCTTAGAACAATGTTTTCTTTTATTTCACACACACAAAAAAATATATTTTTTAAAAAATCATTTTAATATATATATATATATATATAAATTGGGGAAGTAATTTTTTCTTGCCAAAATTGAAAATTATTTTTTCAAAACGTAACTTATATACTTGATTATTGTAATAATACTTGTTATTTTAATATAATTTTGATCTTTAAAAATTATCTCTCAAAAAATATAAAGAAAAATAACTGAACGGATATTAAATACGTGGACCCACAATTCACTTTAGTTGTATCTTTAGTATAATTTTGGATCATTTTTTTTTCATTTTATTTTATTTGCAAAGTAGATAATGGCCCACAATTCAAGTGTCAAAATATTAATGAAGCCTCACACAACTTTCGTTGGTTGTACCTCTACCATGTTAAAATTTGGATTACCACCCCTAGACATTTCGATTGACCCTCTAGAGTAATAAAAAAGAAAGAATTGGATAGTTGGTAATTCAGTATTCAAAAGAGAATAAATTAGAGTGACATGATTTTTTTTTCAATATATAGATAATTATTTAAATTTTTAAATAAATTTTATTACTTAAATATTTGAATTAGCATCTGTTTGAATTAAGCACTTGGACAAAGCATTCCTATTAGATGCTTTCAAAATATTTTTTTTAAAAATATTTTTGCACATTATCTTAAATATCTATTAAGTAGTTAAGTTAATAGCATAAATTATGTTATTTTATTTAATTATACACATCAATCTCAATTGAAACATATTTGATATATTATAACTTGTTAAGACTTAAAAGACTAATATAATTAAACTTGAAAATATGCAAACAAGTTTAAAACTGTCGATATGAGTTTCCCTCCAAATCCGACAAATTCAGGCAACCCGGAAAAACGAATCGGGTCAATCCGATTGAATTAGGGGAGACAGAACCAGAAGAGTTTGAAAAAGGAGGGAAGCAAGTGAGTGCAGCAAAGAGTCCATGGCGAATCTGTCTAGTTTAGTCCACGAACTTCGAGAACGCATAGCAGCTTCATCATCCACACCTCCAAACATCCGAAACGACGACGCATTGGAGGTCCGATTTCGTGCCGTACTTCCCAATCTTCTTAATGCATATGTCGTTCCGTCTGCATCAGGTCTCTCTTTTTCTTCTAGAATTTTCTCTTGCTACTCTATATGTATGTATCTGTAAGTAATTTTGATTTTTCCTTTTTGTTTGAATATCTTGTAGCGAATGAGAGAGAGGTTTTTGCAGTGCTAAAGCTCATAGCACATACCGCTAAGAACTTTCCTGGAGTATTTTATCATGGCAAGGCTGGTGCTGTCCTTCCGGTGATAGGACGCATATTGCCATTTTTGGCAGAGCCTGCTTTCTGGTGAGTTGCTTTGAAACATTACATTTTCATATTTGAGTAGCTGGAGATGTTAGGTTTGAATAGTGACTATAACTCTGAACGCATTTACCCCAGCCTTGGTTGGAGGCGACTATGTTCTTGTGGTATTGGAAGGTTGCCAAGTGAATTAGTGGAGGGATGCCCAAGCTGGTCTGGACATAACTGATAGGAAAGAGCTTACTTGAGTTTGTTAGTCTTGCCTTGTGATAAACTCTCAATATATATTGCTAAGAAACACGTAGCCTCTTTAGTCATTGGAATTTGGATCTTTGATGAGAGCCATTTTTCCTTTCTTGCATATTTCAACTGAAGACATAGGGAGTTAGAATTGATTATGAGAGACATCATTTTTGTTAAAAGCGAGCTTGCTTGAGTTTGTTACTCTGTGTCTGATTTTCCCAACTCTAGACACACAGACATCACCTTTAAAAAAGAAATGCTCACTTGAATCTGTTAGTCAGGCCTTTAGATATTAGAGCTTTAGTTATCTGCTACTAAAGAAACATGTAGAATGGTAGAAGTGCTGTTAGCCTCTTTGCTCAGTGGAGTTCCGACCCTTGATGAGAGTGATGAGTGCCTATTTGTCTCTTTTTGCATGTGTCAAGATGTTGACGAGATAAGGATTTTGAATTGAAATTTTATGAGAGTTACCTCAGATTAATTTCATGTAGCTAAGAGTAACATCCCATTCTGATTTTTCCAGCTCCAGACATGCAGTGATTATTGAAACAGTTGGAGCCCTATTATCTACACTTCGTACCGGAGATCGAGATGCTTATCGACAATTCTTTATGGACACTTTATTGGTGGTTGAAGGTACACATTGAAATTGTTTTCAAATAGTTCCAGTAGATCCATGAATTGCAATGTGGTTTGGTGGTAGACAATCAAACAAAAGTTTCAGTGTGACTAGAGTCAGCAAATTGCTAAAGTAGTACCTTTGGGGGATAAACTATTCATATGTACATTAAGATTATTTCGATCAGGATAATGGGGGCTTAAAGAAACACATCAATGCAAATAATGACTGATGAGGAATGCCAGATAACATGGGAAGAGATTAGTCAAACAATGTTTTTACTTGTCTAAGATAGAGTTAAATGGAAACAAAAAAGTAGATTACTAAATGATTTTTTTATTTGGCTTCTATCATAGTTTAGTGAGATGCGTGTTTTACGTTTCTGGATTATGATTATGCTCCAACTGTCATGAAATTTCTCTAGAATTTCACTTGCACAACAAGTATGTTGATGTTATGGCAGGCAGCTTTCCTCCTCAATTGATTGCTATTACCAGATGACTTGTTTTTTCTTCATATAGATCTTCTTCATGTTGCTTCACTATGTGATGAACAAAGCTCTACAGAATCACAAGAAGTATCTTTGAGGTGTTTCAGCGTATCATTCGGTGGAGGTTGGAGCAACCATGAAACAACGATATTAAGTGATCTCCCCTTGTGTTGTAAACCTTCCGATGGCAATGGCATTCTGATTAATGTCAAAGGCAAAGAAAGGTGGCAGCCTTTTGCTTCTTCTTCCATCAAGATTCTCTGTAAATGTTTAACTGAAGGAACTCTATATGTTGAAGGACTCCTTGAGACCTCATCTGTTTTGTCTGCATGTACACTTCTGTGTTTCGGAGATGTTGATGTGCACATGGTTGGTACTTCCATAGCAAACTATCTTGCTATCTTCATAACATGCTTTGTAGTTATTCATAGCTTGAGCCTTATTCTCTGTTCTTTGCTTTTTTAGTCTGATATTTTCATTGTCAAAATTTCAATCAAGGCATGTTTTGACTTTCTACGAATCACTGGAGCAGCTATGAATCCTGAAATCATTCCTGCTGAGAGATTGATTCAATTGATTACGGCCATATTACGCGGAGATGAGGCTGGGCTTCCAGTCTTCAGGTACCGTTACTTAACTTTGACTTTGGAGTTCTGACACTGCAGGGGAAAAGGGCGAACCTCCTCTAAATTTTGAGTAACATTGCTATTCCTCTCCTCCGCATTTGGTTTAGTGAATATGGATACCAACAAAATGTGCCACTTATGTTGAAAAAAACAGGAAAGGAAGGAGATGCGCCAATTTGATTTCTGTGCTTAGTACAAATTCAAAATCCTTTTGTGTATTTTTTCCCCATTCAATCCAGGGATATAGGATATTTGTTTTGCTAGTTTGTGCACTTAAGCATATGAGAAGTGTTTCTTGATCTAGGTTGAGGTTATTATCTGACACATTTTTTTTTTTGAAACTGGTAACTTTTTTAATTCCTCAGCATTAAGGGCTATGCTGGCCACCTCCAAAAACTGTTACAAGAAAGGAAAAGACTAAAAAAAATACTTACAGAGAACCTATGAAGTCCACTAATTGGAACTCCTCTTCTATATCTTGTTCTTTACACCAAAAGCCTAGAGTAGTAATTACTTTCCATTTGATCTGCTGTATTGTACATAAAAAATACTCTGATTCCTTTCTTTCCATATAATCCACCAGATACATGCTGGAACTGTTCTCTACCATCTTTTCTGACTCCCCTTTTGATCCAGCAGCTAAGGAGGTCAGAAGTGTGTTCTGGCATAGTCCAATATTCATTGGCTATCCTTGTAAACAGAGCCCACACTTGAGCAGTTACCTTACAATGCATGAATAGATGTTTGTTAAGTTTCCAGAGCCTCTTTACAGAGGAGGCATTTGGATACTATGTTGATGCCCCTCTTCTGCATTGCCTTATGAGTCACATATTTTTTCCTAGCAACCAACCAAGTGAAGCACTTCACCTTGGCAGGAGCCACACTTTTCCATAGCAACACACTTTAGCAATCACATAGCAACTTCATGGAAACTTCTTCCAGAAATGGTTAAGAACATCTCTTAAATTTGCAGTAGAAATGGTTATGGCTCCAAGCAAGTCTGTTGAAGAGGAGCATCAGCATTTAACAAAATCTTGAAGCCATCACTGACCCATTTTCTGAAGAGATAGGGAGTTAGAATTGAAATTTTAAGACTTAAATCCCATTTGCTTTGTTTATTCTAAATCTCTCCTTGCTTGATTGCTTGCTTCTGTACATAATCCCTTGTTTCACTGCAGCAATACAGCTTATGATTCGTCCATTGGCGGATGCCTTCATGTATTATACACCAATTGTCCTGATGACATCGTTAGATCGACATCTGCTGATTTAGTAAATATCTTTCCCCATTCGTTGCTTAAAACAAGAAGTCTTGACCTGAAGGTGCACTGAACCTTCTTCCTTCTGTTTGTATATCTGTCTTTAGCAAGTAAACTTCTTCTCTGTATAGTCGCAGTCTAAATGAATTGATTTTTGCCCTCTGATTTAATTGTTTTAATAGTTAAAAACTTTTTTCAGGATGCTCTATGTCTTGCCTATACTCGTATTGCAAAGAGTTGTCCTCCTCATATCTGGAGACCTGAATCTCTTATACATTTGCTTTACTCACCCACACCCATCATGCCTTTAATTGAGTGCTTTCAAGTGGCTTTATCTAGGATCTTTCCTGATCTTACTGGAGGTGAAAGTGTTAATAATGGTGGAAAAGGTTTATCTGACGTGCATGAAAATCCAAGGGCTGCAGAGAAAAGACCAGGTGAAGACCTGGAGAGTTCAAATGCCAAACATCAGAAAATTGATGATGAAAATCGACATTCCAGTATGAAATATGAAGATGTGATTAGCTATGGATTTGGCTCTTTGGGGGAGAAACAATATGCTGATCATATGCATAACTCATTGACTCTGTTTATTAAACTTCTAAAGTCTCCTAGTCAGGAATCCAGTTCTTTGGTCCCAGAAATTGCATTGACAGCTCTTAGTACACTCTGTATTGTTTTCTGTAGATATCCTCAAGCAGAACTTTCAATTCAAATATTCCGCCAGATGTATGAATGGATCCCTTGGGTGTGTGAAGAGGTTGGTGGTCAGTTATGCATGTTCATTTGAATTATGCACTCCTTCGTCCCTATAATTATGGTCATTGTCATGCAGGCAAATCAGAAATTTCCAAACCCTATTGATTTACATTTCTTTTTAGAAGCAATTCACAACCTATTGATCATAGCAGGTAAATGCTAGATCTATGCTAATTCATTCAGCACTTCCCGTAACTTTTCATTGTTTATAATCTATCAGGAAAAAAAATTCATTGCCTCTAAAACCAAGGTCGAGTGAAGAAATAAGAGTTCCAACATATTTTGTTAACAACTTCATGTCTATTCAATTTGTTACTCTATGTCCGTGAGTCAATCATTTGCCCTAATTGGCTATTTTGATTGATGTGGTTCTGTTAGTTTGTACTGGTATTCAAATTCTGGGAAATTGGAATGACTGACATTTTTTGACTTGCTTGCTCTTTCGATGCTGATATTTCTCGAAGATGACATATCATTGTTTGTTGGTTATTAAGGCAGCAGCATATTTTGCACTAATTCTTTAACTTCTGCCAGAACAAATATTACTGCCCAGTCCAAATTCTAAAGCAATATCATCCCTGTGAAGCAATTGCAGTGGGTATCGGTTTTTAATTTAGGTCGTGACATCTTGGCTGTTTGCAGATAAGAGTTATCGGTTTAGTATTTGATAATTCTTTCCCGTTGCTTCTTCTCATTGTGTTCCATTTATTGAATTAGCTAGTGCTACTGCACATATCAACATAAGTGGTCGTTATGGTCATTATCAACATAACTGGGGATATGTTTGTTTTCTAAATGCGAATTGTTGCAGCTGAAATCTACTTGCTTTGTTTCATAGCAATTAAATTTGTATGGCTATTTGTGATATCCACTAAGAAGGTGTGTCTGAGTCAATGAAAAGATAAGTATCAACCTTCCATTAACTGCATTTTTTCTTTCTTTGTTTTGTTTGTCTTCCCTTTTTAATATGTAAAATCTATTTAGGCTCCCTTCCCAGTGAGAGTGAATATTTCAAGACCAAGGGTGGCAACTTAGCACTTATGCAGTCATTGCTAAGGCATCCATGGACCAGATCTCAATCTACTGATCCCTACTCATCATCGAAGGCAAAGATCCTTTCTTTGTGTGTGCTGTCTAAAATTGGGCCTTTACTGCAAGGTGGAAATGATCTTGATGTATTGGACTTGGGACTCCATGATACCGCCGAGGATGTTAAAATTGAAGCTGTCATTTCCATGCCAGTGATATTAATGTGGTCTGGTTTTGGTTTACTGAATCACATTTTCAAGAGGCTTGAGTAAGTGAGAAAAAGCTCTTTATTTTATTTTTTAATGTATATTTGTATGAACAAGACTGCTCTATATAACAGCCAAAAGTGGTCTTTTAATTTGGTAAGTTATATGTTGTCACGTGGTTTTGTACTTATCTGCTCATATCAAATTTGACATACGAGCTTATGCATATGGATGTGCGAATAAAGTTGGAGTATTTCATAAATTTTCTGCTCTCCGTCTCTATAATGTCAAGCAATCTTGCCATATCATTAATGTATTAGTTATTTTTATATTGGTTTGCAGGATCCTGGAGAAAGAGGCACATGGTCGAATTAACAAAGTAATCCCGGGGTGTCTTGGTTATTTGGCGTGCCTTTATGGATCCTGTACAACTGGTGTACTAAGGAAAGGCCAATGCAAATTTTACTTGCCAAAGGGTAATATAAGACTAAATATGACAATGGATGACCTTGTGGGAGGATTTTGGTGTTCAAAGTGTGACATGCATGCTGGACTTGTAAACCGATCAAATTCAACTGTTTTGCATCTTCCTGACATACACAAGAAAGAGCCTACTACAGACCATGATTATGTTCATTTACAATCCATCTTCTTCCGTCTTCTTTTTGATGAATCATCTGAAGATGTTCAATTAGCTTGTGTAGGTGTGCTTCAGAGAATACTCCTCCATGGAACTGAAAGTATTCTTCTTAAAACAAGATCTGAATGGTTAAAATGTGTTGATTTCCTACTCCTTCACGGGAAAAAGGCCATTCGAGAATCCTTTTCTAAACAGATTAGTTTCTTCATTGAGGAACCTATTCTGAATTGTTTGTTCTTGGATGAGGATGGCCACGAGGCTGTTAACAGATCTAAAGAACAAAAGTTCATAGGCAAAATAAAATATGCTATGGAAACAGCGGATGATCCTCTGGTTTTCGCAACTCTTCTAGAAGCTACAGCTGAGATTATGAAAGCGGTTGATGTGCAGAGTCAGTCTTTTATGTTCTCTCTTCTTTTATTGATTGATCAGCTTGATAGTCCCCATGTGACAGTTAGAATAATTGCATCAAGGTTGATAATAAAGTCTTGCTACTTTCATCTTAGAGGAGGATTTGAATTAATCCTGTCTCGATTTCTTCATATTCGAAATGACTTATTTGATTACCTGTCTATAAGGCTTGCTAGCCGACCAAAACTGGTTGAAGAGTTTGCGGCAGCTATTCTTGGCACTGATACTGAGGAACTTGTCAAGAGAATGGTTCCTGTTGTCCTCCCAAAGTTGGTTGTTACTCAGCAGGATAATCAACAAGCAATTTTCACTTTATATGAGCTCGCTAAGCACTTAAATACAGATATGGTGCAACTAATTGTTAATTGGTTACCTAAAGTACTTGCGTATGCTCTTCATCGAGCCGATGGCCAAGAATTGCTCTCTGTTCTGCAGTTCTACCACGAGCAGACTGGTTCTGACAAACAGGAAATTTTTGCTGCTGCACTTCCTGCTCTTTTGGATGAACTTGTATGCTTCACAGATGAAGATGAGTCAATGGAGATAAGTAAAAGGTAATATAGCTTCAGAAACCACAAAGAAGCTTACATTGTTGAGTTTCTTGAAGCATAAATTCTAGTTTCTGCTAAAGAGACAGTTTTTGGCCTTTGTTCTTTATTTCTCAATTTTTCTATTTTGCTGTTCTTTTTCTTTATTTCACTTATTTTAGCTTTTCTCTCGGGGTGGTGGGAGCAGCTGAGGTGAGGTAGGATTAGTTCTGAACTTTTACCTTTTTCTAGTGGGTTATTCTTTCTGGAGATGGAATCACAAATTGATAGTATCTAAAGCTGGTAGAGGTCCTAGTTTCTAGTATTACTATCATGGTGTCATTAGTTAATTGCACTATGCCATTCTGCTTGGCCCCCCAAAAGGAATTGAGTTGCAAATGATGGATGATGTTAAAGACGGATTTACAGCTCCTTCCTGACTACTTCTTCCTCTTTCGATTTGAGCCTTTGGGGTTGTGTGTGGCGTGGGGGTAAAGAAAGTAAGGATATAACTAACAAAACCAGCAGTTGAGGTAGTGCTTGTTATTTCTGATGTTAAAATCAAAGGGAACTAGTAAAGTGTAGCAACATATGTACAATCATATACAATTATAACATCTACAGTACACGGAAAAAAGAAGAGTTGTTCAACATTTTAGTTTAAATATTTGCTTTGATCAGCTACTCTCAAGGCACCTCTGGTTCCTTTACCTGCATAAATCCCAAAGATGCAGAGTTGCCTAGTATGCAATATCTTTCAAATGAACTTTCTGGATCTAGGAATAGCTTGCTGTATCCCAGAAATAGTTAACAACATATCCCACAACCCATTGCCACCATGTAATGTAAGGAAAGATGATTATGATCCTCCAATTAATGTAAGAAACATCTTCTTCACGACATAAACCCCTTTTCAACAGCTCTATATCTCTAGAAAAAATGCCAAGACCAAGGCTTAGAGAAACTCTTCATTTTAAGCAAGTTCTGATAACAAGCCTTAAAACTATGTTCCCTCTTCTGTCACCTTTTGTTTTAGTAGAATCAGCTTTTGAGAAACCTTCTGGTCCATTTTCTGTTGCAAAGAAGTCAGACTCTCAATCTCCTTATCTTGACGGCAGCTGCTGAAAGTGACTTTCCAGATTCCATCTGTTCTGTTGGGCTATAGTAGTGTCTGGATAAGTGGAAAATATGAAAAGATCATGAAATTACTTCTTCCTACACAGGAATGTGACCGAGCAAGTATCCTTCTAAAATTGTCTTTTTTCCATCTCCCTATTCAAGGTATACGTCTGTTCGGAAATCTTCCCATAAATTCCTGATAACTCCCACTTTATATGTACTAGAAACAACTTCAGTGCACTATATGTAGCATCCATAACCTTTTCTCCACTAGGCACAAGGCATCTTATTCATTTACAAAAATACTATCAAGATTATTTAAAATGAAAAGTAGCTAACTGTATCCCAGAAGTCATGAAAATTACTGTCAGCTTTACATTGTATGAATGATGTTGCTAATTTCACAGGTTAATGAAGGTGCCTCAGGTGATAAAAGAAGTTTCTGGGATTCTAACTGGTGAAGAAGATATTCCTGCTTTTTTAAGGAATCATTTTGTTGGTCTCCTAAACAGCATTGATAGGAAAATGCTGCATGCTGAGGATATATCACTTCAAAGACAAGCTATCAAGCGAATTGAGATGCTGATATGTATGATGGGTTCCCATCTTAGCACTTACGTACCAAAACTTATGGTTCTTCTCATGCAGGCTATTAATAAGGAATCACTTCAGGGCGATGGTCTTTCTGTTTTACATTTTTTCATCAAGCAGATAGCACAGATATCACCATCTAGCACGAAGCACGTGATTTCTCAAGTTTTTGCAGCTCTGGTTCCCTTCCTGGAGAGAGAAAGTGAAAGTTCCTCCTCTCATTTGAATAAAATTGTGGAGATCTTGGAAGAACTCGTACTTCAGAATAAATCAATTCTAAAGGAACACATTGGGGAGTTTCCTCCTTTGCCTTCTATTCCTGCTTTAGATAGGGTGAACAGAATGATAAGTGCAGGACGTGGTATGATGACCTTGAATGATCAGTTGCGGGATATTATTGATGGTTTGGATCATGAAAATTTGAATGTCAGGTATATGGTTGCATCTGAGTTGAGTAAATTACTCAATCTTAGGAGGGAGGATATCATGGCTTTAATTACTAAGGTAGGAGATGCAAACATGGATGTAATGAGTGCTTTGATCACATCTCTGCTTAGAGGATGTGCAGAGCAATCAAGAACAATAGTTGGTCAGCGTCTGAAGTTGATATGTGCAGATTGTCTTGGAGCACTTGGTGCAATAGATCCTTCAAAAGTCAAGGGATTTTCAAGCATGCGGTTCCAAATTGCTTGTTCAGATGATGATTTAATTTTTGAGTTGATTCATAAGCATCTGGCCCGGTCTTTCAGGGCTGCTCCTGACACCATTATTCAAGATTCTGCAGCCTTGGCGATTCAGGAACTACTAAAGATTGCAGGCTGTGAGGCATCTCTTGATGACAATGTTGTAGCTTCTACCTCACAGACAAGAGGGAAACGTCTGGTGAAGTTGCCTGTATCCGTGGTGGATGGTAAGTACACTGAATTGCAGGGAAGGGGTCAGAGATTGTGGAATCGTTTCTCTAGTTACGTGAAGGAGATTATAGCCCCTTGCTTAACCTCCAGATTTCAGCTTCCAAGTGTGTCAGATTCCACATCTTCTGGTCCAATCTATCGCCCTTCAATGTCATTTAGAAGATGGATATTTTTCTGGATTAGGAAACTGACTGCACATGCAACAGGTTCTCGAGCAAGTATTTTCTATGCCTGTCGTGGTATAGTCCGTCATGATATGCAAATAGCAATGTATCTTCTTCCATATTTGGTCCTCAATGCAGTATGTGATGGTACTGAAGAGGCACGCTGTGGCATAACAGAGGAGATTTTATCTGTTCTGAATGCTGCTGCATCAGAGAATAGCACTGATGTTGTTAAAGGTATAAGTTCAGGGCACAACGAAGTTTGCATTCAAGCTGTATTCACTCTTCTTGATAATCTTGGTCAATGGGTGGATGATGTACAACAGGAACTTTCACTTTCCCAGTCTATTCAAACTTCCAGTTCGAGGCAACAAGCTCTCAAGTCGAAGGAGAAGACCATGAATCTGTCAAGTGATTCTGACCAGGTGCTTATTCAATGTAAACATGTTTCAGAACTCTTGGCTGCAATTCATAAAATGACTCTTGCAAGGGCATCTTTCAGATGCCAAGCTTATGCAAGGTCCCTTTTGTACTTTGAATCTCATGTGCGGGAGAAGTCAGGATCATTTAATCCTGCCTCTGAGAAGAGTGGCCTCTTTGAGGATGAAGACATCTCATTTCTGATGGAAATATATAGTGGGTTGGATGAGCCAGATGGCTTATGTGGATTTGCTTCCTTACGCAAGTCAAAGAGCTTGCAAGATCATCTATTGATAAATAAGAAGGCAGGAAACTGGGCCGAAGTATTGACTTCTTGTGAGCAGGCTTTGCAGATGGAACCAACTTCTGTCCAGAGACATTCAGATGTTGTCAACTGCTTGCTAAACATGTGTCATTTGCAGGCCACAGTCACCCATGTTGATGGATTAATATCTAGAATACCAAAATACCAGAAAACTTGGTGTATGCAAGGTGTTCAGGCTGCATGGAGGCTTGGAAGGTGGGACTTGATGGATGAATACCTTAATGGGGCTGATGAAGAAGGTTTAGTATGTAGCAGTTCTGAGAGTAATGCTTTATTTGACATGGATGTCGCTAAGATTCTTCAAG
Source organism: Solanum stenotomum (assembly GCF_019186545.1). Lineage (NCBI taxonomy): Eukaryota > Viridiplantae > Streptophyta > Magnoliopsida > Solanales > Solanaceae > Solanum > Solanum stenotomum. Next base: position 620,191 of record NC_064282.1, read on the forward strand.
CAATAATGAAGAGAGACCAGTTCTCCGTTGCTAAGAAAATTACTTTGTCGAAACAAGCTCTGATTGCTCCTTTGGCTGCTGCAGGCATGGATTCTTATGCTAGAGCTTACCCCTTTGTAGTCAAGCTCCACATGCTGCGGGAGTTAGAGGATTATAGCTCTCTCCTTGGTGGTGAGTCTTTCTTAGAAAAATCATTTGTACTATGTGATTCAGATTTCTCAAAACTAATGGAAAGCTGGGAAGATCGGCTCAAACTCACTCAACCATCTCTCTGGGCTAGGGAACCACTCTTGGCTTTTCGGAGATTAGTTTTTGGTGCTAGTGGTCTTAATGCTCAAGTTGGGGAGTGCTGGATTCAATATGCAAAGCTCTGTCGTTCTGCTGGTCATTATGAGACAGCAAGTCGAGCGATTCTAGAAGCCAAGGCCTCAGGTGCATCTAATGTTCACATGGAAAAGGCTAAGCTTCTGTGGAGCACCAGACGAGCTGATGGTGCCATTGCTGAGCTGCAACAGACCCTTCTGAATATGCCTGTTGAGGTTGTAGGCTCTGCAGCAATATCATCAATCACTAGCCTCTCATTGGTTCCATTAAACCCACAACCTCTAATTTGTGGTACTCAGTCTTCCAACGAGAATAGGGGCGTTGCCAAAACTCTCCTACTCTATTCAAGGTGGATACATTACACTGGTCAAAAGCAGAAGGAAGATGTGATTAGTCTGTACTCTAGGGTGAAGGAATTACAGCCCAAGTGGGAAAAAGGGTACTTTTACTTGGCAAAATACTGTGATGAACTACTTGTTGATGCTCGAAAACGGCAGGATGATAAGGAGACGTGTTCAAAAGCAGTCCCAACGAATTCGGCCCTTGTTACTGCCACCAATATGAACACTGAGAGAAGTTGGTGGTCATATCTTCCTGATGTGCTCTTATTTTATGCAAAGGGCCTTCACAGGGGTCATAGGAATCTTTTCCAAGCCCTTCCTAGATTGTTGACACTGTGGTTTGATTTTGGTAGCGTTTATCATATAAGTAGCTCTCGTGCCAATAAAGAGTTAAAAACAATCCATGGGAAGGTGGTGTACACATATATGCTTTCTTTTGTGTTGTGATGCTGATATTTTTGGATTCTATTCTTAACTCTTCCTGATTTGCAGGTTTTGAGTATCATGCGAGGTTGTTTAAATGATTTTCCAACATATCAGTGGCTAACTGTTCTCCCTCAACTGGTTTCCAGAATTTGCCATCAGAATGAAGAAATTGTTCGGTTGGTGAAATACATAATAACAAGTGTTCTCCAGAAATACCCTCAACAGGCCCTTTGGACAATGGCAGCTGTTACAAAATCTACGGTTCCTTCAAGAAGGGAGGCTGCTGCCGAGATTATAAATGCTGCAAGAAGAAAATCCAATGAAGCAAGTGTTAGTTCTTTATTTGCGCAGTTTGCTATGCTCATTGATCATCTAATCAAGCTATGTTTCCATCCTGGTCAAACAAAGGCAAGAACAATCAACATTTCAACTGAATTTAGTGCTTTGAAGCGGATGATGCCAGTGGAAATCATAATGCCAACCCAACAGTCCCTTACTGTCAATCTACCTACATATGATGTGAATACACCTGAGAACATTACATCTGAAATCTTCTATTCAGCAGACCTTCCTACAATTACAGGAATTGCAGATGAGGCTGATATTCTTTCCTCGCTTCAGAGACCAAAGAAAGTAAGGTCTTCTCTTCTTGATGCCTTTACATCTAATTTTCTCTGACGATATTCTTCCTTCTAAGAATTTCAATGTTCTATCTACTTTCATTCCAAAAATCCATAAGAGAGACATTTGTAGTTTATGTATGTTCTCAACTTTGCTTTCGAAGCTTATTAGATTCCTTACCTTCCAGTCTGGAGGACTTCACATCGGAAAAGGGAAGCTTGGTGCACTAAGCTCCTGCTATGCGCAGGGTCCGGGGAAGGGCCGAACAACAAGGGTCTATTGTATGCAGTCTTACCCTGCATTTCTGCAAGAGGCTGCATGGTAAGGCTGCCTACAATAGATCCTTGTGGTCTGGCCCTTCCCCGGACACCGTGCATAGTGGGAGCTTAGTGCACCGGGCTGCCCTTTTATGATGTGAAGTCCTCTAGACAGGAAACAGAGGAATCTAAGAAGCTTCGAAAACAAAGTTGAGAACATACACAAACTACAAATGTCTCTCTTATGGCTTTTTGGTGATAATGTAAATGAAAGTAAGATAGAATATTGGAATTTCTTAGTCACTTTACATTGTGAAGAAGATGATCACTACTGTTAGCACCACCTGGGTGTTGCTTTTTTCCAGTAATAAGATTCTTCACTTACCTATCAAAGCAAAAAGTTTGCCAGTCTTCTTTATTGTAATGTTTCAACCCCAACGAGTAATTTCTCTTTAATTATAGCATAGCTAACTTAGTATAAATACTTAATGTGATGTCCTATAAAGTTTATACACCAAAGCTGTTAGATAATAGCTAATAAAGTTTAAATTGGGTAAGGAGCTCATAAAGTCTCACATTTTTTTCCATCTAATCAAGTCTAACAGTTGATATATACTATTTGTATCCTTTTGTTTATACCAAAAAGAAGAAACAGATATACTTAAGTTGATGCTTGGTCTCATGCTTCCTTAGCTATTTCTCTCCATAGCACCAAGAGTATGCCCTGTGGGGTTGTGCAGAGCATATATTATGAATAGGTGGATCTTTTTGTTGTTCATATTTGAGCAAATCCTCTTTTTCCTTTTTTTTTTCTTTCTTTTTTTTTTTTTTTGTGTGTGTGTTTTGCAGATTATTCTTTTGGGAAGTGATGGAATTGAGCGCCCATTCCTTTGCAAGCCCAAGGATGATCTCAGGAAAGATGCACGTATGATGGAATTCAATGCTATGGTTAATCGTCTGCTATCTAAGTGCTCTGAAAGTCGCAGGAGGAAGCTTTATATTCGCACATTTGCAGTGATACCACTGACAGAAGATTGTGGTATGGTTGAGTGGGTTCCTCATACCCGTGGGCTTCGACAAATACTCCAAGACATCTACATAAGCTGTGGAAAATTTGATAGACAGAAAACAAATCCTCAAGTTAAGCGTATTTATGATCAGTGCCTGGGTAAAATGCCAGAAGATGAAATGTTGAAGAACAAAATCCTTCCAATGTTCCCTCCAGCTTTCCATAAATGGTTCTTGAACATGTTTTCAGAACCAGCTGCTTGGTTCAGGGCTCGGGTTGCATATGCTCATACTACTGCTGTTTGGTCAATGGTTGGTCATATAGTGGGCCTTGGAGATAGGCATGGCGAAAATATCCTCTTTGATTCAACCACTGGTGACTGTGTTCATGTTGATTTCAGCTGTTTATTTGACAAAGGTTTGCAGTTAGAGAAACCTGAACTGGTGCCTTTCAGGCTAACACAGGTAAGAAGAAGAGAACACCGATCTTTTGCCATATTAGCATTGGTGAAAAGTTTGAAATTTATCTTGGTAATCAGATCGGATTTGAATTTGGTAGGAATATTCATGTTTTATGACTTGCTCGTTACATTGACCACATGCAGAACATGATTGATGGCTTGGGCATTACTGGTTATGAAGGAATCTTCCTAAAGGTTTGCGAGATCACGCTTTCTGTATTACGTGCACATAGAGAGACACTAATGAGTGTCCTTGAAACTTTCATCCACGATCCTCTGGTGGAATGGACTAAATCTCATAAATCTAGTGGGGTGGAGGTCCAAAATCCTCATGCACAGGTTGGAGCTTTTATCACCTGTCCTTAATATTTGTGCTACAGTTTCCGTTATGCTTTTATCTCTGGTAAATGAATTAATGAGTTTTGATAGGCGAAATTGACTTTCGTTTCCTTTTGTATTGTGGGTAACATTCTTAGACATTATCTTCCTAATGTATATCAGTATGCATATGGTGTATATAGCTTTAGATTTCCTTGGTTATCTTTTGAAGTAGACTAGTTAGGAACTGAGTTTTTGTAAGATATCTGAATATGGATTGTGATACTTTTGTTAGAACCTGATGTGTAACCCACTGCAGAATCTGTTTTTTTTTGTTTTTGTTTTTATAGAAGTGCCTGCTAATGAAAAAAAAGAGGCTCATAAAACTGTACAAAAATAATCCTCATTTCCCTTAAAGGCTGTCATATTTTTCTCTTTGAACAACCCGCATAAGCTCTGACAGGGAAATATCCCACGCCGTGCTTCATCCTATGTCTACTAAAGGCCCAGCTGAATCGAGCGTCCATCACTGTAGCCGGCACATTATCCCAAACCATCTTAAAATCTTCTCCCACTAAAGTCGTGATGCTGCCGGACAATGCAGAAGAAAGTGGTCCATGTCCTCCCACCACAGCCATCTTCTGCTAGTTAATCTAAGTGTTGTCCTTTTTGTGTTGAAGTTAGTAAGACAACAATTTCTTGTGGTGTGATGCCTTCAAAAGATGACAAGAAAAAACTGGGTTGAGTGGACAAATTGCATTAGTTGCCTTAAGCACAAGGATTCTTTCTACTAAGTATTGCTCCAATTGTACTTTTCTCTTGTAATATTTTTGACATAACTGCTAAATTAATTTAGTTGAAATTTGCAGCGAGCAATCAGTAACATAGAAGCACGGTTGCAAGGAATTGTTGTTGGTGTTGGAGCTGCACCATCTTTGCCTCTTGCTGTGGAAGGGCAAGCTCGTCGTCTGATTGCTGAAGCTGTTTCACATAAAAATCTTGGCAAGATGTATATATGGTGGATGCCGTGGTTTTAAACCTCTGTGATGCCAATTATTTGCAAAACGTATATCTATGTTCTCCTTGAATTCTGCAAAATTAGTCAAAACCTGCAGCATCGAGTTCTGCAAAATTGGTTGTGACCTTGTCAGGCATCTCTGGGAAGATACAGTCTGTAAGTAAACCATTTACTTTTTTTGAAAATAAAAAAAAGTACATGCTCTGCCCTTTCAAATGTTCTGTGTAGTGCTCTTCATGTCCATGTGGATCATTCAATGAGCATGTATGTGCATGAAATGATACATTTTGGAGGCACCTCACATTTTTTTTTTTGTTGATGAAGTAAAATGTAGTGCTTAGGATTTGAACAAAGAACCTTAAGGTGAATTTTGAACCATCTCCTCACATGGTTCTATCAGCACTTTCGTACTTCCAGTTTTCACAAATCTGCTTGAGAATTGTTAGACTGCTTAACTTCTGGTTATCTGATTTTTGTTTGCACCTGTAATTGATCCGACTGATTGCTTTTGGGAGCTTTAACGGAAAGTTGAATTTTTCTACTGCCTAGTGTCTGAAAGTGAATGATCCAACTCATTCAGTCACAAGTACAAGAAGCTCACACCCTAGGACGTAAACATAACAAATTAGTTAAGATACAAGATTTGGGGCCACACATTTCAGTTATTTGAGGAGGAAGTGGTAATAGTTCTGCAGGAAGTGCTTGGAATTTGCATTTTTCGTTTTTATGCTTTGATCTAGTATAGCTTTATAATAGGTAACCTGCAATTAATGGATTTATGGTGCATTAGGTTGTTTGCGTGATTTTTACTAGTATTTTACTTTCTTTTTTTTTGTGTGTGTGTGTGGGGGTGGGGGGTACTGAAAGACAGCAGTTGCATAAGCAATTGATGTTGGTCTTTTTTTTGTGAAGTAACTTTCTGGATAATAGATGAGAAACTAGTTGAAGTGGCTTGTCACCCTTATTGCCCTGAAAATCTTGAATACACTTGTGAAATTCTGCTGATGGATCTCACCTTTCTTGCACACAGGAGGATGTGGTTGAATAGTGGCTGGCAGGCTGTAATACACTTTCAGTGGACAGTATGACTATATTCTTGTAAGAAGATCCTCCAGTCTTCCTTGGAATATGCTCGCGTGCACTGTGTAAATTTTCTAGCACAAGTAGAAATCTTGGTTGATTGGTTGGGTAAGAGCAATCTATGCTGCAACTTGGTTTTGCCTGTCTTAGTTTTACTTGAGAATGCTTCATTCACATTAGGAGCTCAATGACTTTGGTTTGCTTATGAAGCCATCAAGACTCAAAAGAGACACGACTAGTGTCACATATTTGCTTGATATCTTGCAAATCTTTCTGATTGATTTGCTCAGTGGGACTTACAATTGCTGAAGTTGATGACCGTCCACTTGGAACCCGGACATTCATATGATAACCAAGTACTAGTACTAGGTGCATGAATAGCTCTTGAAGAATGATTATTCAGCAAAAATGCTGATGGTTCAATGGCCGAAGATGATTATTCCACACAAGTTGCATACTTAACCTATGTTGTCCAATCATATCATATATCATATATCATATATATATATATATATATATATAAAAGAGAACCTTAGGCCCGCTTACGTAGCGCCACCACAAACCAAAATTCACTTTTAATTTATTTATTTCCAATACTAGCCTTCCACTTTCATGAAAAGTTGTGACATTTACGAAAAATTGTGACTTTATGAAAAGTTGTGGCTTTAATGAAGAGTTGCGATTTTCATGTAAGGTTGTGACTTTTATGAAAAGTAATGACTTTTATGAAAAGATGCGACTTTAATGAAGAGTTGTGACTTTTATGAAAGGTTGTGACCTTTTTGAAGGGTTGCAACTTTTCCAAATAGTTGTAACTTTTCCGATAAGGTACAATAAATATCTATTCACACTATCATTTGTTGTCTATAAATAGAGGACTTCTTCTTCTTCACAATTAAGTATTTGTGTACTTTACTCATGTTGAGTGGCTTAGTGTCACCATTGCTTATGTTACAGATCTTTGTATGTATTTTTACAATCATTAATAATATATGCTTATGTTATTAAGGATAAATGGTAAGATTTAATAATTTTCATTTTCCTTTACATTATCAATTTTTTATATAAGATAATATAGTGTTTAGTTTCAGTGACTGATAGGTTTTTTTTATATATTTCGTGATATTAAATTTCCGTGCGAAGTGTGGGTAATTTTACTAGTTCAACGATAAAAGGCAGTTGAGGGGTATTAGGGAATTGGTGAGGATTAACAAAATGAATTCGAAGCTACCCTGTTTTCCAATTAGGCGTGGATGATGGGATCAGCCATTTGTGCAAGTCAAAGATCTTGCTCCTATACCCTGTGAAGATAAAAAGATGAAAAGAGGCTGAAACACAAGCATCAAATTAACTTGAATTGACCAATGGTACGAATAAAACCCAATCTGAGGATGTAATACTTGATTTCTTCGAATGGGATATTTTGAATTTGGCCTGTGTAAAATGTCCTTAGTGTCCTTTTGCAAATGTAAGTTTGTTCAGTTGTTACTTGGCTTAAATTTGGTAAATTATAAACACGTGTCACCTCGACTGGCATAGTTCCATTGACTAAAGGTTCACAAACTATTTTTATATTTGGTGAGTCATGGCAGACCTCGAGAATTTAACCAATGTCCATCAGTAAATTGGCATTATGTGGAAAAGATTTCTTTCATTACTATTTTGTCAATGATGTAGTGGATATAGGCATGCGTAAAAATGAATATGAGAGTTCAAAGATTTTATTTTTTTGTTATTTCTTCAAATAATAATGTTCTTACACTAAATGATATTATGTATTAATACTTCTTCAATTTTATTTATGTTTTAGTTAACATTTTAAAAATCATTCTAAAAAATTAACATAAAACAAAAATTGTGGAATTTACGAATTCTTGAAATTGATTTCATTAGTCATAGCTTTACATAAGAACACAAGAATTAAATCTACTTTAATAAAAATAAAATAAAATAAAATAAATATATATAATAGTGAAAAAACAATTCAAGTCTTTAGGATTAAAAATAATTTATCTGAAATTTCAAGGTTATTATTTAATATATAAATAAAAAATCTTTATAAAGTAGGAAAAAAATGATCACAACCTTTCATATTAATTTGTGGGTATATCCTACGTCCATTGTATAAAGTATAAAGCTGCCAGTAGAATGAAAGGAACGATGTATTTTATTGATTGTAACTAAGTATATATAGATTCTGTACAACTTCTACAGCAAAGAGATAAACTAAGAAAAAGGTAAGACTTATCTATAACCTATATACAAGGGAGGAAGTTACAACAGAGTCCTAAAGAGAAGACACTACTAAATCTGATCCGTTATTACGCCCCCGCAAGTTGGTGGTGTCAACAACACCCAACTTGGAAAATTGCTGAACAAAAGAAGCTTTGGGAAGAGGTTTTGTGAGTATGTCAGCCACTTGATCAGCTGAGTGAAGGTGGTGAACTTCAATATCCTTGTTCTGAACTTGTTCACGAACAAAGTGAAAATCAATGGCGACATGCTTCATCCTACTATGAAAGACCGGATTGGAACAAATGTAAGTGGTGCTGATGTTGTCACAGAAAACCTGTGGAACTTCCTTAAGTGAAAGCCTAAGTTCATGAAGAAGATTTGTGATCCAGTTGGTTTCTGCAACAGCAGCAGCCACAGCTCTATATTCAGCTTCTGTAGAGGACCGAGATACGGAGCGTTGTTTCTTGGAGGCCCAGGAAATTGGTGTGTTGCCCAGGAAAGTGATATAGCCTGAGGTAGAAGTGCGATCATTTGGATCACCAGCCCAATCTGAATCTGAATAAACAACCAAACGAGAATATGGAGCTTTGGCAATCTGTATGCCATATTGGCAGGTATGACGAAGATAACGAAGTAATCGCTTGACTGCTTTCCAGTGAGAGTGGCGTGGATTGTGCATAAATTGAGAGAGTTTGCTTACTGTGAAGGCAATATCAGGACGTGTAAAGGATAAGTAGTGCAACTTTCCAATTACCCGCCTATAAAGAGTACCATCAGCTGGAGGATCATTCACTGAAGCTGTCAAAATGGTAGTTGAGGTCATAGGTGTAGGAGCTCCTTTACTGTCTAGCATGCCAACATCCTCTAAAATATCCATAATATACTTGTGCTGGGACAAAAAAAGACCAGCAATAGAGGAGATAACCTCAACACCCAAAAAATAATGGAGCTGTCCAAGGTCTTTCAAGGAGAAACGAGTGGAAAGACCATCGATTATATGACGAACTCCACGAATCTGATTTCCAGTGATGATTATATCATCCACATAGATAAGAACATAAACAGTGAATCCAAAATTATGCAAAATAAATAAAGAAGAATCAGATTGGGACTTGACAAACCCAACAGTTAGCAAATAACTTTTTAGCTCATTGTACCAAGCTCGGGGGGCTTGTTTCAAGCCATAGATTGCTTTATTCAACTTACAGACATGTGTGGAGAGACTTTGATCTTCAAATCCCGGTGGCTGCCTCATATAAACTTCTTCCTCAAGGCTTCCTTGTAAGAATGCATTATTGACATCAATCTGATGGATTGGCCAGTTGTATTGCGTCGCAATGGTAAGCACCAACCGAATAGTAACTGGTTTGACTACCGGGCTGAATGTGGAATGGAAGTCTAAGCCTGGACGCTGGGTAAATCCCTTTGCAACAAGACGAGCTTTATACCTGTCAATGGAACCATCAGATTTATGTTTTATACGAAACAACCACTTGCACTCAACCACATTCATTGAAGGAGTAACTGGAACCAAATCCCATGTCCGATTCCTAACAAGTGCATCAAATTCAGCATGCATCGCTTCTCTCCAGTGAGGGTGAGGACATGCTTGTTTGTATGTATGAGGAACAAAAGACGAGGAGAGTTGAACATTGACACTAAACTGCTTGGGTTTGAGGCTATTTGTTTTGGAGCGTGTGACCATGAGATGACTTGAAGTTGTCACCACGGGTGAAGGATCAGATGGAGCCAAAGCAAGTGTAGGTTGGGAAGAGTTATTGGCAGATGACTGAGAAGGTACGTTGGTGGGAGGTATAGGGGAAGGGAGTGGTAACATTGAGGTACTTAGTTGTTGGTGATTTTTGCGTTGGTAGGTGATTAATGGTCTGGGTGACGGCAGGGGCTGAGTATAATCCGGTGGTGGTGTGATGGTGTGTGGCAATGAAGGAGAGGATAAAGTTTGAGAATTACCTGATGCAATGGAGACACCTTCTGATCTGGCAGGCATTGAGTTGGGCAGTGGAGAGTACACGGGCAGAGCATCTGGGAGGGTATGACAAGAATCAAAACTTGATGGTTCATTAGTCACAGGTAGAACATCAGAACAAATCTCCCAAGAATCAGTGCTCTGTTGGTTTTTTAGATTCGAAAAAATATTATGAAAAGGATAGGTGTCTTCCAAAAATTGAACATCCCTAGATAAGTACAATTTATTTTTGACGGGATCAAAACATTGGTGACAGTAATGTTTATTAGAAAATCCTAAATATACACAAGGAGTCGATTTTGGCTCTAACTTATTTTTGGCATATGGTTTAAGCCATGGGTAACATAAACAACCAAAAACTCTAAGTGATTCATACTTTGGAGCCTCGTGAAATAAAATTTCATAAGGGCATTTATTTTGTAAATTTGGAGTGGTTAGACGGTTTATAAGGTAGACTGCTTGGTGACAGGCAAAACTCCAAAAAGATGAGGGCAAGGATGCTTGATGCAGTAAGGTTTTGGCAGTCTCAACTACATGCCTGTGTCTACGTTCAACCGATGCCACTCTTTGAGGCATGTATGGTGGTGTCACTAAGTGTTCAATACCTTGAATTTTGAGATATGAGGATAAACCTTGGAACTCACCACCACCATCAGTATAGAGAGACATAATTTTGGTTTGAAACCGACGCTCAAGTAAGGGATGTAAAGCTTGAAAGACATCAAGGACTTCCTTTTTTGATTTTATAGTGAACAACCACATGTGGCTGCCAGTTAATTTGATTGGTAACTGGGTGACAAGATTAAACTGAACAATTGTTGTATTGGCATCGGAGTTGGTTACAGTGATGTTTGGGGCCATTTTTATGGGAAGGGTGGGAGGGTTTCTCGACAGAAATTTACTCGTGAGAGTTAATTGGCTCTTGATACCATATAAAGTATAAAGCTGCCAGTAGAATGAAAGGAACGATGTATTTTATTGATTGTAACTAAGTATATATAGATTCTGTACAACTTCTACAGCAAAGAGATAAACTAAGAAAAAGGTAAGACTTATCTATAACCTATATACAAGGGAGGAAGTTACAACAGAGTCCTAAAGAGAAGACACTACTAAATCTGATCCGTTATTACATTGCACCATTAAACAATAATGAAGGGGATTTTTTCCGGCATTACCATGTTGCTCGGACGTAATATTAAAATCCGAGGACCTAATATCCTATTAAAAAAAATAGGGTACAAATAATTTTAAAAAATGTATATACATTGCCAAAGGACTCAAAATCGTATTGAGGAGTTAAAAGAGGGAAAAAATAAATATGGTATAAATTGGGTGAGAAGTAAAAGGTAGGTGCAGTGTGTTCGTTTCCCTTGTCGCAGTTGCAAAATACAATCAGTAAGAACCAAAGCGTATAGTAGCGGCGAGATCGTTTGATTACGATTTCAAGTTAATCCTATACAATCTCAATCAATCAATTCGATTGCCATTGTCCGTGTCTACATACATGTAGAATTTGACTCCCCAGTAATTTATTTATATAAACAGTAGAAGAACCATCAAATTCACTCTATTCTGATCGTGACGATGAAGAAAACAACCAGAAGTAGCATCGATTGTGCAGTTGTTGATGTTTGGAAACGGGCAGTCGGTGAACTCTCTACCAGAAATTTCGCCCACCGTCTCGGTGCCTCTGAGGTACTTTCTTCTCATTGCTTGCTCATTAGTATTTTTCTGCAATTCTATCCATTAGTGTTTTTCATGATGAAATTCTATTCATTACTGTTTCTCTTGAAAGTTTTGATGCAATTCTATTCATTACTACTTTTCTTCTAAGTTTTGATGCAATTCTATTCATTAGTATTTTTCTTGAAAGTATTGATGCAATTCTATGTATTGTTAGGTGTAGGTGTATGATAAAGTGAATTTTCTGATCGTCTCTGCATTAGTTGTTTATTGTTACATGAGTTTATGATCATTGGATGATGTCAAGGTGAACTAGTCACAATTTATTTTCGGCTGGTTATTCGTAAATTTTACTCCTGGGTTATTATCCTTTCACTGTTTTTTCTTGTTCTTCAATTTAGATTATCACCTGTGTTTTTTGTGCTTTGATTATCACATTATTTTGTTGTCATTATTGTACTTTCCTCTTTGTGTTGTTTACTGGTCCTATTTCACATTATACTACTCTCATTTATGTATTCCCCTTTTTCAAACTGTTTGGGAAAACTTATGTTAAGCCGAGGGTTATGGAAACCTCTCTATCTCTACAAGGTAGGGATAAAGTTTGCGTACAAACTCTACCTTCCTCTCCAGACCCCACTTGTGGGATTGGTATGTTGTTGTTGTTATTCTTTTACTTATTGTTTGGATGAGTTTGGGATCCTTGAAAGATGTTAAGGTGAAAAGTGTTTTCCCCTATATTTATCACTTTTATTGCTGTTAAAACAATAACATTGTATCATTACAGATTTATAGCTATTGTTGCTGCTGCTTTGCATCAATCCATGCATATATCCTTAGTTTAGTTGACCATATTATTATTAGGGATATAGATTATGCAGCATTTGTTATTACACAGAGTGGAGCGTAGGACAAAGGCAGAGTAGGTTGTTTTGCATTCTCTTAGCTCTTACCTTATTTCCTTTCTTTAGTTTTGCGCTCTTAAGAAAATTTGAAATATCCATTTCATCAGGAAATAGAAAGAGAGAGAACTGTAAATTTGATACAGAATCAATTTGCTTAATTGTTGCATTGACTTAGATGGTGACCATAAATTTGTTCAGGTGTACTTGGCCAAGGGTGGAGTGGTTGTTAAGTGCTCTCCCCTTCTCCATTTGTGTCCTTAATTATTCTGAATATGATCTCAGCGGAAGAGCTTATTTTCATTTCTATATAGATTCTTTTTGATGTGTTCTATTTATGTTCCAAGTTATGTCTCAAAACCCAGGCCGTGGTAACTTTTATTTCAGGATCTTGTGCTCCGGCTTGATGTCTTCCGGAAGCTGGAGAAGCACCGGGGCTGTGTGAATACGGTTAGCTTCAATGCTGATGGTGATATAGTCATATCAGGTTCTGATGACCGAAGGATCATACTCTGGGACTGGGAAACTGGGAAAATTGCACTTTCATTCCATTCAGGTCATCATAACAATGTCTTTCAAGCAAAAATCATGCCATACACTGATGATCGAAGCATTGTTACCTGTGCGGCCGATGGACAGGTAGCTACTTTTTGTTGATTTCTTTTCATCTAGGTGTTTCATGTAGGTCATCGTTTTCCTATATGGTATGCCATCTTTGCCTTGCATTTAATTATTCTTTCCTTGTTCCTCCTGAAAAGGGGCACTTATTTCTTTCTTAGGGGTTGCCGATGTACTTTGAAACCACAAAAGGATTATAGTTCACTTCTGCCACTACATCCAGTGAGAAAAAAGACATTGTTATTTTACACTTAAATGATAACAATCATGCAGGTGAGACAAGCACAGATTCTAGAACATGGGAAGGTGGAAACAAAGTTGCTGGCCAAACATCAAGGGCGAGCTCACAAATTGGCAATTGAACCAGCAAGCCCCCATATTGTTTACACTTGTGGAGAAGATGGATTAGTTCAACATGTGAGTTACCGGTAGTTCTATAGTCCTTCCCTTCCTCACTGTTTTCTTTAAAGTTTTTTTCTTTGCTTTTTTTGGGTTAGGAAGACTTGGATAGTGTGGCGCAGGGAGAGTGTATGAAGATATGGATTAAGCTCTCTTGAAAACTCGCATTTTGTGAAAATAATTTGCATTCATGTGTGCACATGGTAAAAATAGAGCACAACAAAATTAAATAATTGAACTTTTTTCTCAGAATCATTTATAAATGTGGATTTATTGTATTTAATTGCCTCATTTTGAAAAATTGTAGAGGTTTGCTTCTTTTTTTTCCTATCTCTCATATACAGAACAACCGCATCCTTCTTCTGTTTGGGAATCATGTATATGTTAACATTAGTTGAGGTAAAAACACTAGGTCGTCCTTTTCAAACCCCCCGCCCCTCCCCTTGGCAAAAACTCCAGGTGCCTTCTGTCCAAACTTTGGTGGATAGAGTTATCCAATACTTGTGTTTGGCAGGGGTACTTGTACTGGTGGGATGTAGTAGGTATCTCGTGGACTTAGTGAGGTGAGGTGTGCAAGCTAGCCTGGACACCAATGGTTATATGAAAAAACATAGTTATAAATCAAACTCATAAGGAGTAATATGTTGCAGGAAATTAGATATAATGTCCTTTATATTGTTGTAAATGATTGCTCAAAACAAAACGGTTTGATGGGAATAAAGAATTAAAAGAGAAAAACTAGAACACTGAAATACCAAGAGATTGAGACTTTGACAAGTAGGTATGGACATTGTTAAGGTTTCCCACAGATTCTTTCGTCTGAGCGTTATATGGCTAATGGTTTGATTTAATGTGTTCTGACAGATAGATTTGAGAACAGACACTGCTACAGAGCTTTTTACTTGCCAACCCCTGCGGATGAGGAGATATATGTCTGTACTTCATCTAAATGCAATTACGATAGATCCAAGAAAACCCTATTTGTTTGCTGTTGCTGGATCAGATGAATTTGCTAGAATTTTCGACATTCGCAAATATAATTGGGATGGATCCACTGATTTTGGCCAGCCAGTTGACTATTTCTGTCCCCCACATCTAGTTGGTGATGAGAATGTGGGGATAACAGGCTTGGCTTTCTCTGACCAGAGTGAGCTTCTTGTTTCATATAATGAAGAGCTCATTTATCTTTTCACAAAGGACATGGGGCTGGGACCTGATCCATCCCCTACATCGCCATTGTACAATGAAAGTGATGAGAGCGAAATGGGCCAAGAACCCGAATCTGATGCATCTGCAGTTGTCATGGAGTCTGGAGCAAACATTGGTCCACAAGTCTACAAGGGGCACACAAACTCTGAAACAGTTAAGGGCGTGAACTTTTTTGGGCCCAAGTGTGAATATGTTGTGAGTGGATCAGATTGTGGTAGAATTTTTATATGGAAGAAAAGGGGCGGAGATCTTGTTCGTGTTATGGAAGCAGATAAGCATGTAGTGAACTGCATTGAGTCCCATCCTCATACCGCTATGCTTGCCAGCAGTGGAATTGAGAATGACATAAAAATATGGACTCCAAAAGCCACTGAAAGAGCTATTTTACCTACAAATATTCAAAAGGTATGTGATATCACAATTAAGATTCAATTATGAAGCACATAAGTTTATTTATTGTAGGTTCTTTAGCTTGTCCGTCTCAACAGTTTTGTTGGAAATAATACAAGAGTCACTTCTGTTGATACACGCTCGAAGGGGGAGATGTTTTAATTGTCCTCAATATCTCATGATTTTATCATTGGGTAAGAGTATCCGAAGGGTTACTTCACCTTTGGTGATCACACACCGACCCGGGCAATCACTAGCTACAATCGATGGAATTTTGATTGAAACTTTATAAATTTGGTTCACCTTTTCAGGAATTTCCCGGGACAGTAGGGGTAAATAAGTTATACATTGGCAAGTCCTCCTTGATTTCAGCTGCCTTACATATCCCGATCATCTAAAGCTAAGCTAGTAATTGGACAACATTTAGTTAGATTGCTACTTAGTTAGAATATTACCATACGACAAATGGTTGATAATTATATATTCAAACATCGTACCTAATAGATACCTAAACACGAAATTAGTAGAAATATCAAATCCTGAAATTTGAATGGTTCTTTTTCAGTTGCATCCCTTATTAAACTTCACTTAGGTCTCATTTGTTTTCATTAAGATTAAGACGTATGAATTTGAATGCACGTGATGTGCATTCAAATTTTGAGGTCTGAATCTAAAGACACATCTAAAAACTAAATAATTAAACTATTTGTTTTCTCAACATCTGAATGTATAAAATTTGTCTTTGTTTGAAAAATAATAAATATAAAATTTAAATAAAATACTAAATTGATTTAATATTATATCAATAAAATATTTTAAAATTTGTACATGACAATTGGTGTTGGTGATGATTACGATGGTGATTGTGTGTGTCGATTTTGGATGGTGTTGACTGATAGGGTGGTTGTGGATAGTATTATATGGTATAGTGGTTGACAGTAGTGATTAACATTGGTGGTTTTTGGTGGCGGCTAATAATTTGCCGTGGAACAATAGTGATAGCTAATGGCGGTGGTGAGTGATGATAATGGTTAACGATATATAATGTCGACCAATGATAGTAATTATCGGTTGTGATTAGTGGATGTAATAATGATTGATCGTAATGATTGCAAATGATTGCTAATGGTGATGATGATTGGTTTTGGTGGTTGAGGGTAGTCGTGGTTGTGGTTGAGCTGAGGATAGTAGTTGTGGGATGGTAGGTGGTGGTGGTGATTAATGGTGGTGGGAAGTGTTTGGGTAACTCAAAAAGTGTTTTTAAGCACTTCTTAAGGCTTAAAAAGTACCAAAAAAGGTGAAAAGTCAAAAGTTGGGCTTACAAGTCACTTTCAAAAAGCCCATCCAAACACCCCCTAAGACTTTGTTATAGATTAAGAGCTTGTTTGACATTGCTGTTAAAAACTGCTTGTTTGTAGAGTTACTTTTTAAAAATGACTTTTCTTAAAAGTGCTTTTGAAAAAAAACAATTTGTGTTTGGTTAATTCTTTTTAGTGTTTTTTCATAAGCAAATTACGTTTGATTAATCTTTTTCAAAAAGTGTTTTTGAGAGTCAAATTACAAAAAAGGATAAGTTTTAATGTACTTTTTTAATATTAAGATTATTTTATAGAAAGAAAATATTTTAAAAATTTTAATACATTTTTATTTTTATTAAATTAAAATGTACATGTTCAATTTTCAATCAAAATTATACTTTTTTTTTAGAAGGGTTGAAATCTTTGATTGTTCTTTTATTTTTCTTTCTAATCTTGCAAAAATATTGTTGTTACCTTTTTTTTTAGTTTTGCAAAATAATACGTAAAATAATAATATATAAACGTAAATTAAAATAAAAAGTTTATTATATAAAAATAAAAAATAAAAACTTTAAATGTGTTAATTAATTAATAAGAGATATATTGGTAAATATGTATGTATTGAAGGGATATTTTAGTCTTGAAAAAAAAAAAATTCTCTTTGTGTTTCTGCTTTTTTCAAGAAAGAATTTTTTAGCTTCTTTCCTACAATAGAAAAAACTTCTTCTGCTTCCATTTAAAAGCACTTATATTGATTTGCCAAATGCTTAATTTTTTTTAAAAAAAGTGTTTTTTCACAAAATTAGTATTTTTGGCCTCCCAGCAGCAATGCCAAACAGGCTGCAAGATCTGAATAATTAAGATTTAGACTTTGAAAACAAACCAACTTAATGAATGAGATCTAAATGATTAAATATAAGACATGCATTAAGCGCATTGAACCTAAGTTATAAACGAATTGGATTTTACCCACACACTTGACTGTAAAGGTGTCAAAGCATTGAACTAAGACACTTATTATAGTAAACTTATTTCCATCTCGTTCTGATCATTCTAATAAGAGATGAATGTAAGGCTGTTTTCAACCCTTGTGCTCTGGGAATTTTCCTGCAACGTTACTAGAATTTATCTCCTTATCATGAAAAGAAAGCCACAAAAGTAAATGAGGTCTCCTTTAACCGGAAAAAAGAACAAGATATATGCTATTTCACTGAAGTATCTTACTGCGAAATGATCTTGTCTTACTTGGGGAAAAAAGAAGAAAAGAACCTAAGTAAAGGTACTTGGAAAGTATTTAAGAAAGGCGAAGCAGGATCAGGTGAATCTGGAAACCAGAAATTTTAAAAAGATTCGGGTAGTTCAGTCATCAGAGGAGCTGGGAAAGAAAGATTGTTTTCCTTATTTATTTTATTCCACTAGCTAATTTGTCGTATTTCTGGTGTGTGTAGTCCTGATCCATATGTGTGCATTGTTCCATCATTATCTTTATGTCATCACTCTTATATTGACATTTTGTATGTCATAGAAAAAACTTGGAACATGTATATTTTTGTTAATACCTTAACTGTGTCCCACTGTAGAGTCAAATATCCCAAAAAAGGTCTATCTTGATCTGACACAGTCGTTTGTTACTTATTGTGGTCCTGATCCCTTTCTTGGGTGTGATAAATTTCATGCATGTGGTAAGGATATTATCCAAGAAACTGATATTAGATCGCTAATCTGTGCTATTGATCTTATGGAAGCATAAGTAGCTCTATTTAACTGCTAATATTTCTATTAATTAAGGGTTCAACACCTCATCAATTTCATTTATTCAATTATGGCGGTGCGGAAGATAATGGCATCTACTTCTTTGGTACCGGAAGTGACGATGAGTATGGTGGTAGTAGTGACAATGAGGATGAAGATGATGGTGATATGGATGAAGATGATGAAGATTTCTCCGATGGTATGGATGATAATGATGATGACGATGACGACGATAGTGATGATGATGATGATGACGACAACGATGATGATGGTTTTGATTTTTTAGATACACACGAAGATGGAAATGGTGTTGAGTTCTTTGAAACTGTTGGGGACCCTGATTTTGATGATTCCTCAGATAATGACCAAGATGCTCCTAGTGATTCATGCTGTGATGATGATGACTCCAATGAAAATGACATTGATGAATGATGATGTTGCAACAGTAACATGGATTATGTTACTTCTCGTGAAAGATGATATTATGCCTGTTACATGTGCTGATGATTTTGCACTTTGTGTTTCCAGCAGAGACCTAAAGCAAGGGGCTGGATGCATCACATGGCTTCTCCAGAGGACCTAATGTTGCAATTACTTTCCCAGCAAAGACAAAGAACAAACCTGGGGAGCATTGAAGAAAATTCAGAGGTTGGTGCAACTCATTTTGACATTTAATGCAAATAGTGATAATTCTTCTGATGATGGTGAAGATACTACAAGTGGTCAAGACTCTTTTGACTGAGTGGTTTGGTTGCAACTTTAATTCAATACATGTTTAGGAAGTGTACATATATAAGATACTGGATAAATCAAAATCTTTTAACTTTTGATATTTGTTTTTACTTTGCAAGTTTCTTTTTAATTGAGCCGGTATCAATTGTTGTCTATTCCTTGGATTATGCTTCTCTTTGTTGGGTACGATGGAATATGCTGCAAACAAGCGCTAACGCAGTGTATTCCTCAGAAAACTATTAATTTACTTAATGTGACAAATAAGATATTTTCCATACATCTACTGCATTTTACTGCTGGGATGGTGTGTTAAGTATTAGAAGAACATCTGGATATCTCTCTTTTAAACTTTTTTTTCTTATTGATTTTTGTTTTTGGATAGAGGGAGAGGTTTGATCCAGTTTCATGTTTATATTTGTGCTTAGAGGGGATGGGGCTACAGTGTTTTTACCCTTTTCAGGTCTAATCTTCGCTCTTTGAAAGATGAGGATTATACTTGGTGGGAGCCGAACTTTCACCAGTCAACCAACTTGACATGAAAGAAGTTGGTTTTTTGTTTAATTATGTACTCTGTTAATAGAAAAACTAAATGTGCTATGCCGCCTCGAGTTGAAAAGAAAAAAAATGGGTAAGAGCTTTGCTGTGAGCCTCTATAATTCATAGATAGAATTAATATAAGCAAATCTGAAGAAATTATTAGTTTATATAACTGCTAAAAAAAATAAAGCAGATAATGTGCAATCAAAGTTTCAAACCTGGGAAATTTATTATCATTCATCTTCTTATAATGCTCCTCTTTACCATCGGATATATTTGAAAATCGGAATTTAAGGACTGACTCATTACTCAATGCTCATCTTGCTTCATTATTGTTAGAGTTCTTAAAAGCTTGAAAACTCACAAATTGGTTTTGAATTATTATTTTTTTACAAAAGATGATTGTGGTTTGTTGGGGTATCATTTCAATTTTAGTTGTAGTTCAAAATTTGAAGTAATTCGAGAAGAAATGGACCCATTCAAATGTTGAAGTTCATAGGAGACCAAGCACAATTTTGTTAAGTTCGTATAAATTAGCATTTACATTTCAAAAGTGTGTATAAACATCTCTTATACACCTCTATATACATATATATGTATATATTGTACTGTAATTGTATAATGTTGTATTAGCACTATTGCAACAACAAAAAAAAGAGTCGTACGGGTGAGTGCAAAATATTGTAGATGTAATTATTATTTGTACGTATTAGAATGTACTTATATTTTTTGTACGGCTTCTTATTCCAATTAATTGTATTAGAATGGATATTTTCTTTTGTAAGAATCCCTATTATAAATGTATCATTTATATTTTCATTAATTTTTTCACTAACTTACTCCTTTCATCAGATTTCAAAAAGAATGAAAAAGGATCAACTCTTAACTATATAAGTTTTGGCATTATCCTCACTATCAATGTTTTCCTAGTTTAGGAGATTTAATAGAATTAATACAAGCAAATCAAAAAAAGTTATTTCTCTATATAACTGCTAAAAAATTAAGCACATAATATACAACCAAAAAAAAAAAGTTTCAAACATGGAAAATTTCCTCTATGTGACACTATTACTTGTCCTATTCTCAAACATCTCAGTTTCAACAAATGTAAACTTTCATCTTTCTCTCAATTACACATCCATTTTGCAAGCCAGAAAAAATTTCATGTCTCTTGATACCTCCAATCTTTCTTATCATTCACCATATTCTTACAGTCTTCCCATTTACCATCGCGATGTATTTGAAAAATCAGACTTCAAGGATTATGACTCATTACTCGATGCTCGTCTTGCTCGATGCATAGAGAGATCAGCGAATTTATTTTCATATGATCAAAATTCTACTAGTAGTAGACATTTTGCACAAGTTAACCCTATAAAAACAGTAATCTATCCTTTACATGGTGAAGTTGTAGTCCCCCTTTGGATTGGCTCTAAATTACGACGTGAACTTTTACTTGTTGATACTGGAAGTCGTCACGTTTGGTGGCAATGTGGTCCATGTGAACCAAAAAAATGTTACAAACAAAGGAACGATGAATTATATTATTCAACTGAATCCACTACTTTTGAACAAATTAATTGTGTCAAAGAGAGTGCAAGTTGTGTCGAGGGACGTAGTAGAGTTCATTGCTCTAAAGAAGAAACAAAATGTTTTTATGAAGTAAGATATGGATATCATGGAAGTACAATTACTTCTGGATTTATGGCTTATGAAATCATAACATTTTCTAATATACTAGATTATGCAAGAATTATATTTGGTTGTGGAAAAAATCAATTTAAGGGGGATACAAAATTCCCAAGATTATTTAGTGGAATTGCTGGTGTTGGTGGTGGTTTATATACAAATGGATTTGAGACATATTCATTACCATCACAAGTTGGTGCAATTGTATTTGCTTTTTGCATTCCTACTCCAACCTCAGGGAAGTCCTCTACACTTACTTTTCACGAAACTCCATGGAAAACAGGTCAGTATTGTCTCGGTTTTTTAACTTAACACGTAGTTTAAAAAAAACTTTGATCAATAATAAGTAAGTAGTAATAGATGAAGTAATTTTGACAACAGGTGTAACGGCAACGCTGATGAGGAACGACAAGTTTCCTTCATTTTACTACATATCGAACTTGGAAAAAATTATGATTAATAATAGGGAAGTTCCAATTGATCCATCTCATTGGGATTTGGGCCCAGATAAATATGGTGGCATATTTGTTGATACAGGAGCCTATGTTACCTCATTTCCTGATGATGTTTATGTCAAATTTAGGGACATATTTATGTCACAAGTTAAAAATATGCAATTGGATCCAAGTTCACCAACTTCATTTGATACTTGTTATATGGCTGGTGAATTTGTTAATTGGGACAATTTTCCAGTTGTGAAGTTTTACTTTAAAGGTAGTGTAATACCTCTTGTAGTGAAACAACAACAAGTGATGATACTATATAGGAAAAAATATTGTTTGGGGTTTCAAAGTTCAGGTCGTAAGAGGTCTGTAATAGGTGCTAATATGTTACAAACTTTAGGATTGACATTTGATCTTGAAATGTGGAAGTTGACTTTTTCCCCAGATGCTTGTGAATGAATAAAATACTACTTACTAGTATAATCTTTGGTTGACTTGGAGTATTGATCAAATGTCAAATGATGTTGCTCGAAGGAAATTTTGGATATTTTTCACCTCACAAAGGTAGGAGTAAGATTGTACACATCACATTTTCTCAGATCTCACTCATAAAATTACTATGAACACAAAAACGATCCTACAAAATATATCATTTTGGAAATTGAGTGTATAAAATGGATTTTAGATATACAAATTAATATAGTTTGTTGAATTATTTTCCTTCAAGCCTCCTAGCAAAGGACATCCCTGATTATGTGTCTTGAATTAGAGGTACCAAACCAGCTTATCATCATGCTAGGTATAATTGCTAACAACTGCACAAAATATTTGACGAAATCATCCTTAATGTTGCGCAATACTAATGTATCAATATTTACACGGTCAGACCACTTAAATAAAGAATCGGAGTTAAAACGAACAAGAAAATGGTTAACATATATTAAACTAAATTAATAAGTATAATTGCTTACCCAAGCAAGGCCGATGCAAAACATACTAAAACCAGGATAATCAAATGGAGCTCTCTCAGATAAGAAAAGATCTATAAACATATGAATTGAATATTGTTAGTTTGACATCAAATATTAAATATTCAGATAAAATTAATTTAATATAGTTGAACAACAACTTAATTACCTGTCAAAGGACTAAATATAAATGGAGAGAGAATGTTTGCAAAGGAGGTTACGCCAGAAATGCACCCTTGAGCAATTCCCTATCAAGTTGAAACAAAAAAATATCATATATGTGTATATTAACGTGTTGTAGCAGGTTACTTGTCTTATTTTTCTGGTCACTAAGTCCACTTATGTGAATAGTTACATATAATTATCTTTTAAGTAATTTGATATTTGTATAATTCTTTTATAATGTTAATGTCTAGAAGTTTAAACTTGTATACCACAATAATACATATATATGTTGATTACCTGTTCGTTTGGCCCAACTTGTTTTGAAACAATGCTTTGTAACTAAAATAGATAAAACGTTTATCATTAATATTCAACTATATGATAAAATCAATCATCAACTAATCGACTCTTTTTTTTTAAAGAAAACTTACAGCTGGTTTTGCTAGGAAGAGAAACATAGGAAACAAAGCACCTACATAAGGAACCTGAAATATATCATGAAAAATTGTGATAAATGTAAGAAAAAAAAGAAGAAGATATCTTTGAATTGGAAAATATGCTAAAACTATCATATGTGAAGTTCAAGCTTTAGCTTACCCAAGCTGCCCATGCAATGCTATCTATTAGCATCTGCAAAATATAAATAAAAATATCGATCAATTACTTGTACTCCATAGTTTCGAATTAGTTTGGATAGACTATATAATCATTTGAGTTTAAGTATGTTTGGTACGATAAAAGTCCATTTCTATTGAAAATATTCTCTTTTTTAAAAAAAAATATTGGAAAATATTTTCAGGAAAAAAAAATAAGAAACTACACAAATTCGTAAAAAAATGCATACATTGCTAAAACCAGCTATGAGTGCCAAGGAAAGTATTGTCTCTTCTCTGACTATATGAGCCAACTTAGGCAATACGATTAACTGCTCCAAAAAAATTGACAAGGAAAGACAAAATTATTATAAGAACAATTAAAATTTAGTACATGAAATTAATTAAGTTGATTTACTTTTTCTTTTTTTTTAAAAAAAGCATAATAAATTTGAACATGTACTTGAGAAAATGTTGTCCCGCCGTAGCAAATAAGCATTAGAATAGAAAAATCGTCTTTGTTGTATTGAAATCGAGCCCTTAAGAAGTACTACAAAATAATAATACAAAAAAAAAATGTTAGTTGTAAGGTAATTAATTATTAAATTATATATTCAATCGACAATTTTAGAGAGCTAGAGTTACCAGAAAGGGAGTTTGTATTCCACCCTCACCAAGACCATATAAGAATGAAATAAATGTTGCCAATAAAAGTGTGGTACTGCAAAAAAATAAAATTAATTAAATGAATATGAGAAATATGCACAAGTAAATCAATACTTTGTTAAATTCGTGATATGTTGCGTGTTTATTTCTTTTCTTCTTTCTCAGTTTTATAGATATAGATATAGATATGTACACTTTAATTTAATTTCTACTATAGTCATCAATTTAAAAACATAAAGAAGAATGTCATAACTAATAATAATTAGTCTTATATATGTCAATTATAAAATTTTCTCTTCAATTATTTTGGAATTAAGCTACAGTTGATTAATTAATTGAATCTTTTATTTAAAATATTTTGAAGAAACAAGCAACAGATAATTCATGATGGGCCGAACTATTAATATGTCTCTTGTAACAAAACAAAAAATCAGAGGAAATAAATATATATTTTCGTATATATCATAACATTTTCAAGTTATGTTCTTTAACACTTTGAGTGCCATTCGTGCAGTCTTTTTCAAACTTTTTATTAATCGTCTTTTTCAAACTTTTTAGGAGATAAAATAGCCATAGCCCATTAGTACATAAACAAGTAACATAATTTAAAGTTGGAATGAAAACTTTATGACTTTTTCAACAACAATATCATAATTCATAAGATGCCAAAAGATGGTGCTAAGCAATATCATTCATTAATGGAAAAAAGGATAAATATACCCCGAACTATCATAAATGGTATGCAGATACCCTCCATCATACTTTTGGGACATTGGTGCCCCTACCGTCCAAAAACTAGAGCATATATGTCCTTCACTCTAACGGAAGATTAAATAGGGACATGTGGCGCAATCTTATCCGTCGATCCGATATTTAATAAATAACAGGTCGGTGGATAAGATTATGACACGGGTGCGTCCGTTAGTATAAAGGGTATATATGCTCTAATTTTTGGACGGCAAGGGCACTAATGTCCCAAAAGTATGACGGAGGGTATCTACATACCATTTACAATAGTTCGGGGGTATATTTGTCGTTTTTCCCTTTATTAATGCATAACGAAAGTCTTTTCTTTTAAAAAAATTTAGGCACTCTTCCCATGTGTTTAGGTTGAATTATTTTTAACTACCAAATGATTGAATTTGAATAAATAAGAAAAAGAAAAGGTAGCGTAGTAATTTGTAGGTATAAGAGCAGCCATATTACCTACTCTTGAGCAAGTTAATAATATGGTAAAATGATGGAATATTTATAGGACTGGGCGTTCCCTCGGAGGAGTCACTTTCAGATTTATCATCGTCGTTGGCTAATATGGGTTGATTCAGAGCATCGTAGTTGATCTTATTAATGTGACGAGTTGTGTCCTTTAGGAATATTGTCATGTATAATACCGCGGCTGATGAAGAAATTGATGATACCTTCATTCCAATAAAATTAGTATAACATACACTCCCTTACTAACTAGACATTATATATAAGAGTGAACCATACCAGAAATATTTGTTCAGTCGAGAGGAAACGAACAATAAAGGTAGAGCATAAAAATGCAGCAGAGCCTACACCCGCCACAGTTGCGATAGCAGAAGCGCGATTCTCCTCTGACATGCAATCAGCCTGAAGCGGATTCAAAATTTATATTTCATCAAATTTAAGTGAGCTAAAACTAGGCTCATATATTACCGCATAAGCAATGGGAATGCATTGAATGCCAGTATCACTGATCATGCCAGTCAAGGTCCTTATCACATAGTAAGCATAAAAATAGTTTGTTGTCCTCCTGTACGCCATTATTACTTGAAAAATCGAAAAAAAAAAAAACAACAGGTACTATTAGTTGTTTGTTCAAAAATGTACCAAACATATTTTGATAGACATAATTTATTTATTTTAATTTGAATTTCAGAACCAGAAGGAAAAATCAAGAGTGTGACGGGAATTCTGAGCAAAGCTTTCCTTCCATATACATCAGATAGATTTCCAATTAGGGGCATCAGCAACATTGATCCCAATCCCATAATCTGCAATCAATCATCACGAATTAATCATAGTATAGTAGTATATTTTTCAATATTAATGAAAATAGAAGAATTGGTGTAGTTACAGCTTGTTGGAAACCAGAAAGATAAATAGCAAGAGAGCACTTGTCTTGAGAAGGACAAATTGCATCCATAGTGATATCAGTAATTGCTGGAATCACCACATAAAAAGCAAAATTTGAGAGGAACACTGTCACAAATAAGTGTTTCAAACTGCTAATCTTTTCCATATTATGTTCTGTTTTTGCTCTGCTTCAAGTGCTCATCTGTCTAATAGAATGTTGTGCTACCTTTATATTTCTACAAACAATATAGAGTTGACAATTTGTTTTGTTGCTTCTCTGGGAAATTCAATTATTATGCCTTATTGGTATAGTTGGTGAAAAAGATAATGGATTAAGCTCTATCCCAGTGACAATTATATATAGTATTCAATACATTCCGATTGTTAATACTTTAATCCAAAAATGCTCATGTTATTACTTAATTGGGTCGGGAATTAGCGATATATGAACCATCTTGTGCATAGTATCTTTATACGTATACTACCAACCTCTAACTAACACAGCATCTAACTACATTATACATGGATGAATTAGGTCATGTTCTGCACTATAATGGAACCTTTTGAACTACCCATTATTATATGACTAGAATAATAGTATATTGGAATTTGGAACATCCATTCCGCGTGTTTGCTTACTTTATTTGATTACGTGGGAACTACTTAGTATCAAATCTTATTAGTTGAATTATTCATGCTTTCCCAGAATATAAATTACAGAAACTCCAACTGTTTGGGTGCTAAGTTACATTATATCCCGAAAGTTTTCCAAATTCTAATAATCCTGATTTTTTCAAAACTCACGAATACATTACTCTTTCGTCGTCGGTACATATCAAATGATACATGAGTTATGTATCAGATAAAATGTGAGGACTTTCCTCTTGCTCGTTGCCTTCTTTTGAAGTTGGTTTTTGGGCTTTTTCAAATAGGATTTTCATCCTCTTTGGAATTGGACCTTTGCCAGTGGCTTATTGGAAGTCCAGTTCATTTTTCCATTTACATAATAATCTTGTGGGGACCTAAATACTGGAACACATAGTAATGGTGGAGAAAAAAATCTTTTTAGTCATTTCAGCGGAGGTGGCAAAATTAGCCCAATCTATTGTGGTTTTGGACAGGCTAATAATACGCTTATTTCATAAAGGGAAAAAAATATCCCAAAAGGGGAAACTAATTAATTATATAGGTATTTTACCAATTATCTCTATTGAAGATTAAGTATTTAATGCTGATGATAAAACATGAAAAGAAATAATTGTTTTTTTTATGATATGTCAAAAGTGACAAGTAAAAATGAAAATCTATTTTAGGAATAAGTGATAAGGAAAAGTGAACTGAAAAAGTATTTCCTCCGCTCATTATTCCTAAAATAGATATTTTTTTTACTTGTCACTTTTGACATATCAAGAAAAGATAAAAAAAAATTCATGTTTGACCCTCAATATTAAATACTTACTCCCTCCATTCCTATTTATACGCCACTATTTTTTATTCACGTGCATTAAGAAATTAAGTAAGTTTACCATTTTATCCTTATTTAATTTTTTTAAGTTAACTTTTCAATCAATGAATATGAATTAATTTATTTTGATTAATTAATTTTACGAATGAACATGAATTATTCACTTAGTTTTTCTATGTTGGTCAAATGTATATTTTCAAGGCTAATAACTCACAAGGGTAAAATAGGAAGAATATTGTAATTTATGTATTGATTTTATGAAATAACAAGTATTATGGACCAATTATTTATAGTAAGGATAACATATAAAAAAGAACGGGAAAAATACTATTTTCAAAATCACTTTTCGAGACATCATTTAATAGAGATAGTATGGTAAAATACAAATTCAATAATTATTTTCTTAATGAATGTGTCAACTCAAACTATGACAAGTAAAATTGAATGGAGTGAGTATTAAATTTGGCCAAACTTATAGACTCAGCACTCTACCTCGGTACCTCCGCCCATTTTTGCAATAATTAACATAATATGAGTAATAATGATGATTGTTTGGTCCTCTGTAGAGTGATAGGCAAAGGAAAAACTTTGTTCTTAAGGTTCTAATAATTCATCAATAACCGTTATTGGCCATAGTTCGAACTCTTTTTGTTATAAAAAAAGAGAAGACTAACTAATTGGGAAAATTGTATGAAATAGCAAATTATTAATTTAAATTAAATGTTATAGCCATAGTTTATTTTAATTGTAAATCGCAGCAAACATTCCTTTTTTTTTTTTGCTATTTGATTCGGTATACAATTAGCCATTTTATATATTTCGGTATAAAATGCGTTTGTGTTTGTATAAAACGAGAGAAAAGTGTATATACAAATATAAATATATATATTTTCGTCTTATACACTTATAATTATACAAATACAAATTTTATTAAACAAATTACAATGTATAAATGAATTTATACAAAACTGAACAATTTGTATAAAATTGGATGTTTGTAGCGAATTATACAAATTAAAAACTCAATAGCAAACATAAAATTTGCTATGGAGCGCAATTATGCAAACTATAGATATAACATACAAATATAATTTGTATGTTTGTTATATGTGAAAGTTGCTCAAATTAATTAGGGTAAGTAAAAGAAAATGAGAAAGATTAACATATGGAGAATCAAAACTGTTATTAAAAAAAAGTCCAGATAATCAACTAATTAAACTATTAAAATTCACTAATTCGCAACTCACAACTCATAAGAGCATATAAACTTCATTAGATCACTAATTAAGGTTAGAGTTGTCGATATGGGCTAGCCACCTCATTCAGGCAAATTCATACGGGCTTTGACACTTTATGGGCCAGGACATGCCAGCCCATTTTTTGTGTGGGCAAGAAAACGGTCGACCCAACCCACAAGTACGTGGGCTACAGGTTTGCTGGGTCAACCCACTTTTTTAAAAGTTATATATATATTTTTATAATTATTAAATTAAATTATAAATTATAATTTAAAAATATTATCATAAATATCAACGAAACAATATTACATGGTGTTAATGTTACTACTTGTTAATCAAATCCACAAACAAAATTATCTTTATAATATTTATTAAGTTTTTTTTCAAGTAAAAGTATAAATATCTAAATAGAAATATTAACCTAATTGTTTTGCAATGATCACAATAAAACACAAAAAATATGACAATATTTCAACCATAAAAAAGTAAAAAATAAACTCCTTAAAAAATCACGAAACTTATAGCGTATCTAACACTTCATGAACCCTATGGCGTATCTAACACTTCATGATCATCTTCATCAAGCATATTTGAATCAACTTGTGGGAAGGTTGTCGGAACATCTTCATTTTCATCTGCAATATATGTGGTTTCAATTAGTTAAATATTAAAAAATAACAAAATTGAGAATTATAATAATTAAATGTACACAAAAATATATTACCAGTTTGAGAAAAAAATCATGTAACCAGTTTCGAGTAGCAACAAGTGTTTGGACATTTTCATGGTGGATGCAACTTCTATATACTTAGTGATTTCCTAAAAAACTTTAAATAGATTTTGAGTTTGGATCTCTTTAATTTTAAATTTTAATATTATATTATATTATATTTTTTAATTAATTTTTATTGGCCCATGGGTTGACCCTACCTATATTTCTCAAGCCCCACAAATCAGCAGGTTTATTCAAGCCGGGATAAAAAGTCCTTTTTTAAAATGGGCTCCAAAATATTTAGCTCAGCCCTATTAAATCTCAGGTTAGGCCAGATCGGCCCAACAGAACTAACCTATATTGACGGCTCTAATTAAGATGATCTAAATACACATCATCATAATTAAACTTCACTATATTATTATAATAATATTACGCCAATAAAGAAGATGTGTTCCCGGCAACTTTGGCCGTACAATCAAGATAAATACCAAAAGTACAAAAGCACTATAAAATTACTTTAATTAAAGTCTTAATTCATATGTGGCCCCTTAAAGATGTACACATAATTTACGTAGACACTTCAACTGAAGTTAGTACCTATTGAACACTTTTATCTATTTAAATCTTGTTCCTATTAGACATTTTTTGATAATCAGCAACAAAATATAAAGTGTGCGTGATACACTCTTGATGACATGGTAAAATGATTAATGAAAAGACGACATGTGACAAGTGGGCCCCAAAAATTATAGAAAATAATTTTTAAATTTTAAAAAATAAAATTTATTTCAAATACATTTTCAATCTTTTTTTCTTATGTATAAAATTTTGGAAATAATTTCACATACTATCCAGCCCCATGCTACCCCACCTCCTTTCTTCTTATTCCCTGCAACATTCATTTTCCAAACCACAAAATTCAATATCTTATCAAATTACTTATCGATTCAGTTGTTTTAAAAAGTATATTTTTCTTACCTAATACGTGAAAGAGATATATAGAGAGACACGTACAAGAGTGATGAAGATGTCAAGTTTGTTAAAGATAATTAATTCAAAATTGATTGTAAAAGAAAAATCAAGAGGACCCAATTTAATTTTCAAATTATTTGATATTATTTTTTATAAGTGAAATGGGTTTGCATTTTAATTTGAGTGACAGTGTTTGTTTGAAGGTGGGCGGAAATGAAGCTATCGGCTAAAGTTTTAACTTCAATATCCAAAAATCTTCTTTCTTCTTTCGTTTTTTAAGATCCAATGCAACTGGCTTTGAAAACCTAGTTGAGGTGAGGAAGATGACGGAAAGTGGGGTGTGGGGCTTTTTCTTCTTGCCATTAAAAAATTATTGTTTTCAAAAATATTTTAAAAAATCTTTCAAGTTACTCACAATGCTAAGAATCAAAGGAAGAAGAAAAAAATGAAGTTATCTTGAAAAAATATAAAATAAAATACGATTTTAGATATCTACACGTGCCAAAGGAAAGTAAAAAACATTTTTTTTGTCATATCAGCATTTTGTGTTTAATACGTATACATTTTGTACAATTTAGGTGTTCAATAGGTACTAGCCCTAGTTAAGATGTCTAAGTGAAATATACGAACAACTTTAAGGAGTTGTAGTTGACTTAAGCCTTCATTTTAAAATAGAATAAAAGAAAAAAGTTTGGAATAAGAAAAAGTAAAAACAAAAAGATAGTGGATCTACTTTATAATTTTGCTTGAAAAAAGTTAACAAAGTATATTAGCAGTTGTCAATCTTACATTTTATAAAGACAGATCACATATTTGTCTTTCCGTCGAATATTCGAACATAATTTATTATTCTCACCGTTCAACAATATTTGTTTATTATTGATTTTGCACATTTCTTATAAACTATAATTAAAAAGGTAATTATATTAATTATTCATTGATTTTATAAAGTGGACCAGTATTGTTAGATGTCTCAAAATAGTATAGTTGGCCGAAGGGAGTAATTTCTCTTTCTCTTTTTAAATTTATATAACACTTTTCATTTTTCGAAAGTCAAACAGTATAAGCTGGACCAAAATTTTATGCATGTGATCTTCAATTTTTTTAAAAAATGAAATTTATATATTTGTAAACTATGTAAAAAAATACTATAAATTATTATAATTAATAATTCAAAATATCTAAAAGATATATGAAAATTACGGTCAAAGATAGATTTATTTAAATCTCAAAATTCAAAATATGCCACATAAATCGAAATTGGGAGAATATTTATGTTCTCACAAAATAATTGTCATATCCTCCTTGTAGGTATTTCATCTTCAATTTTCGTGGGACGGTTTAATCTAATATTAAATTTAGAAACAAGAAAAAAATTTGGTTTGTTTTACCAAATTGCCTGTTAGTGTTTACTTTTAATTGATTTTTCTTCTTAATAAAATGTTGATTGAGATTCAATAACGATAAAATGGAGATAGTGTTATAAAATAGTTATCAAAATATCTTTAAAAAAAAAAGATATTACATAAATTGAAACAAAAAGAATAATCTCTGTAAATTTTAAATACTTATCTGTACACATAATTATTCACTTTATTTGAAAAATTAGTATTTGATCATAAAAAACTATATTACAAAAACTGTAACAGCTTATATTTACTCGCTTTCATATTCCTTCCCTGTCAAAATATTTCTCGATATTTGCTTCTCTAGATTTTCAACTACTTGAACTTTGATGACTATTATTTTAAATTGTACTTTTTCATGATATTATTGATATGAAAAGAATTATAATTTTTAAAACTTCTCAAATAATTTTTTAAATATTCAAATTTTAATTTCTAATGTATTTTATTAATTTAATTTATGAATTTTGTTTCAAAATATACAAAAGCTAAAATATGGCATAGAATATTTCTTGCCTAAATAATGTTGGAAAATGGTAAATCAAAATTTCACAATCAACAAGTTGGGTTGAGAGAACACTTATCTCTCCACATCAACAAGCTGTCACCCATTTCGATATGGAGCCATCTCCACTTTGAATTTTCCTTTAAAAAGTACAACAAATAGAGTAATCCTTATAGAATAAGTGCAAAAATTGAAAATCCCACTAGACTTGAGATATTTCATTTTATTTATAAATATTAAATGTCATAAAAAATACTCTCAAAACTTTTACAAACGGATACTAAATAATACGATTATTTATATAAATAATATAATTTATTTGATTAATTACACTTGTAATTGTTACTTTATTTTTATTATCATATATGACATAATTTAGCTTTAATAACCATTTGATATAAATCTATATTAAAATTATATATTAGGTGAGTTCTTAAATTTTTTATTAAAACCGTATCAAGACTGTATAAATATAAATAATTGGTGGTCTGATGGTGGTAATTACGAAAAAGAGCTCTGAAATCTATATTAAAATTGTATGTAAATATAAACAATAGTTATAATACAATTCGAATTTGATATTATACATTACTATAAATTCAAAAGTTATTATTCCCTATAATACATTTCTAACAATGTAAATTAATTTAAATAAAACCGAAATATTTGAAATTCACATATAATACTTATACTATTTTATTTTAATTTAATTTAAAGAGGGCCAAGGGCCCTTAATTTATTAATAAAAACAAAAGAAGAGTCGGTTTTTCATATTTTTCCTATTTTTTATTAATCAATTACTCATTTTCGGGATTTATCAAAAAAAAAATTAAAATTAAATAAAATTGTTGAAAACGGGTCAGATAGTTTATTTAAAAGGGGGTTGATTTATGGGTCGGATTAGATGTTTATGGGTCAGAATTTTTTAGTGGCATAATTGATCCCTTTTCATTTTCATATAAATGTCATGTGGTAAAGTTAAAATGACATGACAATTCCATGTGACATTTAAAGAAATAAAAAATGAGTTGGATATGTCCAGCAGACCAACTAACGCCCATAAGGGCATATCTATGCGAAAAGTTGGACGTTGATAGAATGAGTGAGCCAAACTTTAAACGGAGGATATATTTAGACCTTTTCTAATAGTTTAGAGGCATATTTGATCTTTTTTTCTTATTAAAAAAATATTTTTTTTTAAAAAAGAAATATAATTTATATCAATAAGTTTCAAAAACTATTTAAAGTGCTCATCAATTTATATTATTATAATGAACATGTTATGTGAAAAATTATGAGTACTTTTAAAATGTGATCATATTTTTTTCAAAAATAATGGTCAAATGCATAGTCAAAAAGAAGAAGAAGAGTGAGATTTGGAAAATAATAGAAAGAAATATTACTCGTTCCATTTCACAAATAGTGATATGATTTGACTTGACATAAAGTTTTAGAAAATAAAAAAAACTTTTAAATCTTGTTGTCCTAAATTACAGTTATGTCAAATGTATTAAATTTTCCTTTAATTTTGTGGCTTTAAATATGTCACGCAGAAAACTAAAATTAAAAAATTACCAAAAAGAAAAGAGGTAATTTTTTTTAAAACATACTAAAAAGGAGAGGAGATTGTTCTTTTTTAAACGGAGGGAGTACTTGTGTATGAAACTCCGCACATTGTTTCCATAAAAAGAGGCCACTCCTTTAATACGCTCCACTTTGCTCTCTCACTTTTCTTCTTTTCGCTTCCCCCACCCCAACCCAATGGATTCTCTCACTCTCATTTGTACCGCCGCTCTTCTCGCCGCCGGCGGACTTTACTGGTTCGTTTGCTTTTTTGGCTCCGCCGAGGTTAAGGGTAAACGGGCCGTCCAACTTACCGGCGGCTCCATCGATAAAGAGAATGTCCAAGACAACTATAAACAGTACTGGTCTTTCTTCCGAAGCCCTAAGGAAATCGAAACCGCCGATAAAGTCCCTGTATTCGTAGATACTTTCTATAATCTCGTTACTGATATTTACGAATGGGGTTGGGGTCAGTCTTTTCACTTTTCCCCTTCTCTCCCTGGTAAATCTAACCGTGAGGCTACTCGTATTCACGAGGAAATGGCCGTCGATCTATTAGGTGTGAAGCCCGGGTCCCGCATTCTGGATGCTGGTTGTGGTGTGGGCGGGCCGATGCGGGCTATTGCGGCCCATTCTAAAGCTAATGTGGTTGGAATCACCATTAATGAGTATCAGGTGAAGCGAGCCAGGATGCACAACAAAAAAGCAGGGCTCGATTCACTTTGCGAAGTTGTTTGCGGGAATTTCCTGCAAATGCCTTTTGCAGACAACAGTTTTGACGGAGTTTATTCAATTGAAGCTACATGCCATGCTCCTAACCTTGAAGAAGTGTACCAGGAGATCTACCGGGTGTTAAAACCTGGATCCCTGTACATTTCTTATGAATGGGTTACAACGGAATTGTACAAAGCCGAAGACCCGGAACATGTAGAGATTATCCATGGGATTGAAAGGGGTGATGCTCTGCCAGGGCTGAGAACCTATAAGGATATTGCTCAAGTTGCTAAGAAAGTTGGTTTTGAAGTGGTGAAAGAGAAGGATTTAGCAAAGCCCCCATCACATCCATGGTGGACAAGGCTGAAAATGGGGAGAATGGCCTACTGGAGAAACCACATTTTGGTCACAATTCTTGCATTTCTTGGAATTGCACCAAAAGGAACGGTTGATGTTCACGAGATGCTGTTCGTGACTGCTGATTATTTAGCTCAAGGTGGTGAAAAGGGCATTTTCTCTCCAATGCATATGATTCTCTGTAGAAAACCTGCAGCAGAGTAAAAACCCAAATCCAAATTATTGCTCTAGAGATTGACCATGGAGGTTAATTTCACTCTGTTGTCCCTGCCTTCCATTTTAGTTTTTGTTTTCTTATCGAACGAATTGTTGTTATTTTCCTTTGTTACTTGTAGTTTCGATCTATCTCTTTTTGTTCTTGTTTCAATCTATAAACTAGAAAAAGAACCATCTTTATTTGTTAATCACTTGACTTAATTACTAATCAATTATTACGCTTTCTGTTGATGCGTGGATTTGATCAGACATTTTTTTCTTAGTCTCTGATCAGATTGTTGTCGTATGTTTTGGAACTTCTGCACATATTATGTGGCACTTAATTATTTGACAGGACATCGCATGTGATGTTGTTAGCTGTATGATCTACTTTTTCATTATTCCCTCTAGCTTGTGGTCCTTCCACGCCAAATATGATTCATCAAAAACAACATTTTTACAAATTATCGATATGAAGTAATAAGAGAAATTGCGTACATATTGGAGAATTTCTCCGCATCAAAAAGAAAGTCCTCCTTTTCTTTTTAATGTGTTTAAAAAAGATAATTTTTTTTTTGATAACATTTTAATTTTAGCTTTTCACGTGACATGTTTAAGGTCACAAAATTAAAGGGTAATTTTGTACATTTGATATAACTTTAATTTAAGACTACAAGATTCAAAAATCTTCTTTATTTTCTTAAATTTCGTATCAAATTAAACTAGGTCATTCTTTGTGAATCGGAGAAATTATCTTTTTGAGAAACTCGATCATGGCTATAGTGGGTCAAGTGCAGCTGTCTATAGTTTTTAGATTTCGAGATGTCGAGTGGACGGAGACTTCCAGATCAATATGGAAATTTGAATATGATTCTGAAATTGCTGAATCTGGGGTCCACAAAACAAAGTGGGTGCAAACTTAGGAATCAAAATTTTATAAGTTGATTTTTTGTTTCACTTAAAATCTGAAAGGTTTCGATCAACTATTTTACCTTTTTTTTTCTTTCTTCAGTTTGTTTAAAAAGAATAGGCTTTTTCTTAGAAAAATTGCTTTAGAGAGGAGATTTATATCTTAAACAAAAATATCTTCAAATGAGTTAAGAGACTTAGCATCATACAGCTGTCTTATTAATTAAAATTAATACAACGCTAGCCCACTCTAAAAGTCTAACTAAATCTATCTACTTAGGCTCGTTGGTTCATATCATATGACGTGACGTTAAAATTTTGTTGAATATTTAGATTTTAAATTGTATTTTTATATAAATATAAAAATCTTATAAGTTGCGAAAAATATAAAAATTATCACAATTTTTTAATACAATCTTACCAAAAATAAAGAAAAGTTCATAACAAAATATAATATATATTCACAAAAAAAAGTTTTAAAAACACAATATTTATTAAAATAAAAAGGTAAAATTGAAAATCAATTTAAATGTATTACTCTTTGATAAAATTGAACATAGTCAATATTGTTTGTAATTATGTTATCATATTCATATTATGTGAATATTTTATCACACCTT
Source organism: Solanum stenotomum (assembly GCF_019186545.1). Classification (NCBI taxonomy): domain Eukaryota; kingdom Viridiplantae; phylum Streptophyta; class Magnoliopsida; order Solanales; family Solanaceae; genus Solanum; species Solanum stenotomum. The sequence goes on from NC_064282.1 coordinate 657,073, forward strand.
TGATATTATCGCAAAAAAAATGTAGTTAATAATGAGTTTTTTTCTTTATAAAATATAAACTTGTGGAATAATTGTGAAATTCCTAAATCAATTTTTTTTTTTTAAATTTGAAATTTCATCTCATGATTTAAAATTATAGATGAGATCACATATTCAAATGGTTACTCATATAATTAATAGATAGATTTCTTTTTGTATTGTGGTAGGAGTTACTTCCTCGGTTTTGAAATAAATGATTTTTTAGACCGTGGTGTATTCTTTTAAGAAAGTTCACTAAAACATTAATCAAAAGTAAATTAGTCAATATTGATTCATTTGCTTCTTTTCAGTTTTTTCTTCATTTTAGCGAATCAATCTTCACTTATCAAAGAGAATAGTACTTTTGTTTAGAAAACAATTAAGATATTTGAAACATAAAAAAATCATTTAATTTTATATTGAAATATAAAGAGCATTTGTTTGTTTCCATTTAAATTTTAATGAAGAGAATTGTCTGATATTTCCACTTATTAAAGTCTGATTTGATCGGAATACTTTTTTCTTTGAATGTACCCGAATATCACTTTTTTTTTTTTATTTAAATGCTAATAAAATAAAAAGGGCACGTTACGCATGAGCGTTTGCAGGCACTAGACGCATTCTTTTGCCCATATTGTTTGTATTTATGTGCTACATAAAGTTGGAATATTTGTTGAGTAATATTAATTTCACTTTCATCAACTAGTAATAAGTTAATACTATAATATTGGTGGCATGTGCCTCCGATTTTGTATTGGACGGGGTTAATTTAATTATTAAACTATTTTCAAATCTCGATCTACTCTTGTTAATTGTAAAGCTAAGTGTGATCGATTCATTCATATATTCTTTGATTAATTAAATAGTGAATTATTAATTACTGTGTCTAGGTTCATTGCCTCAATATGTAAAAATATCTATAGAAATTCACGCACCGTTGAATTAATGTATATAATGTTTTTCGGCTTGGAATGTTCAATTACTCATCCTTCAACGTAGTCAAATATTTTATTGCTTCATCTATGAACATAATTTTACAAGAATTATATTTATCATACTTTTGTGTTCGTGCTCTTTCTTTTTTTCGGGGGTGTTACTGTTGGTGTTGGCACAACTTTTAACTTAACGTCGTGCATCGTGAATTTTAGGAAAATTCCAAAACGTGCCAGCTTTCATATATATTTACATCTCTCTCGTGAAATCCCATGAAAATAAACGTACAAGCAAAGTGGTCTACTTGTCAATCCAAATACTGTTACATTTGGATGGATGCACAATGTATATAGTTATATATATTTTTTAAAATGATAGAATGAACGTTATTACATCCCCTGTATAATTTGCAGGTTATTACACAGTGGAGGGTTTATTCAGTGCCTCACCCAAAAGACAGAGATTGTGGCAGAGATTATAACGACTACGAATTATCCTTAGGTTAAAAAAAAATATTATACGGTGACACAACAAGTCAGTAATCCCAATTCCCAAGTCGAATGATGAATGTAGGGGCATAAGAGCATTTCACGTTACATCTATCCTTTTAAAGTTGTGTCATTAAAAACAAGAATCAATATAAATAAAAATTTATTGAATGAACGGATTCTGACAGAATGTTAGCAGGATATATTTATTCATTTAATTGTAACTTTAAATAGATTAGTTTTTTTGTTTTAAATAAATTAAATTTATTTTTTTATTACCAGAGATTGAATTTATGATTAGACATAAATATTTTGAAAGCACGAATCTAGGGTGTGTAAAAACCGAATTGATCGATAAATCGAACCGAAAAAGTGTTATTGGTTTATTGTTATTGGTTTATTGGGTTAACAATTATTTAATGGTTTTATAAAAAAAAATTATTGGATTATCGGTTTTATATTGATTTTTTAATATTGAGTTATTGGGTTAACCGATAACCCATTAAGAATATAATAATTTACTATTTTAATTTTTAGTCATACATAAATATCAAACAAACAATATTATTATAATCACTATATTAGACTATAACTATAAGAACCCTACATAGTTAACATTACTTAATTAACTTGCTCTCTCCATTTACCCTTTAGGTTTTAGTATTACTTTAATCTTTAGATTCACAACATCATAAACCTAAAGAACTAAGAACGACGACGTCTAGGGTTGCAACGACGACGGCAAGGGTTAGGCAATGACTAGGGTTGTGACTTGTGAGTATTTGCTATACTTTTACTACACTAAGAAGAATTTTTGCACTCAATGAGTAATTAGATTTCTCTCTTTTTTATTTCGCGTTAAATTGTTGGACAAGTCATATATTTATTTTGATAGCATTTTTTTATTGGTTAAATCGAAAATCGAACCGTTAAAGACCAAAACCGATAACAAATATCTTATTGGTTTGATTATCGGTTTAGCATATTTAAAAACCGAAAATCAATAAACTGAACCGATAATACTTAAAACCGAACCAAATCGACCGATACACAATCCTAAGCACGACACATAACTTATGTAATATTGTAAATTTGTATTGCGACAACACAATATTTGATTTGAGGGTGAGGGTAGAAATAAGTCATATACTAGTATTTTGCAGTATGACAGCCAAAGGAAAGAGGGTAGTGGAGGTATAATAAGATGTAGACATTACTAGTTACTACTGCATGCTTCTTAAACGAGACCAGCCTTTTCCAATTCTAATTACTGACAAGGGGTCGTTTGGTAACTCTTTTTCTATTAGTAATGTCTTTGTTAGGTAGAAATTAATTGTTTATTATCTTATACATGTATTAGTTATGTTGATTTCTAAATTGTCAACCAAATATTATATTAGTTTTATACATAAATAACTTATTTTTTTTATCTCCTATCAAAAATCATAATAGTTGTATGAAAATTAATACATAAATAATTTGTTTCATATCAAACTACCAAACAATCACTTAGAGATGAACTGTCACGACCCATACCGTCGTGATTGACACCCATACTAACCCTCCGATGGGAGAACCATTACTACAACCCAACTAAGCAAACTAACCCAAAATCTAACATTTAAAGACACGGAAACAGGTTTAGATGCAAAAAATATATAGAGTTCCCATAAACTCCAAAGGTTTAAATAAATAACTAACAAAACTAATGCGGAAGTTTAATCCCTAGAACCAGAAAGTCATTATACCAAAACATCTAAAGTGCAACAAGTCTAAGAAAAAGGGGTACAACCCCAACTAACATAATAATTATCTAACTAGTCTAAGTCCGAAGAAAATGGACTAAACAATAGGAAGGACTACGTGGCAGCCTGAAAGAACTGGCTGACCCTTGAAATCCGGTCTCGATCACTAATCTCCTAGCTGAGGTCTATCAATAGCCGCCTGAAGATTTCCTATACTCAACAAATAACGAGCAAGTGCAATATCAGTACATAACCACAATATACTAGTAGGATCACGTGGCTACTCCAGTAAGCGAAATACATACCAGCAATCACAACACAGTAACCAATCATATATCTAATATATATAATCAATTATCATTTCAGGAGCAATGTACAATTCCACATTCTCAATAGCAAATAGATAAGATAATACAATGGTCATTTCATGGAACTCATACCCAAATTGTTAGTGTGTCGGGACGTGACACCCGATCCAATGTATGTGTCAGAACGTGACACCCGGTATTCATACTCATAATGTACATACTCATAATCATATAATCAAGTGTTGATTCATGACATAAAATTGTTCAGTCATACTCATTTCATTAGGTTTAATCAATAGTGCCTCATTTGCATACATGCATGCATTACAATGAAACAATTACCAACATATATTACAAAAATATGAAATCAAACTATTGATGACAAGAGACTGCAATTCTAGGAAGTTTTATTTTAGTAATATTTATTTGTTGTTTTTTTATATGTATTCTAGCTAAAATAGAATTCTACCTAAAATAGATTTCTAGGTTTATTCTTTGTTGTATAAATACATGTATTAGTACAATGAATAGAAATATGAACGATAGATTTCTTTATGTAAGCCAGCGACCTTGTTCAACATGGTATCAGACTTAAATCACGTGGTTCCATCCACTTCCGTAACCCAATTGAATAACCTTGCACCGCAAATCATAGTCCAACAGGACAATTCTGCTTTTTCCATTGGGATAGTTCTTGACGAAATGAATTATCCTTTATGGTCACAGCTAATGGAGATGCGTATTGGAGCAAGAAACAAAGTTGGATATCTTACCGGCGAATTGACCAAATCATCACCAACTGATCCAACGTATGACACATGGATCACTGAAAATCACAAAGTTCGAAGTTAGCTTACTGATTCAATGAGCCTGCATCTGATGCAAAGATTTATTCGCCTGGCAACCGCTCAAGAGATATGGGAAGCTGCTTTAAAAACATTATATGATGGATTGGATGAGACTCGCTTGTTTGAACTGAATCAACAATCTTTCACCGCCAAGCAGAATAGTCGACCTTTGTCTATCTATTATAACGAACTCATTGCAATTTTTCAGGAAATTGACCATCGGACAGCTTCACAAAAGAGATCAGTGGAAAATATTGTACAGTTACATTCCGTGGTGGCTAGGCTTCGAGTTCACATATTTCTAAGTGGACTTGATTTGGAATTTGATCAAGTTCAGGGTGAGATTTTGCAAAAAGATCCAAAATTAGATTTGGAAAGCTGTTATGCGTATGTAAGGAGAGAAGCACAACAAAGACAAATCATGGGATGTTCTAGACCAGTCCCTGAAAGTTCAGCCATGGTGGTTCAACGTGATACACAAAAGAGTCGAAGTATTTCATCATCTGGAAAAACAAATAACTTTGTTTCCAATCATTGTGGTGAAAAAGGGCACACCAAACAACGCTGCTTTGAGATTATTAGATATACAGAATGGTGGGATTTTTCAAAAAAACCACGAAAGAACTTGACTAGCAGAGCAACAATTGCCATACAAGGAGAACAATCACAACATACGGCCAATGTGGCTCAACCAGGTAACTTTGGTAATGTTGATGTTTTTTCTGACACTTCCAAAAAAAATACATGGATTATTGACATAGGAGCATCCGATCATATGACTAGAGACTCTAATATGTTACAAACTATTCACCCATCCTCACAACAAGTTATATTTACGGCTAATGGAAATACTTGTAATATAATGGGGGAGGGTTATGTTAAATTGTCTAGTACTTTGACTCTTGAAATTGTTTTGGTGGTGCCTTCACTCCAAAACAGTTTGTTGTCTGTAAGCCAAATTAATTCATCTCTTAACTGTACTGTTACTTTTTGGCCCTTATTTTGTATCTTTCTGGACATTCTGACCCGAAAGACTCTTGGTTATGGTGTTAAACGGGGAAAGCTATACTATCTGGAGTTGGATGAGAATACAGAGCATAATTTTAGGCAGGCATATCATACAAGTGGAGTTGAAAAAGCTAAAGAAAAAATATGGCTATGGCATAGAAGACTAGGACACATCTCTTTTGGTTATCTTAAGACACTTAGGCCAAGTTTGTTTGCTGATTTAGATGTTTCAGATTTCCAATGTAATATTTGTGAACTAGCAAAAAGCCATCAAATTCCTTATTTTCCAAGTTTGAATAAATGTTCAAAACCTTTCTTTGTTATACATTATGATATTTGAGGTCCAGCAAAGATCCCCTCTATTTCAAAAGCTCGATATTTTATCACTTTTATCGATGAATGCACTAGAATGACATGGGTGTCTTTACTTTACAAGAAGAGTGATGCATTTAAAGCATTTAAGGAATTTTACAATATGGTGCATACTCAATACCAAAGGAAAATTCAAATTTGGCAGTCTAACAATGCTAGGGAGTTTATTGATGGTTCATTCGGAGAATATCTTAGTCAGTTCGGGATACGACATCATACTTCATGCACATATACACCGTAACAAAATAATTTAGCAGAAAGAAAGAATAGACAAATATTGAAAGTAGTTCGTGCCTCTCTTTTTGGTATGAACATGCCTCTCTTTTATTGGGGGAAGTAGTAAAGTCGGATATTTATCTTATCAATCGAGCCTATTCTCGGGTTATTGACTTTCAAATCCCTCAACATAACCTAAAGTCATTTTGCATGATAGCCCATCTGCCGAACCTTGAACCTCGAGTTTTTGGATGTACAGTTTATGTCCATATTCCAAAAGTCTTAAAAGGTAAATTGGATCCTTGTGCAAAAAAATGTGTGTTTGTTGGGTATTCAGACTTCCAGAAAGGGTATCTGTGTTATGATCCTCAGAATTAAGAAGTTGTATGTTACATTAGACGTCTCCTTTCATGAGAACGAACCTTATTATGGAGGGGGGAGTTTCCAGTTCAACTCTTTATGATGAGAATGTGAGTGAAGCACTTGAGCCGAACAAGCAAGATACTGGAATTCCACTGGACCAAGGTGAGTTCTTTGACTTGGAAGAACTGCAAGAGAGATTGAGTAAGAATACACATGTAATTGAAGAGATTTCCTCGGATCATCCTATCGAGTCTCCAGTTTTTCCAAATCTATCTGAGAGAGATGAAGTATCGATGCATAATGAAGATGTCGTAGAAGACCCCATATTAACACCATCAACTGAAGAGTCCTCACAGAATGTTCAAGAAGTTATTGCACCTCAGGTAATTCTCAATACTCCTTCTCAATTACCATCAAGATTAAATAGGGGTGTCCCTAGAAAACAATATGAACCCGATCTTAGAACCAATGCCAAATATCCAATTAGTAACTATATCTCAAGTCATAGATTATTGGATTCATATGCTCTAACTGTTAATCAATTATCCAAAGTATCTATTCCTAGTAGTGTGCAGGATGCATTAACAGATCCAAAATGGACCAAGGCAATGTATGAAGAGCTGGAAGCCTTGCAACGAAACTCAACTTGGGAGTTAGTTCCGCTGCCAAGAGAAAAAAACACAATTGGTTGTAGATGAGTATATATTGTGAAACTTAATGTAGATAGAAGCATTGATAGATACAAGGCGAGGCTAGTTGGGAAGGGTTATGCTCAGAAGTATGGAGTTGATTACCAAGAAACGTTTGCCCCAGTAGCTAAGCTCAATACTATTCGTATTCTTATATCTATTACAATGAATAGAGGTTGGCCTTTACGACAGTTTGATGTAAAAAATGCCTTTCTAAATGGTGACTTGGAGGAAGAAGTATACATAGAGTTTCCACCAGGCATTAAGCAAGGAACAATGCATAAAGACAAAATATGCAAACTGAAAAAATCACTTTACGAGCTAAAACAGTCGCCTAAAGCTTGGTTTGGGAGTTTAGCTTCAGAGATGAAGTCTGTTGGTTACTTGTAAAGTAACTCTGACCATACTTTGTTTATTAAACAAAATGAGGGAAAGATAACATCATTGATTGTATATGTAGATGATATGGTATTAACTGGTGATGACCCCGAAGAAATAGAGAAACTACAACAATACTTAGCGACCAAGTTTGAAATGAAAGACTTAGGACAACTGAGATATTTCCTAGGTATTGAAGTGTCAAGGTCGAGACAGGGAATCTCTCTTTCCCAGTGAAAGTATGTATTGGATTTATTGACAGAAACTGGAATGTTTGATTGCAAACCAGCTGAAACACCGATGGAGATGAGCCAACAACTTGGAATTTCTTCTGCGCAATAATTAACAGACAAAGTTTGTTATCAGCGGCTAGTGGGGAAGTTGATCTATCTAACTCATACTAGACTGGATATTGCATATGCGGTAAGTATGGTGAGCCAGTTTATGCATGCTCCAAGTATAGAACACATGAATGCAGTCTATAAGATCCTAAGGTATTTGAAAAATGCTCCTGGAAAAGGGTTGATGTACTCAAAGAATGAAGCGCCAACTGTTGAAGGCTACACCGATGCTGACTGGGCTGGAGATCGCTCAACCAAGAGATCGACTTCAGGTTACTTCACATTTGTTGAAGGTAATCTTGTTACCTGGAGAAGTAAGAAACAAAAAGTTGTTTTTCGATCAAGTGTAGAAGCGAAATTTCGAGGTATGACGCATGGTTTATGTGAACTATTATGGATCCAAATAGTTCTGCGTGATCTTGGAGTTAAAAGTGTTGGACTTATGAAGTTGTTTTGTGACAATAAATCTGCCATTCAAATAACACAAAATCCTGTGCAACATGATCGCACTAAACACGTCGAAGTGGATCGTCATTTCATTAAAGAAAAACTTGATCAGAAGATCATCCAGTTTCCATATGTAAAGTCTATAAACCAAGTCGCAGATGTCTTTACAAAGGCAATACCAGGAAAAATATTTCATGAAGCGATTGACAAGTTGGGCATGATAGATATCTATGCACCAACTTGAGGGGGACTGTTGACGACAAGAGACTGCAATTCTAGAAAGTTTTATTTTAGTAGTATTTATTTGCTGTTTTTTATATGTATTCTACCTAAAATAGATTTCTAGGTTTATTCTTTGTTGTATAAATACATGTATTAGTACAATGAATAAAAATATGAACGACATATTTCTTTATGTAAGCCTGCGACCTTGTTCAACACAAACCATCATGTACCTCGAAATCAATCTTGAATCTCCCTAAGGCACTTGGATCTTCCCTTTTCGAATTCTTTCCACTTGTTTTTGGTCTAAAAACATACAAATAATGCAAGGATCAACAATTAAAGTCTAATTTACCCGGATTATGACAAAGCCCATAACCCAAGATAAAATCCATGATCCTAAAGTGCACCTAGGGCTTTTTCCCACCATTAACTTCAGGCCAAAACCCTCCCCCAACAATAATTACCATGAATCTAAGTTCTACGAATCGAAAAACGGATTATGGGAGTAAAATCCTTACCTTTAGCACCAAAAGTCGTGAGAAACTGTCCAGAAATCGCCTGGGGTCGTCTCCTAACTCTTAAGAACGAAGTTTGCAGAAAAATAACGAAATTGAAGTTCTTTCCCGACTTAATTTGCGACTGGCCCACTATGGCACTCCCCATCCCGCCACAGCGGCCCCTCCCTGGCGGCTTACACTGGGACAAAACCTCAGAATTTGAGTTTCAAATTCCCATTTCACAACACACATTCAACCCTTGACGTTCAAAAACTACTTATTCACACTAAGATCAGTTTCGGGAGTTCTACTCGCCTGAATTCGATTCCATAAAATCGTACGGGTTGGTTAACGTCTTAGTTATCTATTCATGTAATCAAATTCATTATTAAATCTCTCATTCATTACCAGATTTCCCTAGCCCTCACTACTCAGATTTCGTCCAAATCTGGACTAGGCTAAGAATTCTCAAGTTACTACTCAAAAATTTTGTGGCCAAATTCTTTCCCCATTGGCGTTTTCCTAACGACGGCAACATGTCGTTCCATGAACATGCATGGTATGGTATATATTGAACTTTAAAATATCAAACTATACCTCATTAAATTGGTATGATAGTTATATAATATTTTTATAAATCAATATATCAAATTACCAAGTAGTAATTTGCAGAATAAAGAAAACAGAATAGGAATAAAATATATTTAACTATTTTAAATTTAAACTATTTAATTTTTGTTTTAAATACGTGACGCTCAACTATTGATTATACTTTAATTAATCAATATAATTTATAAACCCATCCATTACTAATTAAATCCGATCCAATTAATAAATCCGCCCCAAATTATTATTATTTCCCACCTATTAAACAAAACCCTTCACCCTTCCTTTCCAACGTCTTCTTCTTGCCAGTCAATTTCTTTCTAGGTTTATAAGAAGACCACGCGCAAGCTCCCCGGATAAGAGATTTTGAATTGGACGCTTCAGTTCTTTTTCATGCCTAAACTTCAAAAAAAAAAATAGTTTGCCTGATATATTAGCTATATCTAATTTTCACTGGTCCACAATGCAACATATGGAGATTTATCAGACTACTTGAAAGATAGAGCAATTGATTATCTTTTGCGAGTTTAAAGTCCTTCTATGATATGAGACACTTCCACAGGTTGATTAACTAAACTTGAAAAATATGTCGATCTAACTTTTTTTTAAACATATGTCCCAACCTTCACTCAAACCAAATTCATATAGGAATATTCCTCTTGTTATCATGCAGTATTTCAATATGGAAAAAAACCTCTTCCATCTTCAATTGGACCAAGTGTTCCCTACCAAAGGTGACTCTATTTCCAGGGCATAAACCTCTTCCATCGCCAACTGCAGCAGAAAATTGATCTTATAAACCTAAGAGGAAATTGACTGGGAAGAAGACGACATTGGAAAAGAAGGGTGAAGGGTTTTGTTTAATAGGTGGACAATTATAATTTGGGTTGGGTTTAATTAGTAATGGATGGGTAATGAGTGGGTGTATAAGTTATATTAATTACTTAAATTATAACCAATAATTAAGCGTCACGTACTTAAAAAAAAAAATTAAAATAGTTTAAATTTAAAGCGGTTAAATAAATGTTCAATTTTGGACCCAAAGATGGATGATAAAGAGATTGTGGAGCCAATAGGTGGATGAAGGATACTTTAGGCCGTTTTCCGTAATAAAAATACATGTGGAAAAAACCCAACTCGTAAAGATGAAAAAATTACATCTACTCCTCTATAGAATACAATCCAAACTTTGATCTATTTTGGTGCATTCTATATATTTTTAAATAACAATCACACTATTTAAAAATCTTTTACTAAAATTTTGTAAATTGGATATCGAATTTAAATTATTTAAATAAATTAGAACTTAAGGAGAATTAGTTCGTATAAAAGAGTAGTTTATGAGAACCATATATTATTCATAACCGACTTACCGGTTCAAGTTAAGTAAAAGGTAGGGCGGGCTGCCGCGTTCTTCTGTAATGATTAATTGGTAGCTGCTCCGCCATATCAGGATTTGCATGTGAGGCCTTGCTTACAATTACATTATTAATTCAAACAAATTAGGATAACAACCCATCCCATCAATAATATTTATTTTTCTCATAACTTGTCCTACTCTCTCTCTCTTTTTGGTTCAACAATAAATTGGTTTCTTGAATTTTGTTTTACCCTTTGATTAATATATTCATATTACTAAACTTACATGGTGTTACAGTGGAATGATTGGGATCCTTCATCTTTAATCAAAAGTCACGAATTTGTGTTTTGTATATTGTGAACACCAAATACAGTAAATTCGGTTAACAACCGTCAAATTAGGGGATATCCAATTATTCATACTTTGTTCGTATTCTACATACACTTGTTTAATTTAAACATCAAATTAAGCTGTGCTTCAGCTTCTTTTTGCAACAAATATCATAACTTTTTTTAAAAAAATAAAAATAAAAATTCAACATATCTTTAGTTTAAGATCTTTTTTTAAACAACTTTTGGCAGGTTTTTTTTATCAATGAAAATTCAAAAAATCTTTAGCTTAAGATCATATAAAAAAAAAATTCTTTAAAAAGCCTCCGTGTCAAATTAAAATCAAACAAATAAATTGAAACAAATGGAGTAATATTATTTTCAGCGAGTAGCATCTTATGATTCACATTATTGGCGTTTGAGAATATTTGGCATAACACGTAATGGACTTTGTACCCGTTTGACAGATGATCATTTCCAAAGTCAAATACATTTGGATATCTCAGAATGTGCTGTACTTATATGACATAGTATTTAACTCTATCGACTTCGCGTTTTTGAATATTTCTATTTATTCCTATCAAATCGTCACGTTATATATAAGTTGCACAACTTAATCATATTCATCACAAAAATGGAAGTGAAATTTGGAGAAGATAGATGCGTGTGGCCAAGGAGAAGATCATCAGAATCAAAAATTTCAAGAACAAGAAGCCAAAAAGCTAATAATATGATGAGCAATATTTTGGATGCAATTGCAAAAGTTAATAAAAGTAGAGATTTTTCAAGTCAAGAAAATGAAGGGGAGGTGGTGAGGATGAAAATTGTGGTGAAAAAAGAAGATTTAAAGCAAATTGTTGAAGCATTAGGAAATGGTAATAATAATATGAATGAAAATAGATCAAGCCAAATTTCTTCTTCTTTGGAACAACGCTTGAATTTCATGAGGAAAAGGCAGTTAATTAGAAAAGCCAATCAAATCAAGCTGAGAAATAATTCTTCTTGGATGCCTATGCTTCAAAGCATCCCTGAGGAATTTTAATCCTTAATTAATTCTTCTAATTTTTGGAAGTCTTAGAGTAACAGTAAAGTTGTCTTTATTTACTATAGGTCATGGATTTGAGTCGTGGAAGCAACAACTTATGTTTGCATTATGGTAGGTTGTCTACATCATATTCTTTCCTCAGAGCTCAGACCTGTTAACACGAAATGTTTTATGCACTGGGTGGCGTTTCCTTTAATTTTTTATTTTTTTTTTATTATTCATTTTTTATCTCTATTCTTTTTTGTATTTATATCATATGACTTACTTTCTACAATTACTGACTAAAAAATAGTTGCAATATTTTTGTAGTGCTCTTTTTTTGTGTGTTTCTTTTTTCCCTGATATTAATTTTCTTTGCACCTAAATAAATTTGCTACGTATCATTGTATTTATCTTCTCATTAAGTAGAATGCTTAGCAGGATATTCATTTTCTTTAGTTTTCAGCATGTCGAAGGACGAAGAGAGATTTAATTTGTGTTTCCTTCTTCTGATTCCTTAATTGATCTTAATTTAATATATATTTCATTCACTAGTAAAAATATACAAATTTCCGAAGGAATAATATATTGTGAAATATTGGATCATGAAAATATTAGATTTCCGATGGTTTCCCTTCTAAAGTTTCATCATAATTCAAATTACGTTGCTATTGATGCTATTCTTTTTATAACATTAACATTAAACGAGTTAGTTTTTCGAAAATTTTCTAAACAACGTTACATAACCGATTAGTCGAAAGATCTTTATAATTCAATTGGATATTTAGATTTTCACTTTATCGATAAAAATTAGATTTTTGTAATCTCCTACCTCATATTTTGTTTTATTTAAAAAAGGTGACTAGTCCTTGGTCTGGTTAAAGTTGTATAAATAAATGGACTTTTGGTTGATACTTTGAGTCATTACTTTATCTCCATAATTAGGCATATACTACTATATATTATATGGGTTAATTGTGGGCTTGAATCATTCCATTTACTTTATAAAATATGTAGAAAATGTATATAAATAATATATACTTTATATTAAATATCTATATACTAGTAATACACAACAAATATACGGATTGGTCAAATGACTAATATATACTGTAACATTCCCGAATTCATTGTGCAATTCACTTTTTGGTTGTAGTCTTATTCTTTTAATTAGTCATTAAACCGGGATTCTAATTTTCTAATCCCGATAACCAAATAACTCCTTAATATGCACAAAGTTTAGTTAAATTTCACTTCAAGAGACAACATTGGGTAATTAACTAGAAAACTATTTTTCGTAAGGTATTTAAATTATTTTTGCAAATAAGAGATACCGGCGAAAAGTGGAAAAACATATTGGTACCAATTTCCAGATGTGTATATATATGGCTGAAGCAGACACCTAAAAGACATAGAGCTGCCTCTGCGGACAAATTCTTGTCCTCTCAAGCTCATTTGTTATGCAGGATAAAATAGAATATATCAATATATGAAGATTTATCATTAATAAAAAAAAATGGTAGTAAGTAGCTATTTTAAAATATAATCTTTTCATATTTCATGAATAATTTTTTCACGACAAATATGTATTTTTAGATTAATAATTAAATAATCGTAAAGGGTAGAGAGATATTAGTTGGGGTCATAAATAGATGAGTTTTTTTTATTATTTATAAAATACAAACGTAGTGTAAGTTTTAAAATTTTAAAAAAAAATTCAAAAAAAATAAAATTGGATCAATAACAAGTTTTTAGTAGATTTTGGAATTTGGTGTTTAATAATTCACAAAATGTCAATAAATTATATGGCTAAATTAAACATATATTGCAAAGAAAATTCGAAAAGTACTTGCGATATCTATGGCTAATAAACCGGCTTTGATCGAACCTCTTGACTTGAGGCAGCACAAAATTGAGGAGTTGATTTCTTTGATAATCTTATAGTTATTACTTATCTCAGAAAATCACTTTCTTTAATTTGTTAAAAAAATTGAAATAAAAAATAAACTTTATGGGATTATAACTATTCATTGAGTGATCATCCATAATATCAAGGTTCCCAATTCATCAAGGAGCCAATGGACAATGGTATGTAAGATTCCCTCATCCATGAAAACATCAACATTGGTCGAACACAACGTAACCAATGAGTTTATCTTACTAAACATAGCATTTTCAACGCAAAATATATATGAATGTCTGGGTGTGGACATGAAAAATCATCTAAATTTGAATTCATAATCGTAATGAGTTCAATAAAAAAAAATCTAAAGATTGAACTATCAAATTTAAATTTAGAGTTCGTCTCACCACAGGATGTGTCAAAATTACCAAATGGCAATGAAGAAAGATACTCTACAAACATCAATTATTATAGATATATAATACTGTAGTACTAGCCAGCAGTGGCGGATCTAGGATTTTCATTAAGGGGGTTTGAAAAATAATAAAATAAATGTGTGAATAAGTCAACAAAATACAATTCCAAGGAAGTACTAGTACATAGTTTATAAGTAAAAAAAGTTAGTTCTGTGATAAGAGACCTTTTAGCACGTTTGAATTTTTTTGGCTTTAAATTTACTTTTTTTTAAAAGAAAAAATAAAAAACGTGAAAGATCGGTTCTGAAACTAAATGAAGAGAAGGTAAAATAAAATAAAATGACTACAATGGGATTTGAATCATGGACATGTGGGCCAATCTAAAAAGAGATCTACTACTACACTACAACTTACTTTTGGTTCATGAGAAGGTTCAAATTTATTATATCTACATAAATTTAGAAAATCTACCTTATAATAAGAATGTAATTTTTTGCCCAGGACGTTCGGGTGAACCCCTAAAGACCATGTGGGTCCGCCCCTCCTAGCCAGTAATGATCCAAAGTTATCACTGTGTTAGGATTAAGGAATAAGGTTGGTGTGAGAACCATATGTAAAAAAAAAAAGTGACAATAATGTCTTCAGATAATACAATGATTTTGCTATTACTAATAATTGTATCTTGTCATTTTGCATTGTTCTGTCCATCAGGGACTATATGCATTTGTCGTTTAACATTATAAGAACGGACCCATTGGGTGGAGAGGAATTCCTGGTTAAATTAGGAGCAATACATCCAAGTGTGTCACTATCCATTTTTGTAAATAGAACCAATATTCATTATTGATAATGATGCAAAACCAATTTGTGACAAACATTAAATTTAGCCAAATGAAATTATTATATTACTAAATGGAACTGTTGGTGAGAATGATCCACATCGAATTTTGGGATCTTTGTAACGCTTGAACGATCTTCCTCTGTTTAAGTTGAGTTGGACTCAAAACCTAATATGATATGGTATTAGATTAAATAAAGTTTGAGCAATCCTCTCGATCCTACGAACTAGTTTATTTTGGATAATGAATTAGGCCCAAAGCCTAATACGACAAAAACATATATGAATTAGGCCCAAAGGGACGGAACATAATAATATATGGGATTGAGTTTATGTCAAAGAAAATACAAATATTAGTGACAAGGATACATGTGCAAAAATATCGTTGAATTTGAATTATGTGATAGACAAACATAAGTCATTTAATAGAGAAAGTATAATAACTGGCTAAAGCTGGTTTCCAGCTCCCAGCCTGGCCATTTTCCCAATCCATTTCTATTCTTTGGTTATAATTTACAAGCCAGCCTGGTTGAGGAGAACCAACATTTTGCAGATTAAAGGAATTTTAATTAATTTGCATTTATACTGGCTGACACTTTACACTTATTTCTCTACAAGATAAGACTCTAGATTGAAGGATACAAAATGTGTATTAACAAATGAAAAGAAATCACAAGTACTGTTTTGTTTATTTCTAGCTAGTTGGCATGGAATTTTAGCTCTGGTCTTCAAGGTTAAAAAAATATATACAAAAACTGAAACGACCCTAAGCTCAAATAATACATAACAAAGGAATAATTTGAGCGTAATATATATTTCAAATACTTTCAGACATAAGTTTACGTTTGTCATTGCAACATTGAATGTTCCAACAATGGAAAATGATAAATTAATTTATCCATAAAAAAAAAGCAACATTGCTATATATCTTTTGAATTGAAAAAACAAAAATATACACATGGTGTGTCCAAAACAAAACCCCTATTTCAATTTATTTAATTAAAACATATAGAAATGTCCAAACTGGAACGTCTTAATTGCTAAGATAGAATTGATGACACGAAATCAAGAAAAAAAAAACAATATCATATATTATGTCACCATATCTCTGTGTATACATAATATATAATGTCATTTTCTGCAACATATATATTTTATCATATTAAAGTAACGAACAACCTATTTGTTCAACTGAAGAAGAAAACTGAAACCTACTTCTGTCACTTTTCTATTCAAACCAAATAACAACACTTGGTTTCCACAAATAATTAACTACGTTAAAATATATAAACTCATTTTCTTCTCCTTTTAATGTCATGATGACAGTCTATCTAACCAGAAATAATAAACACATTATCTGTTTCAAAACCTTTTAAACACAAGAAACAATATACACTAGATCAATTTGCCTAGTAAGCACTAGATTTTTATTTTTTAAAGAATTCAGACATATTTGACAAAATCGTGTAAGAAGGAAGAAACAGTCTCTGTGCTTTTTATTTGATAAATTCATTTGAACATAAACTTCGTTTGACTTGGGGCATAATTATATTTCCATTTATTGAGATGCAACATTCATCAATCAATTAATCATATTTCAATTTCATACTAACCTAGATTGACTATATAAATTATATTTTAATTTTCAAATTGGGGAAAGGAAAATGATAAAGAGAAAGAGATTTAATTTGAATCCTCACCAATAAATGGAAAGTTTGCTAATCAATCAACTGAATTTCTAAATAGCCACAATCATCTCTCAGTAAATCAAGTAAAGTAATGCTATGATTTTTTCAAAAAACCAAAGTTTTAGAGAAGAAGGTATATACATGAATTAAGAAACCAGTCACACATAAAATTAATGCCGCTATTTTGCTAAATCAAAATCTGTTGTCCGTCATTCCGATTCCATCGCCGGTGAAAAGACAGCCCTAAACATGGTGAAAATGACATCACTGAAGCAATCAAACAAGCCAAAACACTTGTCCTTCATTTTCTCAGAGAAACATTGATCAGCCTCCGCTACCGCCGTGGGCTGAAGATATGCCCATGCCGCGTGCTGTAATAGCGGGTCCTTCATTGGAATTTCTCGCCAGCTGTCTTTACGGCCATTCGTCGGTGACAAAATCGACGGTGGTGACTCAGGCAAGAGATCCTTCAAGCTGGTATAGGTTAGGGACTCCATAGTCACCATTTCTACGTCACAAAACTGGAATTGGAGAATGCCTCTTTGTATAGGATCATACATGTACTTAATTAAAGTACCTTCCATATTATCAACAGATTATGTTTTCCATATAAAACACAATTCTAATTAGGAAATATATTTAATTAGATGAGTGTGTATCCATTCGTTTTTTTATTTTGGTGTGTAGAGAGAATTTTTTTTATAGGTATGAAAGAGTTGCTTTATATAAAAAAAATTTAAATGAAAGTCCAAACTAGAATATTCTAAATTATTAACACTTTTATTTATTCATGCTCTTGGCATCATCAAAACATTTCTTTATAAGTTATTATTATTATTATTATTTAGGGGTGAGATGCAGATAATAATTATGAGATTATTTTAGTTCGCAATAATAATGAATATTAGTTAGTTTATTTTATATTAAAAAAAAAAAGATAAAATAATCTTAAGAATATCCTTATTTATTCCATTCTACCCATCAAACAATTTATAAGATAAACTCAATGTATTTAAATTTTTAAACAAAATATGTTTTTTTGAATTTGAACTTGTACTTTTATTACTTCTACGGTTAAAAGTCAAGATCATATTTTTTAAAAGGAATTTATTAAATATTAAAGTTTGATTAAATTTAAATTTTTATTAAAAAAATCATAATCACAATTAATCATTTTTTTGCTAAAAGATATAGCGGCTTTTACTTATTAAAATAACAAGAAACGAGTATGGAACGAGTAAAGGGATTGAGGTAGCATAGTGTTTTAGGTGACATGGGGCCTACCGTACAATGTAAAAGGGTAAATTTAAAGAGGACAGGTGGTGACTGACCAATGGAGTAAATTCTTGCCTTTTTTGGCCAATTATGCCACATCAGCTCTTGTTGGTTGACAAATTTAGACCACTTTAATTAAGTAAATGACTAATTTTTAAGTTAATAATTTAATCCATTTAATACTATAAAAGTTACAGGTGTAATTAACCAATTAAGAAAATAGATAAATAAGTTGAGCAGGGGTCGTGTCATTAATTTAATTATTTAAATTAGTTGGTCATTTTAGGAAGGGAGTTCAAATAAGGATAACTCAATAAAATTATTTTATTTAAAATTAAATTACAATAAAAGACTTTAAATAATTACACATATACATAAAAATAATATTAAATTTAAAATTGTCTTTTTTATTCTTATATATGAGTTGTTCTTAATTAGTGTTATTAAATGACCGAAAACATTAGGAATATTATTTATAAAAATAAAAGGTTAGTCGTTTGTTTCCACTACTAACCTTGGATGTTGTTACAAAAAAAATTATATATTGATATAAATATTTGGGTTGCTTAATTTAAAGTTGTAAAATATTTATGATAAAAAAGTTGATCGTAATTTTTTTATATTTTTTATATAATGTTCAATATTATTACTACAAGAGATTAAAATCTTTGAATTCACTTTTAATTATTTTTGGGCCTCAATATTTTGGAGACCTAAAACAAAACGTTTTACTAGACTCATCAATGAGCTACCTTTAAAGTAAGGATTCGAATATGCACTAACAAGATAAAAGTCCAAGTAGATAACCAACTAAACTACTAAGATTCTCAAGACTCTTCCTATCTTAAACTATCATTTTATGGGTTCAATACAAAATAAATTATTTCGATATCATTTTATCCTTAATAGTTGTTCTTAGAGGGTGCAAACACCTCAATAGAAAAAAAAATTTAATGACGAGAGATTGTATATTAAAATATTAATATAGGTAAAATATTGAAAAATCCCTCTCAATTAACGTTTTCATAAAGAGCATGTAACAGAGAAATACGGAAGATAATTTAAGACAAAGAAAATAGTATTTATGATTCTTTATTTAGTTTATTGATAAATTCTAATTTTAGTTTGTTGTCTTTATTGGTGAATATTCATAAATTTATTGTAATTATTAATTGTTTCATCACATAGTTATTTCTCTGTTATGTTTAATTTAAACTACATAATTGAGGATAATATAGTTCTATAAATAGTCAAATATGATATATTTCCACATAAAGAAATCAAAATACATATTTAAATAATGAAAAATTAAATGTGCTAAATTCATATACTATAAGGTTTCAAAATAAAATTTACTAGTAATAGTTTAAGGAACAAAAGTGCAATTATACCTTTTGAGAATATAATGTACCAATTTTTGAGAACATGATTTGTATAATAGAAACTAGTCCTACAAAGTGAAGTTTGAAAATATACAGATTTTATTTTTACCTCAAAAATAAAAATGATATTTTTAATATATCCTCAACTCAAAAGATATTAAAGCAAATTAAAATTAAAATTAGGTGTATAACCGAAAGAATCAACTATTTGAGTAATGCTTTACTCTTATATGATTCTACTTCAATTCTTATAGATCCCCTTTATTCCAGTATTTTGATCTTATGCATTTCCTTTTAACTAAAGATTGAATCATAATTTCCTAACTTATGGTTTTAAATTCGAACCTTCCAAATAAAATTGCCTATGAGTGACAAATGAATTTTCGATGCAAATAAAATTAATCAAAACTTTAAAATAAGAATCAAGCACTTCTCTTATTAATGAATTAAACATTTAGTGATTATGCTCTTTCTCTCTGAGCTAGACTCTATCAAGAAGTATGGATCACATCTCCTCATTGAGTCAAGCAATCAAAATCAAACAAGAAAAACATATTTGAACAACTTTAAACCAAAACAAGATTGTTTTGTAATTTATTCACTCCTGTCATCACTCACTGAAGGTCTTTCTATTTGTATCAAGAGCCAAAAAGTTAAGTTTGTTTTTTGAATTGGTTGTAATTGTGGTACCTCTACTTTTTAAAAAAAATTATTTTAAGACAACGGACACACACAATTCATCGAAAGTCCTACTTTATAGGAAAAAGTTAGAAGATAAATATGCTATCTATGAAGTATAAGTTCTATTTAATATAGCTGATGATCTGCTATCGGCACTCATAATTTGATACTCTATACAGAGCTCAATCAGCGCGAAAAAGTGATCAAATGATCTTAATGTTGAAGATACTGTCGGTCCATTTTTAGCACTTGTTGGCTATTTAATCTTTCTTTCCTATTATATGGAGCATTGCAGAATTATCCTCCCGAAAACGGAGGATACGTTGTTTGGGTTACCAAATCATATTTGGGGATTTCAATTAGGATGGGTGAAATGGATGAGTGGTGTAGTAAGTTGATAAAGCCCTTGTACCCTTTTAGACTAGGGGTAAACACTAAACAGAGGAAGATCTGTTTTGATTATAAGCTTGAGTCAAGTGCTATAGATTGTAAAGTCCATTCTTCCTCACAATCTTACATGATATTTATAACCTAAGGTGACATTTTGTCAATTAATTAAAGAAACACAAATGGCACTTCATCCCTCCAAATCGAGTTCAACAGTCGTATATGGGGGGTGCACTAGTAAGCCCCTGATGTTGCTCCCTTGCTGTGTTGGTCCTTGGAGCTTTTGATGATGACAGCAGAACGAAAGATGTAAACATACAATGAGTATACACAGCAACATTGGAGCATCCATAGCCTGTATTATAGGTTTCCTTCCTCAGCTCCATGTTAGGGCATACATATATCCAATCCAGGTCAAGGATTCACACTACTTGGTCTTCCCTAGTAAAGATGGCATAGACTGGAGGACCAATCAATCAGAAGAAAACAAAAAAGTGAGCAAGCCAGCCTTCTCCACAAAAAGGGGCTTATGACAATCTCAGACTAAACAAATACTAACTAGACTGCAATAAGGGTTCATTACTTTAAGGTGGTTAAATATATTTAGATACAATGGGTAGACATAGTACCTTTTTTCAGTCAAGATAAACTTTGATGTCGATACCATTATCAATGAGGGACTGAACAACTGCTCTAATTTTCCCTTCGAATTTGTCCCTATCTCTAGGTGTATAAGAAGCAGTGTATACATCAGCTTCTCTTGCCCTGTCGGACAAAATCTGACCGACAGACAAGCATGCAGGAATATCACTTCGTGATTTGAGCACTGCCTTGATATCTTTGGAGTTTGTACCAGCTACTGCAACCTGTTTGCATGTAACTCTATGGGTGATTGAGGCTGAAACAAAGCGCTTTGATATGAAAACATCAAGTGTGAACGGTTCCATGTATGCTACAGTCCGTTGCTTGAAAGAAACATGCTTGTTTGGGTTCTTAGATTTTTTCCCCTTCTGGTAAGTGTATGGACGGCTATTGTCATCATCAACAAAATCTTCCACCCCGAAAAAGCTTCTAGGTGCTAAACCAGGCTGCCAAACAAAGCAAAAAACTTGTTCAAGGGGCACTATTTCAAAAATATCTGGGTCCATGTCTATAATAAGCTATAAATTCAAGTACAGATTAAGTTTGATTGTTCGTCACACATATGTCAAGGTCAATGCCTATAAAACATAAATGCAGGTAATTATGTGTGGACAGTGTGGAACCATATAATTTCACAGATGAAGTGGAACTTATATATCTTTTAACACTTGCTAATGAATAACATTTTATCAGTACAGCAGTGCTGCAAGACAAAAGCAAAGCAATCACTTTACAATGTACATACACATCATGTGCTAGCACACCGAAGCATCACACTGTGATACTTGAATGCTGTTTTTTCTCCTTTTATCATTCCTCCAATTCCTAAAAATGCATGGAATAAAGGGGAACAGTGTTTGCTATTACAACAAGCCCATACATTCAAAAAAAGGAGGAGGAAGGCCACAATTCTAATAAAAGCACAACCGCACAACTGTAGCAAGGAAATACAAGCATGTAAGCAGGGCTGACATCAGTGCTACAGATATGGAATCAACAGCGTTTCTCTTCTCTCTCTTTCCCAAAAGTCATTCCTTATCATTCTTTTCCCCGATGAAAGCGTCATTCCTTATTTTATAAGTAAAGGATGGGAATCACTTCGAGCTCCATTCTGAGCCAGAAGGGATTCAGAACTTTAATGTATTTGGTTTGTTTTATGGATTTGGTGAATATCCAATCTAAAAGCTTAAAGGATTTGTTCTCCTATTCTACAATCTCTTCCCTCAACACAATCCAAACTTATCTTTTTCCTGAAGCTGCAGCACATGTCTGCTTCAAATATTATACAAAAGCGAAGGTGAAAAGGTAACAACAGCAAACTAAAGATACATAAGGTCAGCACTTTTTAATAAAGCTAGTTACTCTAAATCCCAAATTCATCCATTCATCTTGCCTGTACATCAATTCCCAACAACCTTGTATAATATCACACACAGTTAACACTAAAAATGTGTAATTTCTTCTTTATTGGCTTGTTTTTGTCAACTAAGCAATCACATATATACACAATACAAGTATCTTTCTACATAAGCATCCTCACAACAGAGGAAAAACCCCAACTGATTCCTCAACTAGGCAAAATCAACAATAAAGAGTTTATTTCAACAAAATGGTGGTTGCTTCAAAATGCTTTATGTCCATGGTATGATTATTTCACTAGATTATAATATGCATTTCAACATATTCTTTACAATTTAGAAACGGCCAACATTCTCAATAACCTACCGTTTGCAGCTTCACCTTTTCACAGTTACATGATTCTATCATCACAGAGTACCTTCCCAGTCACTTGACACTATATAGAACAACTTTTCATTTAGATATGTCTTAATGAAGATCTAAATACTGCTCGATCATATCGCTTTTGCCTTGAAGTGAGATCTTCACAACAATTATTCCACTTTTACATGGTCCAACAATTTCTCAAACACATCTGTCCATGACTCTAATATTAGAAGTCTAAAACTATTCAAATTTATTTAATTTCTAATTATATGCAACTGGCAAAACTAGATAATTAAACTTGGGATGGAAGGAGAAACAATGTCGGTGAACATAGATTTGTTAAGAGTCTAGACTCTCTAGAGAACAATTAACTCTTGACTAACTCGATCATTTATCTCAATATGAAAATTGACACTCTGAAAAGATAGAGTTCATTCCAACAAGCTTTGTATGGAAACACGAAGATTATACTGATTCCCATGTAATTGTGGCATTCCTACCATAATATTCACCAGTCAGTCTTACCAGAGTGTCATTTGTATGGAAGTTAATGAGCACTCTTCTGCATTTGTTTTACGTAAATACCGTCTTTGTTTGAACAATAGATAAACACACCACTGGATAAAACAAAACAAAAAACCTCAGAAGTAACAAGTGGATTAGCTTAGATTTAAATAGCCATGTCCTATTGGAAAACCATTCAAGTCAACAAAACAGAAGCAAGAACATTCGTTCTCTTTCCTGCCAAAGTTATGTATGCACATATGAAAATAGAAAGGCTGCATGAAGTAGTAGCATCAACACAAATCATTTTACCTTTGTAGTATGAAAGCCACTAATTTGTGCACATAGAAAAGGCCTCATCTTCTGGCCTCCTCGAACGCACAACATTTCAGAAACTAGTTTCAGCATACTCTGACCTTTAATCAATTAGACAGAGCATTAGTTCATTAGTTCTAGTACAATCCCACAAAATAGGTAAGTTGGGTTCCAGAATGCAACACACAAATAGAACATACTCCCTCCATCCCAAATACACTCTTGCATGCAACAAATTCCATGAAGAGTGTTTTTCCATCCAAAAATTTCAAAATAAAACCCAAATAGACTAACAATGCAAATTCAAGTTGGGTTGTGATTGATTAGTATTTGAACTTAAAATTTCAATTTCATAATTTTCTATCAAACAAACTCGGTTTTTTTTTATCAGTAATTAATGAAAATTTCAATGTTATTAGGGTCTTAGAGGCAATCCAATACTCATTGCCTGCCCACCTAAAGCCTACCAATAGTTCTCCATCCATATATACAACAGAACACATCTTAAGTGAGCTTCCAAGAATTAGAACACATTTCTATCAAAAAAACTCGTGGCCCATTATTTTATTAGTGGTCTTCATTCTAAATAGAAAAATTCTACTTTTTTTTTTTTTTTTTTTTTTAAAAAAAAGTTGGTATTCAGTGAGGCATTTCGGCAAACAACTAGCAGACGCTCATCAATCAAGTCTTTCATTAACTCTAAGACTAACATATATACATCAAAATGATAAAGAATTGAAGATAACAACTGCGGAAGATTGCAGAGAAGAGAAGAACATTTATCACCTTTCACCGCAAAGTCGCCCGTACTCCTGTTTCTTCCTTGAACATCAAATTGTATTTTTTATTTTATATTTATTGGAGAATGGGCTGAATTCCGCTGAAAGGACCTTAAATATATACACATATACAAAAAAAAAATAGTATATTTTTAAAATTGTATTTTTTATTCTAAGTTAGTATTCTTAAATGACATAAAACATTAGCAATGTCATTATTTATAAAAAAAAATAAAAACTAATCTAATTAATAAGAGGTTAGTCATTTATTTGCAATATTATTTCTGGGATGTTGTTGTAATTTTTTTTATATATTAATAAAAATATTTGAGTTGTTTAATTCAAAGTTCTAAAATACTTATGATTAAAAGTTGATAGTTCTTCTTTTTTTAAAAATAAAAAATAAAAAAACAATGTTTTCGCTATTAAAATTTCTGCACTCATCTAGCTAAAAATATCAGCCATAAGTACTAACTTCTGCTCATAAGACAAACATGCAAAACATTTTAGGATAGTAAACCTACTAAATTAATCGAAAGTCCTATTTTATAGGCAAAAGTCATAACTTAAGTATGTTGCTTTTGAGACATAAGTTTTAATTTTATTCATAAGGTATACATTCAAAATATTTTAAGACAATATATACGTTCAATTGATCACAAATAATACCTTACGACAAAATAAATATTAGTGTCTGATGAACAAGCAACTTTTTGTAAAGTTGAGTTCATTTCTTAAAAAAATTATTAAGCAGAGATAAAAATTCACCAAACACTTTAGGGAACACTCTGTGTCAGTGATTTTAAAAATGTTTTGGGGACGAGTTTCGGGGCGGGGCGTATCAAAAATGCTTTGGGATATAATTAAAGACGTAGATCTATAAGGCGTAAGTCCTAAAATTTGAGGCGTAATCCCCGCGCGTAAAAACGTAAGTTCCGGTAAGGAATCTGGAGCCCAAGAATATTTAATGTCCCTCCCCCGATAACTGACACGTGTCCTGCCCCTTAATAACAACCGTGTATCCTCCTCGAGATTAACGATTCCCTCCGTGCTTCTGACAAGTATAAGAAGTTTTCTCTTCTTCTTCACAAGTACACTTTGACTTTGCTCTGCTGGTGTGTGCATCTTCAGAGGTAAAAATTTCATCCCTCAATCCTATAGCTTTTTTGCTCAAATACTGAAATTCTATAAATATTTAACTTTAAATTTCGTTATTATTGTATATTAACTTGAGTTTCGTAGGAAAATTCTGAATCCGACTAGGTCAAACGATTTGATAAGCTTACAAGACACTAATTAATAGAAATTTATGTGTGTAAGGCCAATAACTCATAATTTGAAAACTCATAATTTGATACGCTATATAGAAACAAAGAGTCAGTGATCAAATGGAGGCAGAAGATAATGTCAAATATTCGAGTTTACATAGAGGAGGAGCGAAGTTCAGCAAGGTTTCATTTGTTCCTCTTACATTTCTTATATTCTATGGTGTTTCTGGTGGTCCTTTTGGAGTTGAAGATACTGTCCGTGCAGCCGGTCCATTTTTAGCACTTGTTGGCTATTTAATCTTTCCTATTGTATGGAGCATTCCAGAGTCTTTAATAACTGCAGAATTATCCACTATGTTCCCCGAAAACGGAGGATATGTTGTTTGGGTTTCAAAGTCTTTTGGTACTTATTGGGGATTTCAATTAGGATGGGTGAAATGGATGAGTGGTGTAGTTGATAATGCCTTGTACCCTGTTTTATTTTTAGACTACATTAAATCTTCTGTGCCAGCATTGGCTAATGGTCTACCAAGAACAATCACCATTCTTGCTTTGGTTATTGCACTTACATATTTGAACTATAGAGGTTTAACTATTGTTGCTTGGGTTGCTACAGTTTTAGCGATATTTTCTCTCCTTCCTTTTGTAATTATGGGATTTATCGCGCTTCCTAAATTGGAGCCTTCGAGATGGTTTGTTGTGGATTTAGAAAATGTACAATGGGGATTGTATCTAAATACACTATTTTGGAATTTGAACTATTGGGATTCAGTGAGTACTATGTCAGGGGAAGTGGAGGATCCTGGTAAAACAATTCCCAAGGCTTTATTCTATGCACTTCCTTTAGTTGTCTCTGGTTACTTTTTCCCTCTTTTATTTGGCACGGGAGCGGTTCCGTTGCATCGTGATCTTTGGAGTGATGGTTATTTCTCGGATATTGCTAAGATCATTGGAGGAGTATGGTTAAGATTGTGGATTCAAGGGGCTTCGGCTGTGTCAAATATGGGAATGTTTTTAGCTGAGATGAGTGGTGACTCATATCAGCTTTTGGGAATGGCAGAACGGGGGATGCTTCCTGATTTTTTCGCAAAGAGATCGCGTTATGGAACCCCTCTTATCAGTATATTGTTTTCTGCATCAGGTGTTGTGCTGCTGTCTTGCCTTAGTTTTCAAGAGATTGTAGCTGCTGAGAACTTTATGAACTGTTTTGGACTGATTTTGGAATTTCTATCTTTTGTCAAGTTAAGGATAAAATATCCAGCAGCATCAAGACCTTATAGGATTCCACTAGGAACAGTTGGTTCAATTTTAATTTGTGTGCCTCCAACATTATTTCTTCTTGTTGTTATAGCACTATGTTCATTTAAGGTCATGATTGTCAGTTTCTTGGCTATTCTTGTTGGCCTTATTATGCAGCCTTGTCTAGATTATTGTGAGAAGAAGAAATGGTTAAGTTTCTCTGTTAGCGCTGATCTTATAGAACTACAGACCAATTATCATCAGGTTGTTGAGGCTTAAAGTGATCAATGGGGCTTGTATTTTGTTGATAATAGAAGCATTGATTTTGGGACAATTTAGAATGTTCAGCTTGAACCCATGGCAGAGCAGAGTGAACAATTCAGTCTACTTTGGTTTGTATTCAAGTGTGTGAATCACTATCATTGTACTATGCAAACAAGTTGTAAACATCTGACTTACCAATTTTACATATCAGAAATGGGAGATGAGGTAGTTAGATGTATACACCGAGCAGCAGAGGCGTATCTAGAGGGGTTCCGTGGGTTCACATGAACCCATGCTCCCCTCTCTAGATTATATATAGTAGTGTTATATTTTTTAAAAAATATTTAAATATAGAGGTGTGAACCCACGTTAAAAGTAACATATAATAATACGATGAAGATTGGGTGCACCCCTTTAAGCAAATATAGAAATTTAAATTTTATATCTATCTTATTTTTGTTATTAACACCCCTCCAAGTGGTTATCGGTAGCACTTTTGGCGTTTCAATCAATTTTTCTTTTATTTTTTTGCTTTTATCTTTCAAAACTTTCAAATGTGTAACATTGAAAATTCCTAAATAAAATTAGTTTGGTATAACTTTTATATTATTAAATCAAATGTGTATATTAAAATTTAAAACTAGTAGTATTATATATGTTGGACCTATAATTTTTAAAGTTTAATGGTTAGTGTTAAGAACGTAAAGGTTAAACTGATCAAATTTATATCTTAGATGCATCCTTTCGTAATAATGCACCCATCCTTACGAAATCCTGAATATGCCTCTGCCGAGCAGCATAATGGTTAGTCCTAAACTCCGAAATGCTCACTGCATTGGAGCTAATGGTGCCATTCTTGTTGATAGATTACATATTATATTTTAAAAAATAATATCAAACTGTATGCACGCACAGTTAGTTTGATGACTAAGTGATGAGACATCAGTATCTATAAAAAAAAACTATAGAGCAAAGAACAAAGTTCACCTTATCTTTACCTATCTGTCTTCACTCTTAAAAACCTCTTAATTATCGGACATTTCCAAGAGGCTTTCCTCTTAAACATCGTATTTCTTGTTCCTGTTTTACACTACCCAAGAAAAAACTAGTGCAAATCGTTGGTTTAAATAAACCATTAACCATTCACTCCAACCTTCTACATTTGCTTCCAAATACTCTTTTGAGGTAAGGGCTGGCATTGACTCATCGAGATCAACTATTCAGAAAGTCTTTTCCATCAGACGAGTAGTTAGTGGCAAAAGGGGAACAATGGGTGGGTTAAATGGAAACAGCCCAAGAGCCTCTCCAAGGAAAACATTTAGCCCAAAAAACTCTCCAAGAAAAACAAACACAACTCTAAAACAACTCCTTTTAGATTCAAGGAACATGACAAGTTCTCTTGATTCTGAGACAGAGGAATTGCTTTCTCTAATATCTTACTGTTCTTTCACATACACTTTCACTGATCCACAAGAATCTCCTTCACAACAAGATTTAAAGAGGCTAAAACTCATCCAACTCCTTTCCATCATCAAGACTCTCATAAAACCACTTGATGATGATCAACTACTTTCACCCCTTTTCATAATGTTGTCATCTAATCTTTTTAGGCCACTCCCTCCATCAATTCATTCTGTCGTCTCAGTATTACCAGATGACGATGATCTTGTCAGCAATCCAACACCCTCCTGGCCACACTTGCAAATCGTTTACGACATTTTCCTCAGGATTGTTAGTAGAACATGTGTTGAATCCCTCCGTATCTACATAGACCACGCTTTCCTCCTTAGTCTCCTCGCGTTGTTCCAATCTGAAGATCAAAGAGAACGCGACAACTTGAAGAATGTGTTCCACAGAATCTATTCAAAGTTAACATTCTACAGACCATTCATGAGAAAGACTATGCATGATGTATTCTTGCACTATGTTTTCGAGACTGATCAAAGGCACCCTGGAATTGGAGAGCTTCTTGAAATATGGGGCACAATTATAAATGGATTTAGTGTTCCTTTGAAAGAAGAACACAAGTTTTTCTTGAATAGAGTTCTTGTCCCTTTGCATAAACCAAAAGGGATGCAAGTTTATCATAGGCAGTTGGCTTATTGTGTATCTCAGTTTGTGCAAAAAGAGCCTGAGCTTGGTGAGGTTGTTATAAGAGGCATATTGAAGTACTGGCCTATTACAAATTGCCAGAAGGAAGTTCTGTTTATTGGTGAATTGGAAGAACTTGTGGAGACTGTTGATCCACAATTGTACAAGGAACTTGCCCTGCCATTGTGCACCAAAATTACCAAGTGTTTAAACAGTTGGAACTCGCAGGTAAATTACTTTTCTTTGGACTTGGCTTACTATTCAAGATTAACCATTATAAATTGTTCATCTTCAAATTTCAAATGTTTTATTAATAATATTTGCAAATGGATCTGATTTTAGGTTGCTGAACGCGCATTGTATGTGTGGAACAATGAGCAATTCTGGAAGATGGCATCACAAGCAATGGAACAAGTCTTTCCAGTTCTAGTGGAAGGGATGGAGAAGAATTTGCAAGGACATTGGAGCAAAAGTGTTCGACAATTGACAGAGAATGTGAAGGGAATGCTGGAAGCTCTTGCACCATTTCTCTATTCCAAGTGCCTTCTACAGCTTGAAATCCAAGAAGCCGGTGAACGCATAGAAGAGATGAGAAGAAAAGAAATTTGGGAAAAAATTGAAAATGCAGCAATGTAATAAGAGAACATACTGTAAATGCATTTCATAATCAACACATATAAAAGAGGCCTTGATAGTGACTGTTTCCCACAGCATCATATCCTCTGACTTGCCACAATTGAATATATCCTAGGAAATATCTTCAATCGATGTGATCACCAACTGTCTATGGCTAAAAACATTTTCTCATATGGAGACAACGATATACACGATGTAACACATTTCAATAAAGGGGTGATACTTCATATTTCAAAGAAGCAATTCTCAAACAAAATTCAATAAAAAAATTAACACACAGAATTTTCAATACAGCATCTTTGAATTTCGCATTTCATTTCTAGTTATAACTATCAAATATTTTTTCATCTTCCTATAGACGGAAACTAAAAAATAGAGCAGGATAAAAATGACATAATATTTTCTTTAAAATGGTACATACATTTTAAACCCCTCTACCAATAACCACAAAGTACAGACAACAATTATTTCTCTCGCCCACCATCGAGATCATCCATACCTCATTCGACCTCCCAACAGACCATCTCTTTCGAACCTCCAGATGAGAAGGTGGATCAACAAATTCTGAGACATCTAGCTATGATATCGTAGTCTAAAATCAACCAATGGGACCTTATAATGGAAAGATAAAATCAGGAAAAGTTGCTCTTTAACCCAATATATAAAATTCTCACACCCAATTATCTTAAGATTTAGGATCGCCCCTTCAGGACAGACACCGACAAAATCAAATATAATTGTTGCATCGCACACCTGTACACTAAATTTGTCAAACCTCAGCTTCTCCAATTGTCCAGCTAACTGTTGTGCCCAAAACCAGCAGCCCTGAAGCTTTGAAAGAATAAAAATAGCTTCAATCTTCAATGAGAATGTTGCCTGGAGGAAATTGAACCCAAGACTATGTTTGCTCAACATGCATGGCAACAATAACAATCTGACAATGTTAAGAGTGACACCAACACAAAGCCAATAGAGATCCATAGATGTGAAGTGTCATACAGCCGAGATGACAACATGCATTGAAACTTGGGAGATCCACTCTGTCAATAAATAATTAAACTTGATACATCGACAACTTGTCCTTCACTGAGGGCTCCAAAGCTGACATGAACTGTTCCCAAGCACCATCCTTGAGCATCTGACAAAATATCTCCAAGCTCAGAAATAATACATTTTTTTAATCTGGTAATGACCAAGCTCAGAATAATACATTGGACATCTTTATACCCTAAGGGGTCGTTTGGTGTGATGGATAATATCAAATAGTCCCGGGATTAAATTATAGTACCGCTTATTTTATTGTTTGGGTGGCAAGTTCGGGATAACTTATCCCGAGATTAATAATTAGTACCGGGATAAGTTATCCCTCTCTTTGGGTGGTATAGTAATCCCGGGATAACTTATTCCGGGATAAAATAGGTAAATGACAAAAATGTCTCTTTCAACCCTTTTGTTATATCACTTTTTACATTAATGAAGGGCATTTTTGTAAACAAATAAATTGTTCTTAAAATTTATTATTTTGAATACAACAAACCAAACACTCAATAAAAAATAATCTCAACACAACTTATCCCATCATAACTAATCCCAACATAACTTATCCCAACATAACTTATCCCATCATAACTCATTTTCAAACCAAACGACCCCTAAATATTATACCACTGAGAGTTAGTGAGAAAAAATGAGATTGGTCTTCCTTAGTTCCCATTTCTTCACCTGATTCATCTCCAGATGAAACTAACAAACTCTAAAGATGTCCAGAACTTTTGGGAGGAAGCAACTCAAAAAGTAAAAAGAAGGAAGAAAAAGAAACAAAAAAATGTGTAGAAGAATTACTCTCCATAATTGTTTTCCTTATTTCGATAAAAAGGAAGAAGAATTACTCTGTGCTACAAAGGAAGACCAATTCACAAATTCTCAAGTAAAAATGCAATAAGACATGAAAAGATACCCGTCTAGAGCAGATGAAAAAGAAATAATTACAGTATCAGGCAATGCTTACTTGCTTATATCCCTGCAAAACCAAGCAGATTTCATTGCGTAGATCTTCACTTCTTATCTCCTGAGAAGGATCACAACATGAGGATAACAAAGAAAAATAATATCTGAGTTTCTCTTCCACGGTTGAAAATACAGAAACTGGAAACAGAAAGCTTACATGCCAACTTGCAATGGCTTTGCACATAAAGACGAGTGAATTTAATGCACCTGATGGATTTGCCTTTACCTGAATAAATTTGAAACCAAGACACACCGCAGTTAGATAACAACTTTTAACAGTTTTAGAAAAGAACAATTACTTGTTTCCAATTTATGAGAACTTCTTGCATTTTCTAGAATGAAGTGTAGTACTTCCAAGTACAAAGTCTAGGTTAGTGTAAAGTAATGGATCTTTGGCCTCACTCAACCCCAAAAGCTAGCTCAAGAGGTGAGGATTGCCCAAGTCATATAAAGAGACCATCCATCCCATAATTGACTGATGTGGGAATTCTTCAACACCTCAGGTCACCCCATGGCTGGATATTTGAAGTGTGGGCAATTTTAATATGGGGGTCCAACATCGTGAATGAGAATTGGGATGGGTCCTACACTGATACCATGTAAAGAAATGGATCTCGAGACTAACTCAACTCCAAAAGCTAGCTCAAAATGAGAGATTGTCCAAGCCATATAAACAGACCACCCATCCCATAATTGACCATTGCGGGACTTCTTCAACAGTTGATATAAGATCATGTGTACTGTCCTAAGTTAATTCGGCTTCCAGGATGCCATCATCCATAAGTGGTCCAACAAAAGGACAGCAATTTAAAGCTTTCAATATTAGGAAATTTATAATAATTTAGCAGTATTCAGTTCTTTGTGATCTGAACCGAAGAGTCAATATCAGAAGACGAAACTACCATTGCGCATAAACCACGGAAGGCGTCTTCCTTTTCAATATCATCACGTATCCTGCCACAAAGTGAGAACAAATTGGAGGTCATCAATGAGGCATTTTGTGCATTGTAATATGCTGATCAATATTGATGCAAGAGGAGAGTCAGGAATGGGTGGGTTTTGACACATTCAGTTCTATGAAAGGAGAAGAGAAGATCACAGCTTCACATTGTGAAAGGAAGTTTTTTTCTAATCAAACAAGCTTGACAAATTAATGTGTTAGTTATGCAGCAACGAAGAATGGGTGCCAAAGCTACTATCACCTTTTATCTATGTTTTTTTCCTCTCAAAACTTGATGAGCTTGAAAAGAAAAGTAACACTATTAAAGCTAATGACATTCAACTATCTGCACTGAGACCTCCAACATGCACATCCTTTTGCATTACAGAATAATAAAAACAAAAACACATACCACGGCTTCAAAGAAACGTTATTACTTCTTACCATGTGGTATTATCAATCATTAAAATAATATTCCCACTGGTTTTTTTTATAAGGTATAATACTCCTGGCTGTCAATTAAGGCTTTGACACACCCATTAAGAAAGATAAGCATTAATCATATGTTTTATGCTGTAATTTGACTTAATTATTCCCATCTTTTTCTTAATTGGGTAATTAATGATTATATGGCCCTGCTTAGAATAGTAAGGGTGGAGTTGGAAAGAATATTATTAATGCTTTCTTGATTTTCTAAAGTGACAAAAATTTTGGACAATAATTTTGGCAAAGATGACACATAAAAGGGACTGAAGGGAGTATTATTTTGGAGTTCGGCAAAGTTAACAAAAAATTTGCTAAAGCGTGCGTCTCAGGAATTAGCAACCCAACTTCAGATTGACAATGTTAAGATGGAGGTATTTCAAGTCTCGCCATCAAATATATGGAGAAGAGTAAGCCAAAATAACACTCTTCAGTCAAATTTAGTCAGCATGACCACATTACTCTCTGTTTCACGCAAAAAAAGCCTATAGTTCTAAAGTTTTCAATGCATGAGCATGTAGGACTTCTAGTCACCATGAATGGAACAGCTGCAGTTGGAGTTAACTTACATAGACAGAGCAAAACACCATGTTTGCAGAAAATGCTCCATATGTGGTGACACAAGCTCCGGACAAACCCATGCAAGTCTTCCGAGGGTGATTGCGCTATTCTCTATCAGTGACTTGTTCAGACCCTTCTTAGAACCAAGTATAAAATGAGAAGAACAAAACACAATACATTTAGGCACAACATACATGCATTTTATGCATATACAAACAAACGGCAACCAACCAATCACAAAATATTTCAATCTTAGATAGGAAACAGATAATTACCTCAGCATGTTGAAGGATTGGTACTAAGCATGAGACTACAGTCAGGACTACTGGAGATATCTCTTTTTGGACCTGAAATTATAAAGTTCAACATCACATTTGTAGTCCATAAAACAAGACAAATGAAAATGCATATTATCTATTGGGAATCAAGTTGGCACGAAACAAGGAGCACAAACACAGTTGAAAGAAGAGAACTTGCACCTTAAATATTAAGGCAAAAAGTTCAGTGCAATCACAAATATATATTTTGCAGCTCCACGTCATTATCAATGATAAGGATCAATTTCAGATAATAACCAGTAGGCAGGAGTGCCAAATTCAACAAGACCCTCTTTACATGGTTTTGCATTACGCTAGTATGGGTATCAGTATCATTGTATTATGTTTCATGTTGATAAATTACTTGAGTACAGTGATTTTTCAATCTGTGTTGTAAAAGGGGTTAATTGATATATTTTTGGGGAAATTATTCTATGAAAAATTGCTTGTTTAGTAACCCCATTCACATGGGATAAAGATTCTGCGGAAAAGATGTGTCACCTATGTATGTTGTTGAGGATTTTGTTTGTGTTGGATGTCTCAAGTTGCATGCTACACCTCCACCAACGTTAATTTTTTTAAGGAATGCACTACCCTGTGTATTTGATAAACTGGCCCAAGTGAACTTGATTTTGAGTTTTTAGTATAACCTAGCACTTATCCAATGGCTTACGCATGATTTTTCACAATCGGTGTCAAAATTTCAATATAATATCAATGCCAGATCAGTATTGTATTAATTATCCCTCAGTCTGCCACAAAAATATCCTCTTGCCTGGCCCCCAAGACCTAGCTCGAGTGGCAAAGGGTGGAGGATTTGTGACTTAGGTCGCAGGTTCATGCCCTAGACCATGCAAAGCGAAGCCCGGTATTTAAGTGGAGAAGGGTAGAGGGGAGGGCCCATTATCCACCGAGTTTAGAAGGTTGTGATTGGTCCAAAGGGTGGGTCACAGACGGATTTCTCGGTTTTCAAAAAAAAAAAAATCCTCTAGCCTGTTGGTTTATATGTTCCTTACTATAAGGGAAAGTCTGTTTTCCAAATAATGATAAAAATGTGTATCTGGGAAGGACCCATCCCCTGAGTTCCACTCAATAAACTCAATGCCTTGAGACCATTGAAA
Organism: Solanum stenotomum; assembly: GCF_019186545.1. Classification (NCBI taxonomy): domain Eukaryota; kingdom Viridiplantae; phylum Streptophyta; class Magnoliopsida; order Solanales; family Solanaceae; genus Solanum; species Solanum stenotomum. Next base: position 692,730 of record NC_064282.1, read on the forward strand.
CAAGAAATGGAGTAGGTTAATTGTTGGACTCCTTGCTGGTGAAGTTGTTTTAAATCTATATATGATTGTACTGTCTTTTGTTGGCAAGGAGAAGAGTTTTGGGATGAAGAAACACCATTAATGGAGGTTGCAGAGCTTCAGGCTTACGGCTCACTACGTGTTTGATGAAATGCCTAAACGGCCTAAACATGAGTGTTCTTACTAATGCTAGTCCTACTTGGCATATATAGTTGTAGATTAAAGTTGCAATGGTGATTGAACATTGTTGTGCACTTAAAGTACGGAATTGAGGTATATAAGAGGCACCGTTGAATTCGAAATCCCGTATTCCTAAAGTGTCATGTTCCTCTTATCTTGACATCCTTCCATGTCACGTCTTTTATGACTCTTTATCTATGGGAATTATGTTATTTAACCTCTCAATAATTCAAGTATGTTAAGTTGATCCCTTCCCTGTAGAACTGTGTGTTCTTGTTATACCTTATGGAGTTATCAATATGCCTATGTGATGGTATGGTTTTCCAAACCTTATATGTATAAGTAACAAAGATGATTCATAATACCCTTACTATTTGAATGTTATTATTCATATGCTTTGCTTCACATGATATAAAAGCTAGGAATGATTCAAGGTTTAAATGCCCAGAGATTTCTTCTAGATAATAACATTTTAGTATAGGCTCTCTGTTTTTTTTATAGTTCTTGTATACTGGTTTATTCCTATTTTTAATAAAAGTTAATGTTACTTGATTAAAAAGACTATTTTTTCAATTGAATTATCTACCCACGTGATTTTAGTCACAAGATCACGAGAGAACAGATGCTTCTCTGACACTAGAACCACTTCTGCAAACAGGGAAAATGACAAAAATCAGATGAAATTGGGATTACAGAACACAAAAAGGTTTTCCTTGTGTACTGCTTCCTTAAGTTTCTCTTTATTTTGATAAATAGTAGATGTTTTCATGCAGAACTACATTCTACTCACATTCAATTACTTCAGCTAATCCTGATCAAATGATCTTGTAAAGCAACAAATCTGTCAAACTTACCTTGATTGCTAATTCTCCAATTGCCCAGCATGCATTGTTGGCCACAGAGATGGTTTCCTTCAGCTTGGAAGTGTTTTGCTGTAAGAGCATCTCTCGAGTAAATGACAGGGAATCAAAGAACTGGAAACACGTCAAAAAAAAGAACAGTATACCATACCAGTTGCTTAGTAGCAGCATCAAGAAATTCAACCAACCGAGGTCGCAGATGAACGGGACAAACCTAAATGCAAACAAGCAAAAGTATGTTAGCAATGAAAAGAAACACTGCATTCCCAAGCCATTCCGTTTTCCCAACAGATCACAACGCTGACCCTATTAGGACCAGTATTAATGAAACTCACACACAGCCTGACGCCTATGAAGTGGGTTTAGCTCGAAGGTTACATATAAACTTACCCTCGCAAGATCACCAAGCAAAGCAAAAGCACTCTGCCGCACATCAGGTGCATCATCCAAGCAACATTGAAGCAACAAATCCCTTAAATTACTTTGCGAAACCTACAGAAAATAATTCCATATTGAAGCATAGGTTAAAATTTGCCATGCATCTTAATATCACCATACTGAAACTTGAAACTCAACTTGAAAAAGATATAAGCAACTTGAAACTCAACGCATGCATCATTTTTGGAGGAAAAGGAATTACCAAACTCTCAACACCACTGCCAAGACCTTCAGCAAGTCCAGACAGCAGGTCCAAGCAACAAACAATGAATTCTCGGTCATATTGGAATCCAGCTTTAACAGGATCAACCTGCAACCAGACTCAGTAAAAGTGGACAGAGAAGAGAGCATATTAGAAGACGGGGTTAAAATTATGAATGAACATACTGCCTATTAAGACTTAGAAGAGGAATCCCCAGTACTGTTGCCATAAAATGCAAATATGAACTATATTAAGAGTTGAAAGGCGACACCCCAAATTCGAAAAAGTTACAACTATAACAGACTATTTTAAAATAAATAAAAGATTTAAGAAGATGATTTCCCCAAATTCAAAAATACAAACATAATAGATTTATTATAGAGATCCAGAGGGAAAAGGCTACAGAAACACAAACTCAAGAAGGTTGCAAAACTACAGTCTAGACTTCCAAGGCTTGCTCTTACGCACGCGCCGAGGGAGGGGGGGGAGGGGCGGCTGTGCAATCGTGTGAATGCAGGAAACCTGGAATGATGCTTAGAACATATAATCAAAATAGTGCAAAGTTGTCTTTCCAATAAAGTATTGGCCTCTACATGTACACGCGCAAACACACATAAGGAGGAGAAAAATGAAAAGAAGAAGGTCAGATTAGTGACAGAAAGCAGTTTGGTATCCTATTATACCTTTGCCAATAGTTGTGACTGGATGATGGTAATGCACCTCTGAAATACCGGTTGAGCAAATTGTGCAAATCCAGTACCCAAAGCCTGAAATAAGAGAATGGTTAACAACAATATATAGTCCTAAGAGGCTTATTTCTGACAGTAATTGCATATGTAGTTTTTTTTCAGCAATAAATATCTATCCAGTACAAAGTCTAGCATGGTCACATACAGTGCTACACAAATGAAACAAAAGGTATTCTTCGAGAATTTGAAGGTAAGGACCAGATTCAGGACTACACAGGGTGGTTGGTTCTCCTCCAAATAATGAAAAGTTAAAAAAGTATCAAGCTTAGTTTGGAGAGAAGGTAACCAGATTGATAAATATCCACCTAGCCATATAAATAGCATGTAAACCTCCAAATTTTGTCGAACAGATTCTTCATGTACCTCACCCCCCTCCCTTTTATATCACTGAACTTAATAACATTCAACAGCATCATTGACAAAAATACTGCAGTCATATGAAGCATTCAAAATAAACAATAGAGAAAAGCTCTTTATAATATATTAAGCTAAAATTGCCATTGTAAATCAGAGATGCAAGAGGTCCACTACTCAATTAGTTTGCAGGTCTTCAACATAGGATGGACCAATTGTCTAGTAAATGACCATTATATTTTAAATTCAGAACTTCACCAATCAACCCACCATATTATACTTAAAATTCAACTCCACCAACCAACTGATCCCCCAAAACAAAAACAGATAAAAAAGACAAATAACAAACTAATGCACCAATTATTGCCGTCCAGAAACTATAAGATGCAGAAACATCAGACCAGAGGCTCACAAATAACAATAAGTCAAGATATTCACGCAAAAGTTCATTCACACTAATAACCATAAATAACATATCTACTTATTTCAATTTTAAAAAATCAACCTGAGCAATTGAGGTAAAGCACTCGAGCAGTGGGAAAAGATCCTTGTCTGAATTTGGGAGTTGCTCCCACTTTCCAATTAATGGGGGCATTAAAATCTCAAGATACTTGGGCTGTCATAACCAACAAAAAGAATTAAAAAGAAAAATATTAGATATTACAAGCCTACAAAATTTCTTAAACATAACTTGAAATCATTAAGTAAGAGGAGTACTGACATGTTAAATAAAACAGAAAGAGTGAGCTACATGATTAAACCAACCTGATTAAGTTCCCCTCCAACTGCATCTGCCAACGTTCCAATGGCATCATACACTATTCTAAGGTTCCGTCTCTACGAACACATAAAAGTTCATACACTGTTAACAAATGGAAATACAATATGGTGTCACCAATGTTCAGAAGACAAACAGACCTGGTATTTTCCGAAAGCACACATCAAGTGTTGCAAAATGATTTCCAAGCATGGGGCTAACTCTTCCGCAGCTTCCTACAAAAAGTAAACCATCAGTTAGGTACAGATAAAGCAGAAGCTGAATATCACAAACAGCTTATCACTACGACCTCTTCAAGAGTAGCAAAGGCTGAACAAGCAGCTTCTTGCACTCGTTTATTATCATCCAATACTCTCCGTAGAAGACCCATTAAAATTTTGTTGAATTGTTCACGCCCTTCTTGATGATCAGTGCCCTAAAAGAAAGTCAAACAAACAGAAGGAAGACTTAGAAATTATCTAGTGACACTAGCATATCACAAAAAACGTATTTATTTCCAGTCAAACAGAGAAACCATAGATAAAAAAAAGGTAAAAAAGAAAAACTCAAACAGCAAATAGAAATTCAACAGTCGGACAAGAGAAAGAAATGCAAGATAACTTTTTTCTGAAGAGGACCTAGTGCGGGACAACTTACCCAAGTTAACATATAGCATTTAGTATATATGATCATTATTTGATAATTAGGAAAGCACACAACTAGAATAACATTCAATATCACGGCATCAATATTAGTCAGATATGCAAGACCACATTGGCCAGTTCATCTAAGGCCTCATTTGTTTTCATTAAGATTAAGATGTCTGAATATTAAGATGTACATTAAGATTAAGGTGTGCATTAAGATTAAGATGTCAGAATCTGATTGCACATTTGAATATTAAGATGTACTTTCTAGGTCTGAACACTGAATCAATAAGATTGTTTGTTTTCAATATCTGAATGTGCATGATTTATTTATTTTTTTAAAAATAGGAATTAAACATTATATCAATAAAAGTTATAATCCAAACCCAAGATAACTCCTTCCAAAAAAATGTTTCAAGAATAAGATTATAACCCACCCCAGAAAAAAATGATTTATTTACTTTCTCAAACATTTTTTTCTCAAGAAACAATGATAACTTCTTCCAAAGAAGTTCTGGCAACAAACGAATTGTGGCAAGAAGAGTTCTTCATAAATATCAATTCACCCAAGAATATTGCATATATTAAAAATATTAGATAAATACTTGTAAAAGCTTATGAAAACTTACTTATTCAAAAGAAAAAAAATGGTATTTGGTTGGAAAAGGAGAGGAAGAAACTTGAAACTTGCCCAAAAGAGAAGAAAGGAAGAAGAGAATTTGTTTATGAAAGAAAACTTATTATTTTAATAGAGTCTGAATGGTATTAAAACTTTGTTATAGATCTAATTCATTCAGACTCATTAAGAGTTTATGAAAGAAAACTTATTATTTTAATAGAGTCTGAATGGTATTAAAACTTTGTTATAGATCTGATTCATTCAGACTCATTAAGACCGATTAAGAGGCTTTTTTTAAAAAAAGAAACAAATGGGCTGAATCTGAATGATTAATATTCAGACCTAAAAAACAAATTCTCTTCTTCCTTTAATTGAACATAAATTTAAATAATAAAAATAAACTTAATATTCAGACATCTTAATGAAAACTATTTTCTTGTTGATATAGCTATATCCATGCACATTTACAACTGAACTATCAAAACATTGCTACAACTACATCTACTTCAGGAGAACAGCAATAGACCCTGAAACCAGCACATACCATAGGATTGTGGAGAAGAATTTGACCCAAGAAAGATTGGTGTAGGATTGCTAGACTATATTCAAATATGATGGCCAATACAATCACAACTATGATATATTTGCTTTTCATTAGCTTTGATCTAGAGAAGGAGCACTAATTACCAACCTGAACAATATATTTGCTGAAGCGGGACAGCGTCCAACAGGAAATGCTTCGTATTAGAGGAAACTTGTCATCTAAAAGTGGGATGAGAAAGCTAATGATCTGAATGGGAAAAAGAAAAAGAATGAAAAGCATGAAAGGATACAATAGAAAAAAAGTTCCTTCAATATGTGCATATCTCAGACAAAATCTATTACATCACATTTCACACATTTTATGCACTAACTCTTACATTAATATGAAATTCATCTACAGGAAGCTTGTCAATAATAGGTTTACCTCCAATAAATGAGGGAAAAGTCCATTTATGCAGCCTTCGGCGATAGCACCCAGAACTAGCACAGCTGCTTCCCTTTCCTTCCAGACTTCATCATTCGAACATGACAATTTAGCCTGTTCAGATACAAGAAAGTTGCTGCATATCAGATCCACTTACAGCGAACTACTAGCACAAAAGGTCAAAGGGCAATAACTTCAGTTCCTAGTTTCTCTTGTTTCCTTTATTCATCACTAGTATGATCAGAGTTTCTTCCAAGATGATAACTTTACTTCTTCAGATTCATGCAATATTGATCCTCTTAGAGAATTACGGCTTAGAAGGAAGCGTTTTGCCATTGTCATGGCTAGCAACAATGAATATGATGAGAACAGATACATTATAAATGACAATATTTTCTTCCCTTTGTTTTGAATGTTAAGGAAATGAACCTTGGGACTAACTCAAACCCATAGGCTAGCTAGCTCATAAGGGGAGAATTTCCCAAGACCATATATAAGGAGACCAAGGACACCTTATTCCACGGATGTAGGATCCCAACAAAAATTGAACTATACTATTTTCACAACCATCATTTATCTATAGAATATTGACACATAAAACCTATAATTTTGACCAATTTCAAGGAATTACTACAAATCAACATCAGGATGCACGCACCTGAGTGAAGAATTTCCTTTCTTTACGCACACAGATAGAAATGAAAGAAGGGAAAGGATAGCTGAGTTCATATTAAACATAATTAATCACCTGAACGACAGGCATCAACGTGGGTAGAATATCATCACCAAACACATTAGAGAGAATGTCCAGAGCAGCTGCACTACACTTACGTAAATTCCACACATTTACGATGTCTTCATCCTATAATTAGAAAAGAAAGCATAACAGTGGTGTCAAAGGCCATTCAAAAGTGAGCATTAAATAAGAAATTCATTGGTTACAAGTAAACCACATACATCGTCTTCACCATCCTCGGAACCATGAAAACGTGAAGAATGAAATCGAGGTTTGATGTCCTGTCCACAATGATTTCCAGTGTAATTATTTTCTAGTTTCCAAAAGAGTAAGCATCACTTTTTCAGCAAAAAAAAAGAAAAGAAAAAAAGAAATGGCAACCAAACCTGATCACGATCTGGCAGAGATCCATCCTCCTGCAATAACGTAATAATGTTTGGCTAAGCAAAAACAAATCACAACATAATACTTCTACTTATTTGAAAATCTAAATATGAATCAGACAGCAAACCTCAGCCTCCAAAAGTGACTCATCATCATCAGCATATACCATGTTAGACAGCAAAACCTAAAAAGTGGTGCAGGAAATATTACACTAATGCAAAAGAATATACTCTCACAAAAGACCCATATACCCATATGGCTTTGGAAACAAACAGACAAAAACCTGTGAATAAAGCATACCGGAATCAATCGTGGCAAGAATTCTCTCAAGTTCTCAGGTGGCAACTGAGCATCACAGTATGCGGACCTGTCAATGATTCCCACACCAAATCATATTTGACAGGTGAAATAAATTCATGACAGAAGATTCCCAAATAATACATAATCTGTTCAAGACATAATTAAAATAAACGAAAATGTATTTCCCCTAACAACTTAAGCTTTTAGATGAGATGGTCAAGCATTGGTATCACATGGCTTTGTCGTTGTGCTTCTCAATGTTAGCCCCTTGTATTATGTTGGCCACGCTCCAGTGGTCTAATCTTGGGCGTGCAGGGAGTGTCAAGTCCCACATTGGCTGCGGGAATTAGTTCTGATCTCCTTATATAGTCTTGGCAATCCTACCCTCATGAACTAGCTTTTGAGGTTGAGTTAAGCTCAAGATCCATTTTTTCACATGATATCAAAGCAAGCAGCGGTCATCTATTTGAGTCTTACCGCCACTCGTTATCAAAAATAATTCACGTGTTTGGCCCATAAAAAAGTTCAGGCCCGCAGGTGAGAGAGCGTGTTGATGACATAATTAAGAAAATAGTGATCTTTCTATCAGTTTAACATTGCAGATGAAATGGTAACACTTGAACAAAATCAACAAATTCTCAACCAGAAATTGAGAGTTTTTCAAAGAAAAATAAATAGGTAAAAGCAAAAGACTGCAAGCACCTAAGAGCATAATTCATTCATGAACCCAACTATGAAAAAGAGGAAGATATAACAGGTAGAACTAGACAACCTCAAGAAAATCGACCCGTTTGTTGGTGAGATTCTTAGGTGACATAACATTTTCCACTTTATTCACATAATGAAAAATTAAATCCCTTAGGTGGGAACTCCTTTTTAGGCTCTACCACACTATTGCTTTTCTTAGAAGGTAAAATGGTCATCCCTAACTTCAAACAACCAGTATTTTTAAACTCATTATCCCTCTACCATAATATCTAAACGGCAAAGGGCCAAATATACCCCTGTACTATAGTAAATAGTTTAAATATACCCCTTCTGTTATACTTTGGGGCTAAATATACCCTTATGACTACCAGAGGACACATGGACGGCTAAGATTAAAAGAACTATTTAATTTAAAATAAATCAAATTCAGATATAACCCGCCCGCCCCAATAATTTAACCCAATTTAATCTATAACATTGACCCACCCAATTTATCTTTCAAACAAAGAAAGCTAATATCCGATTGAGTTCCTCTGATTTGGGCATAAAGACTCAATTGAATTTAAAAAATTGACTGCACGCCTCATACGTGTTTGTAGGATAAAATTTTGTCCATTAACTTTATGTTCATATAATTAGACTAGTGTGTAAAGAGCTGAATAGTCTTCTTTGGCAAATTAAAATTGGGGCATGGCACTAACAATAAGATTGATTCTTTCTTTGCTCATTTTAATGGTGCAAATTTGCGATGCTCAACAGCTATGAAAGCTTCAAAATCCACGATTGATGGATTGCAGAATTGATAGAATTTATCAGTTTGGTGACCCATTTTCCGATACTGGGAACTGCCTGAGAGAGAGCTATTGTAGAACTCATTATTGGTGTAGAAAGCTTCCTTTTGGAATGAATTTTTACCAGAATTCAACTGAGTGTTGTTCTAATGGCATGCTCATCATTGATTTCATAGGTATGAATTGAATGTTTGAATCCCCAATTACTATATTTGATGATTTTTGTGTTTAATTTCTCTCTTATAATATACAACCATTGAATCTGGTCTTCCTCTCCTAAATCCGTACAAGGATGAAAATGCAGAATTTAGACATGCATAAAGAGGTACCGGTTCGCAGACCCTCTTTGATTGCCGGAGAAAACTCAATCGGACATTAGCTTTCTTTGTTTTAAAGATAAATTGGGTGGGTCAATGTTATAGATTAGGTTGGGTGATTAGGTCGGGTTAAATTATTGGGGCGGGCGGGTTATATCCGAATTTGATATATTTTAAATTAAATAGTTCTTTTAATCTTAGCCGTCCATGTGTCCTCTGTTAGTCATAAGGACATATTTAGCCCCAAAGTATAACAGAAGGGGTATATTAAGCCCAAAAGTATAACTAGGGGTATATTTAAACTATTTCCTATAGTACAAGGGTATATTTGGCCCTTTGCTGATATCTAAAACAATTTGTTTGGTCCTTCCCTCCCAAATAAGTATTTCCTTATTCCTTAACTCCCTATTTATAGGTTTCCAAACTAATTTATTCTCCCCCTCCATAAAAGGGAAGTACTTGTATAAATGATACTAACTAGTTGCGATAAAAAGGTTAGTCATTTTGGGCTCAATTACACTAAGTGCCACGCTTGACAAATATCTTTCAAGATTACATAGAGATTATATGACAAAAGATTTAGAGAATACCTATTTTGTGATAACAGATAAATTATTGATTACTAGAATAAAACAAGACCAAAATTAATATCAAGGATTGCTATCACCGACCCCAATGAGCTTGACATTAAGGCGTAGTTATTGTATGTTCTCTCTCCATCTGTCAAAATTTATTTTCTATTTACTCCTAGTATCATAAAATGATTTAACTATTATTTTACAAACATTTCCTACAATAGTCTAGTTCAACTTCTTTGCCTACTCCCCATGCTAGCTAACATTTTTCTAACAATATGCTATATCCAAAATATATCACGTTGATGCATGGGGCACATGTGGGCTCTAATATTTTGCATAGCTCTGGAACAAATAAACTTGAAGATTGAGTTCTGGTCCACTCAAGTAAATGAAACATAGGCATGCTTTAAAAAGCAAGACACTGTATTCAATTACCCAAAGGCTGTAAAATCTTACAGCCAACATAAGTACATGAACATGTCACCAAAGCTTCCCAGTTCATGTTAACTAAAGGACCATCTCTATGGTTCTATCATTGATTTTACCAACAAGAGAAATGAAATCTATTGCACAATTTTGAAAGATAATTTGTTCTCAAAGCAAAGGTTACTAAAGCATCCAAACAGATCTTCTTCTTTCCCCGCTTGACATGATATGATGCCAGTGAGAAATATGGATATTTTAAATGAAGCATCAAGGGGAGTTACCAAAATTCACAAGCTTCGAGCGCTACTTCTTCATCTGGATCCTTGTTGACTTGCAATATATATTCCAAAACATTCCTCAAGTGTGGCTGTGTCAAAGTATCAAAAGTTGATCAAGAACATGTAAAAAAAAAAAAAAAAAAAGAGGAGTGTGATGTTCCATACTCTCAAGGAAAGACCACAAAAGGCTGCTAAACTGTTCAGTTTTTTTTCCTAAATATTATTGCAGATCATATATAAGTAATACTTCCACAATGAATTTAACTTCCACAGTGTCCTAATATATAGGATTCATATCGACAACACTAACTATTTTGAAAATGATGCATAGTTGATTGTTTGATTGATTGACAGCGTACAAGTAATGCTGCATTTTTGCAACCAGACCCCGAAACCCAATAAAACATAACTAGACATTCTTGGTGCAGTTCATTGACATCTTTACTTATTTAAAGGACAAAGAGAAGACAAGAATAAGACCAGAAGCAATCAAAAACTGTAAATCATTACACAGTTAAGAACTTATTTCCCATTCTCCAAAAAAATGTGGTTAAAAACCTATTTCTTCATAATGTTTATTATACATTATTTAAAATTTCATAACTTCTAGAAATCTGGAACAATTGTCCATACCTAAGAGCTAGTGTGAGCGGAAAAGAGATATGAGAAAGAGAATAGAGACAATTTAGAATAGAAAGAGATGCACCTCCAAAACGGCAGGACGAACTTCAATTAGTTGAACAAATGCCGCACAAACCTGTTGAACAACGCAAACTGAGTAAATGGTGCACCAAAAGAAAACTCTATACAATGGTGAAATCGCAGAGAAAGAGTTCTAAAACCTCTTTTGCAGGTGATAATGTTTGCAAAACATGCATTTTGTAGAGAAAATTAATAAAGAAAAAAGTGATAAGAAGCAGAACAATCGGGTCAACTGGCAAAACACTTTCCCAGTAGACTAACAGACAATTAAATATCCAACTCTCATCATACTTGACATGGAAATCATAGACTAACACGGAAAAAATCTAAGTTGCAATAGACTTACAAATTTCTTTATTTATTTTTTTGATAACCGAGAAATACGTTTGTGACCCACCCTTTGGACCAATCACAGTCTTCTAAACTCGGTGGATAATGGGTCCACCCCTCTACCCTTCTCCACTTATATACCAAGCTTCGCTTTGCGCAGTGTGGGGCTTGAACCTGCGACCTAAGCCACAAATCTTCCACATTTTGCCACTTGAGCTAAGCCTTGGGGGCAAATAGACTTACAAATTTACCATCTTATAACCAAGCTAAATAACTCAGAAAGCGACTGATCAGAAAAAACACAGAAAGCAACAGCCCATCTTCCAGATGTACTAGAAAGGACTGCTTTAGCTGTTAGAAGTTCATTAGAAACATGATCTGTGACCTAGAAGTCATAAATTTCTTGACAGAATTAGTTCAGTCTTACAAGGTCAATCCATCTTGCTGAAGTGTCATAAATAGCTGTAAATTGAGTGATATAAATGGTATCTTTTATTATGTGCATCACTTTACTCTAAAGATGCAACTCATAAGCATGAGTCACACCACCCACAAGCAGGAATTACAACAAAAAGCAAATTTGCCACCAATAAGGAGAAATCAAACAGGCAGATTAGATATTACATCAGTCCCTTACCAATTTCCGCACTTCTGGAGCAGGGTCGTTGGCAAGAAGAAACAAGCCTTGAAGGTATTTATCCATGGATAGATGCAAAATCTAAAACAAGAACACTAACCAAATGAGTAAAGAGGTGAAAATGGCGCATGGCAATAGAAAGGAAACAACTTGATGGTACTCACTTTAGGCATCAGCATTATATATTGATTCACAGAACTCAATGACAGCTTTCTGAGAGAAGCATGAGGCGACTGGAAAAGCTGTTCATTGAAAGATCAAGTTAGAATGATACTATAAATCCAGCACCGACTGACAAATTAACAGCAAACTATATGATAAAATAAGCAACCAAATCAAAATCTGGACAAATAAGGGAATAACAATAAGAAGTAATTAGTTTACCAGGAGAAACCTTGGAAGGAAAACAGTAATGGGTCGTTCAGATAATCCAGAAATATCAGAATCAAGGAGTTGTGGGACATCCTCGCAGATCTGCATTAAAAAAATGTTCAGCGTGCCAATTAAGTATTAGTATGAACAAAACACAGATCTGACACATGTCCACTTTCGCAATTTTGACCACGTTACAATGTAAGAAGAGACAAAGATCATTACCTTTACAACATATGCTGCAAATAGAACTTAGCAATCATGAGGGTCTCATGTAACGAACACAATACAGAAGAAAAAGAATTTACTTTTCATTATAGTTGTGCAACAATTTGCAGTATCCATTGTCAACAAGGTTCACACTGTGTCCACTGTACTGTGAATACTATTGAGTGAAATGCACGATAAATAACAGAAAATGGTACCTTTGATAAAGCATCCATGGCTCCTTCCACATGGTTTACATCACTACTATCCAAGCTACTAACAAGTGCCTGTAGCAACTCTGGCCATCCAGAAACTCCGTCTATCTGTACAAGAACACTAATGATGGTTCCAGCTGTGGACCTAATGTGTCTATCTGCTGCCCCTAGAGAAGGTAGCAACTCTGATTTTATGTATTGCTGGTTAGCAAGAGGCATGTTCTGGAATGCAGATCTCAGGTTATTTTTCAATAGCAACCCAGCTGCCTGCCGAATGTCAACTGACTTTCCCTGTTATAAAGTCCAACCAGATAGTTGAGAGAGAGAAAAAACTGTAGATTTCCAAATATCATAGCACATTTAGGCGAAAACCAATCCCCATTGCCATATGCACAATACCATCTTCCATACATTAAATCACATGTCAGTACAAGCCATCTTCTGACTGTAATGAAATTAACAATATGCTGGGGAACCAAGAAAGTTAAATTCCTATAGAATATCAAGGAATGAAATAAAGAGAAAGAACTGGCAGTATCCCATAAAGAAGACTTGGGACTAAACGCAATATTTAAGTCTCATCAGTAATGTCCAAAGATCAATTCACTATCAAGAAAGCACATAGGGATGACTTATGCAACAAATTAAGTTCAATACACATTGCTAAAAAGTCAATTCAGCTCACATAGGGACAAATTCCCTAAGAAAAAAAATCAAATCATAACCAGTTCAACTAGCAAGCTTCGTACAAGAAAAACCTCACTAAAAAGGAATCAATCCCCTAAAATTGAATTTATTCAGTAAAAATAAAAGAAAATTATCAATAAATAAAAGAATTGAGAATAATGAGTAAAGTACCTCGGCACGAGCGAAGATAAAGGCGAGATAGTTATTGAAATCTGGAAACTGAGAGTAGTGTTGAAGTTGTTGCCAAATCTGAGAATTATCTGAAGTCGGAGACATTTGTTGCTCCAATAATCCACAGATCTCCTTGAAACCTTGCTCTTGTGGCTGCCATGTTCCAGTCGCCGCCATCTTCCGATAACAGTGATCGGAGCAACGGGATATTATTATTTTTTCCCGACGAGTTTTTTACAGAGAGAAAAAAAGACGAGGAGGCTTTTGTGTTTTTCAAAAGAGGGGTTTGGGGCATTTGTAGGAAGTATGATCAGGTGTGTGAGGGTTTACGCCTTTATGGTGTGACCCAATTAAGGGACCGTGTGGGTCAATGATTAGCCTCCGAGACATGTGCGTAGCTGTGTAGTGGAGACTGGAGCCGACCTTTTGTCCGACTTGTATTATTCCCTTCTTTTTTCATTTATTTATTTTCTTAAAATAATAATAAAAAAGATACAGTAAAACTTTTTGGGTTTAAACAATTATTACTGCAAGTTTAGGGAATTCTTATTTTACTGTTTTAACTTTTTTTAGATCGTCGCTTTTGAAAGCATGAGGATCAAAAGTTTGTCATTAAGCTTTTAGCCTAGAGATTTGGGGTACAGTTTGGATTATAATTTCAAACATGTGTTTATTATAGTTTTTGAAAATATATTTCATTTTTATATTAAAAAAAAACAAGAAACATGATTAATACTTATAAATTCTAAAAAATTATTAGCACAAAATTATTATTTTTATAATGAACTAGAAAAATACATTATCTAAAAATCATAGCACGGTATTTCAACAAAAAATATTAATAGCACAATTACCAATTAATACAATTAGTTACGAACCTCCATCAATATAAAAAAAAAAAAATAACAATAGTAATAACTAACTATTATTTAATATTTTTTTTTTTCAAATTATATAAATAATGTGTTTACTGCGAATATACATTTCCAGAACATGATTGCGTTTAATGAGGAAAAATGATCAATATAATTATGTGAAACCATAAATAGATGAACTTTTTAATAAAAGTTTTGGGTAAATTTTAAACAAGCTCAAATAATTATTTTTTGGCCCAAGAATTACTTCTTCTTCTTTTTATAGATTTTTGAATTCTTGATTTTTCTGGCCCAAAAAGAAAAAAGGTCAATCCAACCAACCTCTTTGTATCCACTACCTGGTGATTAGTACTTTAGTTGTTGCCAACTTATGTTAAAGATCAAATGAGTTTTGTTGTAATTTTTCAGTCCAATGAGCTAGTTATGTATATTGATCAACTTTGTTATATATACACTATTTTATAATGCAGAATTACAAAAACGTAAGAAGTCCTTACGATAGTGAAGTGATTAGTCCCTTGACTAGTTAGGTTATGAAAAAAGATAGATACAATTTTTAAGCTTAATACAAGATCCGTCTTTTAAATATGTCAATATATTTCATTTAGATATTTGAATTAATTTTTATTTCTGACTAAATACCTTAACTTTTAATAAAGTATTTTCATTAAAGATTTTTTGTTGAAATTGTTTTTAAAAAATGTGTGTGCTTTCATTCGACTATTAAATTAATCACATAATATATATATATTAAAAATGAAATAAAAAAATATCTAAATAAATATGGTGACAAATTTAAGAAACGGATTAGAGTATTTATTATGTTGCACAATCTTTCCCTTACTTATGGCGTAATAATGGTCATACCGTAAAACGACACCGCTTTAATGCTGTCTTCAGCAAGATTTGTCGGCATCCTCATTCTAATTCAAGAAAAGCGCATTGAACTGAATAAATAAATTAATAACTGCGTCTCACATCCAAAGCACAGCGTACAACCTAAGCAAGCAACTCAAATTCAAGTTATTTCCAGATCGTATCAAAATCACCATTCTTGTTTCAATTTCTACAATACGCCATAGATTGACACAAAATCTGGTAAAAGGAAGCTGCTTCTCTTCGAACTGAAAGGTAACAAACTCAAAACCCATTTCATTTCAAGAAAGTGTTAATCTTGATTAATTTTCGAATATGGGGTTATAATTTTTGATGCGTTTGCAAGATTTGCGCAGTTCACCATTCTAATCACCCTCATAATGTATTGAGTATGGACAGCAATTTCTTGCCGTCCATTTCTTTAAGAGCTAGCCGAAGGGCAGACCGTAATCATCTTCAATCTAGAGGTAAACCAAAATATTGTCTTACTCATTTGTTGAATCTTTTTTAATTCTTCGAAATTGTTACTTAAACAGTAATACAGAGAAATTTATTCTATGTGATGATAAGGGGGGGTGTCCTGCATTCCAATGGGGCCTCTATAGCTGTTGAAACCGAATATGAAATTAGTGCAACTATCATAAAGGGTGTCTTGCATTGTGGCACTTCAAGAGTAGTAACTATTGAACCTGAACTGGAAATTAGTATAGTATAATTATGATAAAGGGTGTCTAACATTGTAGTGGTAGTGTCTGTATTACTATTGAAATTGAAGATTTTTTTTTGTGTGTGTGTGAATGTAGATGGTAAAGAAGGCCTTGCAAGTGGGAAGTCATACCAAGACTCTCCTCTGAAGATTATATGGAAAAAGGGTTTCATTCGGTTGGTTCTTGTGGGTGGAATTATTTGGGGTCTGCTCATTCTAACTGCATTGTTATTCCACGCGTGGTCTTGCCAGTCGTCTATTGCATTCTTTTCAGGTAACTGCATTACACCTTGTTTGCATTTTCCTTTGCCATATTTACGGTAGCATCCACTTTTGTTTTTGTTTCGAGTTACTTTTGAGGATGTGGTTTATCATTGACAAACCCATTTGGTAAAACCTAGCATATTTAGCACCCGGAAATCTAAATGTGCACAAAACATTACCCTCTTTCACAAGTTCTCTTAACTTTATGGTTAATGGAACCACGATGTTTAAAGCTGGAAGTAGTATGTATGATCGATCTTGTTACTGCCAATTTTTGTTTCAGAAATTAATTAGCAACCTAAGCATTTTACATCTCAAACAGCCCTTTGTAACAAAAGCAGTGTAATTTATGGAGCAATACAGAGCCTGGGACTTGTGACACCTCCACATCGTGAGTTTCCCAAATTTGTAAATTCAAATTCTTGTATTAAATGTATCGTAGAAATGTTAAGGTTACTCTTTTATCTCTTGTATTTGTGTAGGTTGTTCTATTCCTGTAGCAGATGACCCAAATAAGATTGTCATTCCACAAAAGAGATCTCCGGAAAAATTTGTGCAATCACTGTCTTACTTTATGGAGGATTTTACAGAAACCAATGGATCTCAGTCACCACCTTTATTTGGAGGACATATAACATGGCAACAGAGAGATGAGAGCTTTAAAGTAAAACCAATCATGAAGGTAAGTAAACATACCATCTTATCTAACTTAATTTTAGGCTTCGGCTGTTTCTGTACCTGTTTGTTGCATTTAGGCCCAGTATCATCTCCTTTTTTAGACTTTTGGTAAAGACCAAATTTGCTCATATAAGAAGCAGTGAACAATGATTTGAAAATAAATTCTACCTTTAGCTTTTGGTATAGTACTATAGTTCGAGTACAAATTAGGTATTGTACAATCCTCCTTATTTTTTAGATGTGTTTTCATATTGTAATCAATAAAGTATTTTGAGATAAGTGCGCTCCATTCCCCAGTGATAACATTAACAATATGGCTTGGAAAAGACTACCATACTCACAAGTGAATGTGGCTATTATTCTATTAAAAATGCAGCTTATTAGGAAAGAGGAATGAAAATATGTTACATACTCAGGGCACCCTTATTCCTAACCTCTTGAGGATTTGGTTTCCTTTTATTATTCTCAGGAGTCGAGAACAATTTGAGTTTACCGCTTCATATCTGTCCAGCTTTGATATATATTCATCTGTAGGTGCACTGTGGATTTGTACGGAATGGTGGTGCAGAAATGGCTCAGAAAGACGTCAAATTTGTCAAGAAGTGTCGATTTGTTGTTGCCTCTGGTATTTTTGATGGATATGATACACCTCACCAGCCATCAAATATAAGTGCACGTTCTCAGAAGCTCTTTTGCTTTCTTATGGTTGTCGATGAAGTATCCCTTGAGTTCATCAAGAAAAATGTTACTGTTAGAGAGGACAACGACGGGGGAGAATGGGTTGGTATCTGGCGTTTGATTCTATTGAAGCATCCTCCATATGATGAGCCCAGAAGGAATGGAAAAGTTCCCAAAATATTAACCCACAGATTATTTCCTCAAGCACAGTACAGTATCTGGATTGATGGTAAAATGGAGCTGATAGTTGACCCATTGCTGTTACTTGAAAGGTAATATACTAGTTACGATATCTCATGTTACGATCCAATTATGTTGCTCTCGCTTTTATGTTCCTCATCTATTATCTCCCCCCTTCCTTCTCCTTTTGGGTGAAATTGATTGCTTGTATTGTCAAATTATTGGATTTACTGGAAGAGTATGTGGTTAAGTAATAATGGGTAGATTCAGGACTTGCTAAGCCTTACCGTAGAACTGTTTGCCTGATACCTAAGCCACAACTCAGCTACAGTTTTTACTTGTACATCGATTTGTGTCTTGTTAATCTCCTTTGTTAAATTTTAACCAAACAAAGAAAAGCCTCCTTTATTTAGAAAGTATTGGATCTTGATTGAGCATGAGTAGTCTAACATAGACGATGGCTACTTGAAGATACTTGTGGCGTGAGAAGAATACATTTGCAATTGCTCAGCACAAGCATCACCGCAATGTGTATGAAGAGGCTGATGCGAACAAAAGGAGAAAACGATATGCTCGACCGTTGATTGATCTTCATATGAAGATATATCGCTACGAGGGAATGGAACCATGGAATCCAAAGAAAAGTACTCCAAGTGGTAAGCTAAAGGCTTTGCTGTATGTTCCAATCACTAAGAGGAGTATCAACTTCTCCAGGACATTAATTCTTTCTTGTTAGTCTTTTCTCATATATTTTCATTATAGTGAAAATTCTTTGGTAATTGCAGATATTCCAGAAGGAGCTGTTATCATACGAGAACATACTGCACTGAGTAACTTGTTTAGTTGCTTGTGGTTCAATGAAGTTCACCTCTTCACACCGAGAGATCAGTTGAGCTTTGGATATGTTGTCTATAGGTTAGGAGGGCTGTTCAAATTTTTTATGTTCCCTAATTGTGAGTATAATTCCATTTTTATTTTGCACAATCATACCCGCGAACATTCATCCAAAGTAGAGTGGGTAAAATCTTTGGATGAATTTAAGAAGGATAAAACGGGTGGTTTGAAAGAGAGTAGGGGAGGATTAGGCTTGTGGACTCCTTATCCAGGGGATCTTGATTCAGTTGTGTTACCATCTGTAAAGAGAACTTCAAAAGCTGGATGAGATGGGAGTTTCGTTTCTATTTTTCCCATTTGGTTTGTAGAGTTACCTCTCCACCAAATTCTGAATAACACTGTAATACATTGTGTTATCCTTCATCAATTTGAGGTTTTGTTTCGAAGAATCTATTGTTTGCTCATCTGAAAAACTAGTCTGCGTGGGACTGTCACCATCTGCACAGAGCATTGAGGCTATTGAAGTTCTTTGGGTGCATTTTTCACCTGACAGGTCAAATCGCGAGTGCCATTTCTGTTTCATAGTGTTCATTATCCCATAAATATATTTCACACCAAAAGAGAAACACACCGCTTATGGATTTTTTCAAACAAAGAGTTAGAGCCTGTTTGGATGGGCTTTTAAGCTGGTCAAACTGGCTTAAAAGCCAGTTTTTGACTTATTAGAGTGTTTAGCAATTATCAAAGTGACTTATTTTAAGTCAAAAATGACTTATTTTAAGCCAAAAGCTAAAAGCTAGGGAGGGGAGCTTTTTTTTTTTAACTTAAAAGCCCTTTTATGTTGACCAAGTATATTACCTTTTTGCCCTTAATTCTTTTATACAATTTCCAAATTGCCCATATTGAATTATTATTATTATTATTATTATTATTATTATTATTATGTTTATTATTATTATATAAATATTATTATTATTACTATTACTATTACTATTATTATTATTATTATTATATTATTATTATTATTATTAAATTATTATTATTATTATGTTTATTATTATTATAATAATTATTATTATAATAATAATTATTATTATTATTATGTGTATTATTATTATAATAATTATTATTACTATTACTATTACTATTATTATTATTATTATTATTATTATTATTATTACTATTACTATTATTATTATTATTTTATTATTATTATAATAATTATTATTATTATAATTATAAATATTATTATTATTATATTATTATTATTATTACTATTACTATTATTATTTTATTATTTTATTATTATTATTATTTTATTATTTTATTATTTTATTATTATTACTATTACTATTATTATTATTATTATTATTATTTTATTATTATTGCTGAAATATGAATTTATATTCCTCTTATAAGGTGGTAAAGAAATATGTGAATGATAGAAAAATATTATTACTTATGGATGTAAAACATAAATTAATTTTGTTTTAATTTTTTGTTTAAGTATAAAAACCTTACGTTAATCAACTTTTTATCATTAACAGCTTAAAGGGTATTTCAGACATTTTGATAAAAAAAAAGTGTTTACCAGCACTTATTTGCCAAACACATCAACAACTTTTTTTTCAACTGCAGCACTTTTATCCAAACACATAACTACTTATTTTAAAAATAAATTCCAGTACTTTAAAAAGTTACTTTTTAAAAGTTACTTTTTTTAAGTCAATCCAAACGGGGCTCTTAGTGACATTTTCTCTTCTTTGCTTAAATTATCCGAGCAATATCTATCTGTTATCGCTCTACCAAATATGGTGTTCCTAGCGCTTGTTTGGAGAAACGAATTTCACTTGGTATATCGTTGTAGCACGCGTTTGGGAAATAATGAAAGAAAAGATCTTGAAAAAGGCCGTTGAAAACAATTGAAGGAAAACTATAGCATTATTTATCTATCAATGTTTGGTGTACAGTCGATATATGTCCAAACAATATTTTCTTTTTTCAACTTCAATATCAAATTACTCATGATTTATACTTCAGTCAAATATGATGGATCCATGGATAAAGATGTGAGTTGTATACCTCACAAGGCAACAAAGTATAGAGAGGATGCAGATGATATTCAGTTCTATGTTTCAGCTTTGTAGGTTATGTCACAAAAAAGATGTCTGGAAGAGAATAAAATCCAATGCAGAATAGACTTGCAACAACATACACAGTGAAATAGTGGAGTCTGGAGAGGCCAGAATGTGCGCAAGCCTTCAAGTGCAGCAATTTCAGGTTTGCAGAATAGACTTAATTTGCCATTATATAGGAAAAGTACATTTCTATGTTTACCTGAAATATCTTAAACAGAAGTTGCCATTATTAAACAAGAAGCTCACAAAAGGCAGCATTATTCAAAAAGATGCCAAAGAATTAGTTCACGGTCCAACATAAAACAAAACAAAACGAAAGAGCACAATATATAACAAGGGTTTTGTAATTCCTAGAAACCCCAACTGATGTAGAATTTTAAAAGGAACCCAAACCCTGCCATATCTGCAGATAACACAACACAATAAATTACACCACGACTTAACTGGTTCTCAAAAGAATATAAATGTCTTGCAAATGCCGGAGAGCCTTGGTTCTGGGAACCCAGTAGAGAGAGCTTTTATTGTTGAGCTGAAAGGAGATTCCTAATTTAACGAGGAAAACCACATGGTATGTATCATCAAGCTCATTCCAAGGCAGCACAGGTAATTAAGTACAAATCTGTCTCCTTTCAATTAGAAGCATCACGGCTGTAATACTGATCCAGGGTCTTTGCAGGGATACGATGGAGAAGCTCACGAGGGAAGATGCGAAGGAGAGTCCAAGCTAAATCAAGCGACTGGAATATGTTGCGGGTGTCATAGGCTCCTTGGCTAACAAACTTCCTCTCAAATTTGTCAAGAAACTCTAAGTAAAGCTGATTTATTCAAGAAAGATATAATTAGTGAAAGTTGTTGATATAAGGGCCAGAACAAAGCTCAACTAATTTATCTGAAGTTACAAACCAGATCCTCAGAAGATAGTGCTTCTTCTCCAACCACAGCTTTCATTGCCTGGACATCCTTGCCAATAGCATAATTTGCATACAGCTGAAATTTTTTTTAATTACTAACATTAAGCATCATTTATTGCAAATATTTGTCAAGTCTTACTGAACATATGATGATGAAGGAGCAGTAATGAAACACATCTTTACTGAAAAATTTTCTTACCTGGTTGGACACATCAGAATGATCCCTCCTAGTCATACCCTCACCAATGGCACTCTGCAGAAGTTATAAGGGTAAATTAACATTCACATGTTTGGTGTCCTCTCAGTTTGTGAAAAGATCTAAATAGACTCGTATCTAAACAGATCCATAAGCTTACCTTCATCAACCGAGACAGGGATGGAAGCACATTGATTGGTGGGTATATCTGTTAAATTCAGACAGGAAAGACAATCATTAGATATTCTTTTCTCTTCATAAACCAAACACTGTTCAAAATGTAAAGATATTCCAAACATCCACACTCATAAGCTTTATTCATAGCTAATCTCAATTTAGAGAACCTTCCACTGCTGTGACTTGCTGGTTAGTCAATTTGAGGAATATAACTTGACACAGCAAGCAATGGGTCATTTATCCCAAAGCAAAACCTTTAGACTAAATTAGCTTTAGTTTCTTAAAAATAGTAATGCAAAATTGCATATCCTCCTAGTAATGCTAAATCATAAAATGAATAGGGTTTTTTTTATCACTTTCTCTGCTGAGACACTAAGCAGTAATCCAGCTCAGATGATCCCAGAATCAAATAAAAAAGATCTAGAGTCAAATAAAAGGAGCAAATCAAGAAAGAGAAAGTATTGAAAAGGCAAACACTTCCTATATTAGTTTGAACAATAGTTCATTTTATAAATCTCCTCTAACATTCAGAAATAATTCCCCTTCACTAGTGTGCGTAAGTAGTCAGTCCAGGAGACTTGTAACATACCTGCCGATTGTGAAGCTGTCGATCAATATATATTTGTCCTTCGGTGATGTAACCTGTAAGATCTGGGGTTGGATGTGTAATATCTGTTCGAATAATAAGAGAAATTAGAGATTCATCAATATATATATATAGAAAGCAAAGTAGTAATAACAAAAAATTGTTGCTGGCAAGGGATTTAGTGATTTACCATCATTAGGCATGGTCAGAATTGGAATTTGTGTGATGGAGCCCGTTCGTCCTTCGATACGTCCAGCTCGTTCATAGATTGTTGCCAGATCGGTATACATATAACCAGGATATCCACGTCTTCCAGGCACTTCTTCTCGGGCAGCAGATACCTGTAGGACAATTTATAGTTTTATGGTGCCAGAAGTCTAAGAAAAAGAAGTCCCCCAGAAAAGGTAACAACAGGTAAACCATTTGAATCTATTTAAAGGTCCAAAAGTGCTCCAAAAATACAGAATTATGATTGCAAGATACACTTCATGAACAATACCTCACGAAGAGCATCAGCATATGAACTCATATCAGTTAAAATTACAAGCACATGCTTTCCACATTCATATGCTAGATATTCTGCAGTTGTCAGAGCAATCCTGGGAGTAATAATACGCTCTATAGTAGGATCATTGGCCTGCAAAACCATAATATTCCAATCAAACTTGACATTCACTTTCAATAGCTGCATTTGTTTTCACAAAAGGAAATATCACTATATTTCATGTAAAAAAAATGCAAGCATTACCAGGTTTAAGAAAAGTGTCACTCTCTCCATAGATCCATTTTCCTCAAAATCACGTTTGAAAAACTGTGCTGTTTCCATGTTGACTCCCATAGCAGCAAAGACTATGGCAAAATTGTCCTCTTCGCCACCCTTTGGCATAAAGTGGAAAAAGTGAGAATTATGTCAATTTGCATACAGCAATCAAAATGTATAATGAACACAGATGCATAAAAGCGCCTATCCAGCTGTTCATTGTTAGATTAGAGAAGCAACACACGAGGAACTAACTTGTTAAACTTTCTGAAAGTGTTAACCTCTAGTTACTTTGGACAACAAATGTGACTGTTTTCAAGTTATATGTTAATGAACTCCATCAGAAGGCAAAAAGAAAAAGAAAAATGTGCACACACATTTAGGTCTTGAGACAATTGGACATAATCTGGTGACCTGGTCTCTAAATTGCAGCAAATGTAAGCCAATCAAGTCATGATAGTGGTAAAGTTTCAAACAAAAGTTAGAAACATTTAGCTAAGTGGAAGCACAATCTTCAAAGGCCATTCAACTCTCAAGCAATGTAGCAGACCTCCGTTATCAAGATACTTAAACAACTCCATTATAATAATCGGATAATAACCTACAAGCTGACCTTGATACGATTGGGGGGGAAATGACAAACTACTAACCTCGAGAAGGTTGTCAGATTTTTCCAACCTCTTCACCAGTCCAGCCTGACGACAGATTTGGGCTGCAATTTCATTATGAGGAAGACCAGCAGCAGAGAAAAGAGGAATCTTCTGCCCTCTTGCAATTGAATTCATGACGTCTACTGTGGAAATTCCTGTCTGTATCATTTCTTCAGGATATGTTCTCTCACTAGGGTTGATAGAACTTCCTAGGGTTGACAAGTTACACATATGATAAAGTTAGAGAGAAATCATAAATGAAAAAACAAAATAATGGCCTGTCCAGAGCTCAGTGCTTGCCTGAAATATCCCTGTAAGCCTCGGGTAAAATAGGAGGACCATTGTCAATTGGTTTGCCAGAGCCATTAAAGATGCGTCCAAGCATATCCAAAGACACTGGTGTCTTTAAGACCTGAAAGCATATTTGACGCTATTAGTAAATAGTACAAATACAAAATGACAGAACCACACAAAAACATATCCAGTACTATAAAAAAATTCACTTGTCTCCATCTTAGGATCCATCTAGTTTTCCACTAGTTTCTCCAATTGCAAATACAGGATTACTCTAGCAAACATTTTCATGTTTACTATTGACTGCTTTCTGTAATACTAGAGTTTGTAAAAAGATGGAAATGCAAGTGAGAAAATTAAAGGCTAAAGAAAGTTGAGAATGTGAAATTCTCAGAGTCAGAGCATGATTTATTAACCAGGATTTGCATATTTGGGTTCTATGAATGAAGTCTAGAAACAAATACTAGCTGTGGTGTACCTCCCCAGTGAACTGCACAGTTGTGTATTTGTTGTCAATTCCAGATGTTCCTTCAAAAACCTGAGAAGAAGGAAAAAATGACCGTGCTTAAGGAGATTGCGCTATCCTATAAAAAATGCTAAATATAAAGGAGCAAATTATAAATTGCAGACAATTAAATCAGCAAAAGTGATTCCAAAGAACCTGGACAACTGCTTTTTCACCATCAACTTCAAGAACTTGTCCACGCCGGGTAGTTCCATCTCCCAAACGAATGTTAACAATCTCCTGATACTTGGGTCCCTGATAAGATCATACATGAATATTCCAGTTTCATCAACACAAATAAGTACAATAAAGTATGACACTAAGGAAAAACCAGAAAAGGACATTATCAAAGCACACAACAATTACCTTCACTTTGTCTAGGATGACCAGCGGTCCAGCAACACCTGAGACAGTTCTATATTCTGCAATTGTACATAATGTTAGAAATCTGCCACAAACTTTTAACTGACAAATAATAGAGTTTATATATAACACAAAAACAATGCAATGACATCAAACTAGTTGGGTTTGGCTACGTGAAGCCTCAATATCCACTCCGCACCATAGGAACCTTTTCATTCCAATACCCAAACAGTCCTGACAAACATTAGACCTATGTAAGAGTATCAAAACGACTAAGCATTAATCTCTACTAGTTAGTGTCAATCATTTGCTGCTACCATGTATTGTCCTTCACTAAGTCAAAATAAATTTCAAAAGATTGTAAGACTTTTGTGAACCTTCATATGATTTTAGCTCTACCTTGTTCACTTTTAACCCCTTCAATCACCATAGCGTAGTTCTTCCTTAAAAGAAGAAAAAGAAATCATAGTATCGCATTCAGAAGTATATGTACAACGTAGTCAAACCATCTCAGACAATTCTCTCTTATTTTATCCTTTATGTATGCTACTAGTACCTCATGTGTGGCACTACTCTTGACAACAACATTTCTAAAAAAAATCATCTACACATTAATATTCCAATGACATTGATCCTGTGGAGATATAGGGTCTTAGAAGCCCAACTCACTCCATATAACATCAGTTATTAGAATTGCATTGAGTTCAACAAAACCAATAAATAAAGACAAAAAAAAAGAGCTGCAAAATCATCTGCTTTTACTTGATGATCCACTGGATTAATCAAGTACACTATAAATCGTCCCCTCGATGACATCCCATAAAGTTGGAACCACAAAGAGAAGCTCAAAAAAATTGCATCTGAATTTACAAAATCTTGTTGACCTCAACAGTAAGAGATATTTACCTTGTATTATATAATCATACAAGAAGAAAATTACATTTAACATCAATTTTTTAAGTGTTATTTTCTACTCAAGTTTTTTTATAGCCATAATGATCATATAATAACATCATCCTAATGCCAAATATACTTGTAGGCGAACAAACAGATGGCTTGTAGAAATTAGAAAATTTACCCATTCCAACCTCCAGGGTTCCCTCCTCCATCTCAAGATTGTTTGGTGCAGAACCCATACTTTAACCTGAATGTCACAATTAAATAACAAGTTACAAAATGAGACAAATATTTCATCCTTGATGGTCAGATCACATACATCTAGAGGTAATCAAAATGCCAAGTTAGAAATGCAGTTCAAACAGTCCAGAAAACACATCTATTTACTTCAGTCAACATCAAAAAATCAATACAGTTTATAACAAATTAACGCAAACACAAAAGTCAACAGTGAGATGGAAGAACAGTGAACCATACAAGTAAGCTCAGAATCAGCAGATTACAACCAGATGTGAGTAAAAAACAAATCGGATTTCGGTGAAATCAAATTGCAGAATGAAAGAGAGAAGATTGGAGAATGGATCTGTGAAAGAAAAGGTACCTCTTCTTCTCAATCACAAATTTAGAGAGAGAGAGAGAGAGCAAGGTGGACCGTGGAGAAACGATATTGAGATCTAATGGCAGAGATAATAATTGGGACTTTTTCTTATAGAAAATAAGGAAAATATGAGAACGTGAGATGGGTTAATACTGTGATACGGAAATCAACATCTTACATGAGTCGAGCTGTTACCGGTGAACTTATTTTGTTTATTTATTTACCCTTTTTTTAGGTTTTAATTTGTTTGTTTGATCGTAATTTTATTTGATATTAAATTTAAAATAAATAGAATATATATACAAAAAGAAATATTTATGAAAATAACTATAAAAAAAAGTAAGACAAACAAATTGAAACTGATGATGTATTTATTTTCGTTAATAAAAAAAAACCTTATATATATCAATATGGAGTTAGAATTGGAACTCCAGTATAATCCACATCCGCTATAATCTCTGCACAGCCTCTGTTGTACATGTATATATGAAAAAAAATGCTTTATAATGAAATTATTCAAACAAATTTGAATTAATGGTACTATTATTAAATTATAAATATAGAATAATTAGCAAAAAGGCATTGTTACCGTCACGGGATTCACGTAGGGGGAGTCCAAAGGGAATTTTCTCGATTAATTTTATTTAGTGTTGGTTCACATACATTGATAGAGTCTTACTTGTGTGATGTATTAAGTAAATCCAAAAAATTAGTTACAAAGTTGGACAGCTTTAAATTCTGTTTATTTCAAAAAAATTAAATTTCTCAAAATTATATGCACAACTGTTGAATTGAAAAAGAAAGTAGTAGCAGTAGATAAATGCATAAGTCCAAAAGTGTTGTTCAAATCAAATGGTGGCACGCCAATTGAGTGTATGATTGTCGCGCGGGGCCAACAATAAGCCGTGCCCTTCTCTAACACTTGCACCTAATTTGGACTGGTATGTTGTGATTTGGAAACCCTCAAAAAATCAAAACATGACCAAAAAAATAATAAATGGTGAGAAATGGCCCATTAATTATACGATTGATCTACTCAAATTAGCAATTAAATTTATATTTAAAAGTCAAAGGCAAACATATTATAATGATCGAGTATTAACTTTGTGATGCTAAGAACTTTCTTATAAGATAGTAGAATAGATAATAAAAAATACGAATAAATCAGACAAAATAATAGGAAAAACATATGTTTGCTTGCTTATTAAGTAGTAATAATCTAATAGAATTGTAATGTTTTGAAATCACATTGGTTATGGGGGATAAGTTGTTCACAATGATCCCTATGTATATGTTGACTCTATTACCATTATAGACATGTTTGATCATTAAATACTTAAGGAGCAAGGCGAATCACTATCGTTGGGCTGGATTTAGGTGTGAACTAGAAATGTGCCTAAAGAATGCTACATAAGGCGTGCCGATCTTACACTCTGACCAGAGCAAAAACTGGTTTTGGCTATACTTAATCTGTCAAGCGACATCTTCTGAATCGTCCATGTGTCAAATCCATATTTTGACCAATACAATTCCAAAAGTACTTATGAGAAAAAACTATTTTTTCCGACTTCTCAAAATAACTCATCCTACTAATAAAAAAATGTTTTTTTAATTTTATTTTTGATAAACATTTGGACAAACACCTAAACTCTTTATGAACTTGTTTGGAATGACTTTTGACCTTTTGAAATTCATTACTCCATTTATGCAATAATAATTATTCACTATTGACTTAACACACCCCTTAAGAAACAATAAATAATAAGGATAATATTACTATTTTATCATTTGACTTTATTAAATTTAATGCTTTGAGTAATGTGTTAGATGATAAATAGCACTCCATATGTCTAATAATATTTGTTCACTATTGATTTTGCACACTTTTTAAGAAATTATAAATACAAGGGTAATTATACTATATTACCATCTGAATATAATAAATACAATGTCTTAAAAAATGTAATAGAGAAATGACTATAATTAATGATAAATATAAGTTAGGAACTAAGTGTAAAATTATACATTGATTTTAAAAAGTGAACATGTATTGTTGGATATCCTAAAAGTATAGTGAACAACTATTGTTGGACGGAGGGAGTATTTAATAGGAAGGGTAAAATAGATACAACAAGTAAATTTCTCTTAATTTTCTATATTGAACAAATATTGTAGGACAACTATTGTTGGAATGTGGAAATAGCTAACTCGAAAAGTGGCTAATGGTGCACCTTATGCCCTAAGATAAAATCAGTACGTAGCATTTAAGAATTCAATCTCATTTAATTTGTTGACCTCAAAAGTACAAGTACTAGATTAGAGATCCTTCAAACTAGATGGACGAAGTCGGAATGCACACTAACTTAATGGACTAAAATAACAATTACTCCCTCCGTTTCACAAAGAATGACCTCCTTTCCTTTTTTGGTAACATTTTATTTTTAGCTTTCCATGTGGCATGATTAAGACCACAAGATTAAGAGCAATTTGTAAATTTGACATAACTTTAATTTAGAACCACAAGATTCAAAAGTTTTATTTAATTTCTTAAATTTCGTGCCAAGTCAAATCAGACCAATTTTTTTGAAACGGAGGGAGTAATACTTACACATCACCAGTTGCTTAACAAGAAACGCCACATATTACACACACTTCCGTTGCTTCAACCGTTTGGTTTCCTTATTTGTACGCTCGGTTTTTTGTCACACGTTTAGATATTCACTGTGCCTAAACAAAATATGGCCACATCTCTCTCGGTTCGGCCCAACCGTACCATCATCAGTAGTGACCCGGCCGGTTCAACCCGGCCTACTCCTATCCGCCGCCGTCCCGTCTCCGCTCATTTGCCAAAAATTCCAAACTCCGATTGTTCCCGACGGAGGCTGGCGTTTGCTTTCCACCGCCGGAAATTGGACACCGCCGTTCAAGCAGGTTCTAGAGCTGATGATTCGGCTCCTTTTGAGATGTCGGTAGAGAATGCCCTGAAGTTGCTAGGTGTCACTGAGGGTGCGAGCTTCGATGATATTCTTCGTGCCAAAAAATCAATTATCTCGTCTTGTAAAGATGATCCAGATACAATTGCGCAGGTCTGAAAGTTACTTCCGCTTATCTTTTCTTCAATTAATGTAAAATTGTTGTTTTTAAGTACTTTTTATGATAATTAGAAGCTTCCCTGCTTATCGTCTATGTTTTTGTGCACTTGGAACTCTATAGCTCTGTTTGAAAATCTTATTGCTGAGAGATATTGGTTAATGTTTTGGGTTTTAACCGGTACTGAATTGACTAGATTGGAACAATGATTAGCAGGCTGGACATTGGTGGTTGTTGTATATATACTGGAAAAGCATATGTGTTTCTGCAGCAATTGCCATCATCTATTAATTTATGTCAAGTAGTCATTAATCAATCAATCAACTATACTTCAGTCCAAAACTACTATCATGGGATATATGAAGAACCATACATCCATTCTGCACGTTCTAGCAAATTAAATGTCTAGAGGATTCATGATATACCTCCTTATTTAGAATTGGAACCAGCTATTTGAAATTAACTTTGGTGGAGTTATTTAAATAAGCATCAAGTTAAAATTGTTAGAAGGAAAAGAATAGATCTTTGAGTGCAAATTATTCTCTGCCTTTTTCCTCTTCCATATGTGTATGTGTTACTGACTATAAGAAGCGGAACCTTTCAACAACTTTCAGGTAGAGGCTGCATATGATATGCTTCTCATGCAAAGCTTATCACAGAGGAGATCTGGAAAAGTTGTGGATAGTAGTGTACGCTTTGCTGATGTTAAAGCTGCTAATGCTTCTGGGATGGGATCAATACCCAAGTGGCTGCAGACGACTGTCAAGAGCTCACCAGTCGCAGTTGAAGCACCAGCTGCTAAAGAGTTAGGTGTTCAAGCAGGAGTCTATGGAGCCTTAATGGTTTTAACATATGTTAATGGGGCCTCAACACCTTTAGGAGTATCGTATGGAGCTGATGTTCCTGGACTAATCTTAGCCACGAGCTTTGGGGCCACCTTGTATTTCATGACCAAGAAAAATGTCAAGTTGGGTAAGGAAGATAGATTGCTTTTCTTTGTTTCACTTCTAGGTTATATTTATTAAATTTGAGAGTCCAAATATAAACATTAGCATGTGATTTCGGTCATGCTAAAGTAATGACCAAGTTGTTAGTTGAAGTATATAATAGCCCCCTATACGTGCTAAGTTTGCTCATTGACATTCTATACTAACTGAATCTTAAGCATTATCTTTGGATCACTTAAGCTTTCGCAATGTCAAGTTACCCTCAAGAAAACCATAACTCGGATTGTAATCCTTATCATATGGATTTCATAGATCTAGCCAAAGCTAGTGACAACTACTAACCTTGTGAGAGAAATAGACCTTGTCTCGATGCTCATGCTAGTATCCATAAAATCTTTTTGGCGGGTAAGAAGTCTCTCTCATCAACAGTTATCAACATTATTCACAGATTTTTCCTGTGTTGCTATTTCATTTTTTTTTCTTTATTAATAGGACTGGGATTATTGTCAATAGTTGAATGTGTTTTTTCAAATTAGTGATGGATCCATGTCTTTTATCACGTTGATAATGAACATACATTTTGGTCTTCAACTCCTAATACTCCCATTGAATCAAAGTTGTTGACACTCTTTGATGAAGACTTCCTTTAATATTTCCTATAATACAAAAAAACTACGTGATGGTTTGATTTGGTGAGAGTTATTAGGGTGAGAATTAGGAATACGTATAATGCAATGTAAATATGGAAGAAGCTTGTCATGTATACACTGATTCGTCCAGTGTTATGAACTAAAGAATTGTTTCAGTACAATTATTTGAAGAAATATTAAAAAAAGGATAAAGTAGGTTCCTTAAAGTGTGTATCTCGAATTTGAAAATTAGGTAGGAAAGATCACATTATACATATCACATTAGTAGGTTCCTTAAAGTTCCTTATATATCATATGGCAATGACATGAGTAGTAGCCACATAAGAGCCAATCAATTTTGAAGTAGTTGATATGTGTGGAGGTACTGTTCTGGCTTCTGGATAATGCAAATGAGACTTTGGAAATACCAACAATGGATTTGTACTGAGTTATGATTCCGATTAGCGTTTTATTTCATCTAAACTGTATTTCTGCCAAAAAATATATTTGTAGAACTAGATATTGGCTTTCTGAGAAAAAGTGACTCAAACTTTACTTGCGAACAGGAAAAGCAAGCGTTATAACAATTGGTGGGCTCGTTGCTGGTGCGGTGTTAGGTTCAGCAGTAGAAAATTGGTTGCAAGTAGACATTGTCCCGTTACTGGGTATACACACTCCTGCTACGGTTGTGAGTGAATTTATACTTTTCTCACAATTTCTGGTCTCATTGTATCTGATATAGGGTAACTCAAAGGCTTGTATGAACTGCTACTGCAAGAAGGTCTATGGCTATTTGTTGCCTACTCAGCTTCTTATCTAGGACCAGTAATTTGTTAAATGTACAAAAGAATGTTTCTAAAACTCTGGAAGTTCTGATATTTGTTTTATAAAGCTAGTATAGATTCTCAGCTTTGCTTCTTCTATCAACGGTATTTTAATCCCAGTTTGATCTGATATCAATTTGTGGCTTACTGTGTTTTAATTGGAATTTGACGTATTCTGATTATTTTCTCACAGAAGGGTACATTGATTATAACAGGCTTGGACTCCTGTAGTGAAGTGCAGTTGTCAGCTACTCTTCAAATTAATCCATTTAGAGTATGCTTTCATTTGTTTTGTTAGGATTAAACTCTGTTGAAGGTTAGATATTATGCAATGGCCAAGTCAAGAAAAAGACTTTTAAATTGTTCATAGTATTCTCAATGACTAATAATTTGAAGTTATAGAGGTTTTATTTTCGGCTGTCAATCCATGCATATAATAATGAAGTCTATATATATGTAGGAAAGGCTTGTTAGCTAAGACAAACGATTTCGGAAATTAGTAACTTATTCCTTTTTGTTTGGAGAGATGGCATGGCGGTATTTGAACCTGTGATTTCTAAGGGTTTACAAACTGGTTGCTTTGGCTAATTATTTGTTTATATTGCGAAGTGATGCCATTTCTATTTCTTGCTGTCAAACTTCTGCATCACATTTGTGGCAATTACCTTCTTAGAGCCAAAAACCACAGAAACTGTGCTTGATGATTGATAAGTACGGGCTCAATTTTTCTGTAGCTTTGACTGAACAATCCAGAAAACGCTCTTATATTTTAGCTTAAGATATAAGAATAGGGGAATTAAAAACTGTCCTACGAAATCTGGCCTTTGACCTTGAAGAAACTCAAATCATGAAAACAAGTGACTACATCTCAGCGAGCTGCTTTGATGGCACCATAATATACAAACTAACAATTCAACTCTATGCATTAAATAAGGAAATCTAAACCAGCCAAAGTCATCTTTTGACATCTTCACCAGCTTGGGAGCTCTCTATGGATGGCGGGTTACCGATTTTCTCAGCCTTCTCACCACTGCTTAGTAGCTCATTGTACATTTTTAGTGCTGCACTGGAAAATTCTGTTATAGACTCAAAAACTCTGCAAAAACCAGTCTGAAAGCCGTTCAGAGTGATCCTCTGAGTTTCTTGCATGCATTTCTGGTGTTCTTCCTTCTCTAGATCAACCCTTTTCCTGAAGTTGTCCAGCAAGTCTTTCCTCTCCTTCAGATACTCAGCTCTATGATCGATTTCGATCTCCGAGCTTCGGTCTGTGAGCTTGAACTCATAAAGCTTGTTCTCTACCTTTTGGAACGCCAGTGTTTTCCTATCTAATTCTTTGGACATGCTGTCAACTTTTCGCTTTTGTTGCTGTTCCTCTCCCTGCTGAACCCACAAAGCTCTTACATCCTTTCCGCAGCCTTTAAGGGCAACAGAAACTGCTCTATCTGGCAACTTGTTCATGGCAGACAACCAATCGTGACAAATCATGAGAAGTGGAGGACCATTAGCTCGACAAGCTGGAGTCGAACTCCTACTTTTGGAGTAGAAATCAACTTCAGGGACTGCGAACTTGGACAGCCATCCATGGAGTGCTTCCACGTAAGCCTTCTGGGCAGCAATGTAATCCTGGAAGCGAGCGCGCCAATTTTGAAGCTCAACGTCAAGCTGGACTGTGGCAAGCCGATGAGAGTCATTGCAGAACTTTCCATATGTAGGACAGGTGAAACTTTTCACGTCGAATATAATCTTGTTCTGGATCTCATGGGATTCCAGCATGATCTTCCAAGTTCTCATCATACTGTACCAAATAGACAAAAGAAGGTTAAAAAAAAAAGTGAGTCAATGAATATGTTGGATTAAGTGATAGTTTGCTACCCAGGTAACTCTTCCTTACCCTTGAAGCAGTTCAATGATTTGAGGCTGCAGTTCATCATCTCGTAGTTCGTCAATTCTTTTTGATATGGTCTCAGCACTTCGAATTGTGACTAGGATCCTGCTATATAATTCTTTTACTGCTGCTCTGGTTTTGTCTGTGGTCCGTCTTTCATCTCCTCTGGCATCATGATTTTTGAGTTGATTGCACTTCTTCTCATATAATTTCCAAGTGCTATCTCCAGCCTGAAGGTAAGTCTAGATGTAAGGAACCGATCCAAAATGATCAATGAAGAGTGAAATAATTACAGTACTTGACAACTTAATAGTAGTAAAGACATTGAAGCATGTTTTTAACCATGGGGAGTGGTGGAAGTCCATAGAAAATTAAAGAATTGGTCCTACAGTAGGATTTATATCAGTCTAATACCAGAAGTACTCGAACATATTGATAGCATATGCCAACTTATGTACAGACAAATACAGATGCCCCAGGTCCCATAACAACCAACTGGGGGCCATAACAGAGATCTCAAAGTTTAATTAGCCACTCATATTTATGTGATTTCTGAGGCAGACTTCATAGTGTTCTTATATGACAGAAGATGTTATATGACTTGTTTTAGGCTTAAGTATTGCAGAAGAGCGTATCTTCTCATAGCGAGCAAGTTTTAAGGATTCAATAAGAGAGTATTGTTGGCCAATATGCACATACCTTAACCTCGTCATACAACTTCTTCTCCCAAGCATATAGCCTTCCTAGCGTCAGCAAATGGCTCCCAGAACCCATTCCACCATAGTCATCAAATAGATCATTCTTGAATTCTGTCCATGTGGAAGAACTTTTAGAACTAGACGCCACAAGACTCTTGCATGATGGCGAACGAGATGCAGGAGACTTCCAAGTAATTGCTGGGATGATTTTTGTTGAGTTCTCTGCATACATGATATAATTGAACAAATTCAGAAAATAATGAAACCTGAAAATCTCAAAATTACTCCACAATAATAAGGTATAATAGATAAGTTTAGCAATTTAACTCTCATCAACAGAACAGCCCCTTACCGACACTGACCAGCCAAGACTATTCTCTTACCCACAATTGACTATTTTGTGTGAGAAACTGTGAAGCAAATCATGAGGGATAATAGACTTGGCAATGGGTGAATAATCTTCACAAAACGTCCATGAACATAATAGGAATATGATCGACACATAAACTAAATTGTTACACAAGAGTTTCAACAATTGGATATCACTTTGCACTTTGCCTTCGCCTTCTCAAGAGGAAAAAAGTTCCTTCTCAAAAACAACTGGATGCCACTTTCTTTTCCAGGAAAAAAGATTATCAAGTAAGACAAACTGCGACAAATCCTTCTTAGCATTTCCTAGTGGAACCAAAAACCAATTAATGAAGCCAAAAAAGTAAAGCAAAAGATTATCATGTAAGCCCAGTGGCAGCATATTCTTATCAGGAAATAGTAGTGGAGCCAAAAAAAGTGAAGAGGAACACAAACCTAAAGCAAAGGAAGATATTTCAAGAAAAAGTAATCCAATGAAAGATTAGACTTTGTTGAAGAAGTTTAAAATGAAATTTCTCACTCAGAAAAAGATAGTAATTTGATATGCTTTACCTTTGGGTTCTCCCAAATTAGGCTGTGAATGTACCCAATTTGCCTCTAACATCCTTGATACTTCCTTTCCAGCATCATATGCCTTGACAAAATGGTCTTCAATGTCAGTTAGTGCTTCAAGTAACTCCCTCCCCTGTAATGGATTATCCACAACGGTCAAACTTTTTTTCTGGTCCTCTTGGTTTACATTAGCAGTATGCACTGCTTGTTGTACAGCTTCAGTCCCATATTCTCTTTGCTCCACATTTTCTTCTTCTTTAGTGGCTACTACCTTATTCTCTTCCTTCATTCCATCCCCTTCTTCATCATCTTCCTCTTCCTCTTCTTCTAAATCTGGAATTCCTTCTTGCTCCCTCACTGCCCTTAAATCCTCCTCAGAAATCCTATGATACCCACTAATCATCTCTGGCCTTACACTATTAAAAGGGTTGAAAAAATCCCAACCAAAATCTGTTGGTGGTGAATGCATCATCTGAGGCATTTCCATGTAATAATAGCCATAACCTTGTGGCTGCTGCTGCTGCTGGTGGTGCTCCTGTTTCACAACTTTCTCTTCTCTCTCTTCCTCAGAAGAATCTGATGGAGTTTCTGTAGATTTATTGCATGGCCCACAGCAAATAGTTTCTTGGGTTGGCTCAGAAGGTGTTTGCTGAAGAAACAAGGGGTTTGAAACCACATTCTCCTTTTTTGGAGAAGAAGGGCAGCAAGGTGGTGGGAATGTGATGAGATATGGAGAAGTAGGTGTAGAATGACGAGCAACAAAGAGTTTTAAAGCTGCTGAGACTCCATACAATGCTTGACAGTACTTGTAATGTGCATCAGCCAGTGTATACCTCCTATCTACAGCCAATTTCAGGTACTGTTTTCTCTCTTTACATATGGATACTACCTCTTCTTCTTCTTCTAACTTGGATGCAACACACCCCATTTCTCCCCCCTACTCAGCTTTGCAAAAAATAGGAGATTCTTGAAAAAAGGTGCTTTCTTGGAGGGATGTGTGGGGGGTGAAAAGGGGTTAAAGTAAGTTCCTATTTTGTTTATTTTGGAACAGAGATTCTACTGTATAGAGAAACAAGAAGTCGAAAAATGTCCCTTTTAAGAATGGTTTCAGAACAACCCATTGAAACATAGAAAGAGGTTTTTAGGTAAAAAAGCAAGTATTGGGAATACCCACTTGGCCTTAACCAGCAGAGCCATAGCCATTTCCCCTGCAAACAAAGAAAATTTCTCAAACAACAAAACAAGAGAAAGAGAGAGGAAATAAAATATAAAAAATAACTGTGTCAGTGAAAGAGGATGTTTTTTTCCTCTTTCTTTTTTTTCTTCCAAGAGAAAAAATGTTGTAGGAGAGATTTCAGAGAGAGAGAGAAAAAAATAAATCAAAAGGTGAGTTAAGAAGAGATGGTAGGGGCTCGAGGTAAGGGAAGAGTGATGAGGGTATTCTTGTGTTTGGCAAAAAATAATTAAAATGTTATATATATATACCAAGGTAAAGAATATTTATATTCAATTTTAGAATACGTCATAAATAAGTACTTATGATATTTATAATCTAATTATATAAATATTTTCAACTGTACGGTGAAAAGTACATTTAAACCATTCAAGCTTTTCGAGTTTCATATAGTATCGTTCATGTACAAAACTCACACATTGAGTATTTCATTTTTGTAAAATTAAAATTTGTATAAAAAATTGTACTTTTGCATTTAAATTGTGGGTGAAGTCCGTCACAAGTTGTGGCAGTTTAGAATCTAAATGAGCTTCTTTCTTTCTCACTGCCATAATTTAGCAGAGATTTTTGGTTTTTTTGGGGAGAAGAGACAGAAGAGAGTCAGTGACTCAGTGAGGGAATAGAGGAGTCAAACTTTGGTCAAACCTCAAAAAAGGGTAATATAGTCTATTCACTCTTCCAGGTAAAGAGCTAATCTTGCAATTATTTGAAGATAATGACTATTTTTTCCACTTGTCAGCTTCTTAGCTAGGGATTAATTACTAGCTTCCCTTAAATCTTATGCACTGTCATTCTCAGTAAAAAGAAAATGACAATTTTATCCTCAACTTTGACGGCCTTCTTTCAACTACTGTAGCATTACTTTTTGGTAACTTAATTTATTTCGATTTTGGAGTTTGTTTTTAGCTTCTTTTTTTTGTATTTATTTATTTTACTTGTCGTTTTTATGGAGTAATGTCTTGCAATTGGGAATAGTGCATTATAAAACAGTCTAAAATATTAGCGGGAAGTGTTTACCGTTTGCCTTCATTAAATAGTGGATGCTTTGTTATTTGGGAAAAATTTCTGAAAATATTTTTTGACAAAATGAAATGTACTTGTAATTTCACTTTTTTATGACGTTTTTGAAATGTACCTTGTATATAAGAAAAAAAATTATACGTTTGGTACTCTAATGTATATTTTTCCTTCCGAATTTTGATTTGCAAAAAAAAAAAAAAAGGATCGTTTGGTACTCTAATGTACTCGCTCCATTTTATTTTACTTGACATTAGTATGTAATTTTTTATTATTTGTCTATTTTAGCAAATCAAGAGAGTCTTAACTTTTGGTCATGAAATTTGATAAGATTTTAAAATTTTGATTTTTAAATGACCAAGTTTTGAATTTTTGGGACTTTTACTCATAAAACTTTAATTATAATAAGCATGTCCAAATACAATTTTAAGTTTCAAATTTCAACTTCAAAATATATGACCAACTAAAATGCTTAAAATCAAACTCAATATTGTTTCAAAGCTCATAAATCTCTCTAATAGGTAATTAGAACACTCAAAATAATTTTTTTGTTTCAATTTATGTGTTTACTTCTTTTTTTTTAAACTTTGTTTAGAAAAGAATTGTACTTCATATATCTAATAACTCGTTAATTTCAATCTTTCACATGATTTTTAAAAATTATAAAATTCAAAGACAATCACATGATTTTAAATCTTTTACTAATTATTTAATTAAAATATGTAAAATAAAATGGTGGGAGATATTTTAGTTCGTAATCGACTAATTAGTGGCTATTTGTATAATAGGTATTTTGTTTTTTATTTTTTTTTAAAAAAGGAAGATTCATATAAGACGATTTTTAAAATAAAATAAGCACACTTTTGTTTTACACCTTATACGAGAACAAGGTTTAGAAGACATTGACCGAATCTGCACCATTTTTGTTGTTTGAACAGTTGAACCAAACTGCATTCGACACTTTGCCCACTAGGCATTACTTACTCCTTCAGCCACATGACACTAATGTTTATTAGCCCTTAATCGATTGGTCGTAGCTTTGCGTTGAGAATACTGTTGAATAAGTAAAAATGTATTTTCTCTAATAACTTGATTAAGCTTTTTAGATAAGATGGTAACACACTTTAATATGATATTAGAGCAAACAGAAGTCCTGAGATTAAAAAAAAATCGTGTGTTTAACCCATGAAATTTTTTTAGCTCACACATGAAATGGCATGTTGAGAATACAATTAAATAATAAAAAATATGATATTTCAGCTTACCGTACGTTTTTTTCAGTTCTTGTACTGTAATTAAGAATAGTTACTTTTATAGAGATTCAAATTTTACATATAAAATTATAGAATATTGTCAAGAACTCATAATAAAGAATAGTCATTTTTAGAGAGATTCAAATTTTACATATAAAATTATAGAATATTGTCAAGAAATCTATCTATACTTTTGTCTATCTACTATTTGTTTGTTTCATAATCATTCTCATGAATATCATAAAAAGGAGTTGTAAAACGATTAAATTTTATTTATTTTTTTAATTAAATATCTCATATTTGATACTTGAAAAATAGATAACTTCACTGTGAATGCCATTTTACTCTTTCGATAGACTTATTTGGTGTAAATTCAAATTAATCGAGCATGTTATTATACTATCTCGACGATCACTATAATGACACTGAGGGGTCGTTTGGTAGGCCGCCTTAGAAAAAACAATTCATGTATATGTATGATATTATTTAGTACTATGTCCGGTAGGAATTTGAGCCCATGTATAACTAATTCATGTATTAGTTATACATCCTACATGGTATTATAGAATGTATTACTAATGCTTCCATTTGGAGGTATTACTAATACATCTGATATAATACCATGGGATAAGCCTGCGTAAAGACAATATCTCTCTAATTATTTTAATTATTTTCTTGATTTTATGTTTTATATTTGTACTAGTAAATTTATTTAAATAAATAGCTTACAAATTATTTTGAGAAAGTTGTTTGTTACTAAATAGATTCAATACAAATTCGAAACACCAGTTATTTAACATTTACTAATTAAAAAGGTAAATATACCACTACATGACGTTTGTGATCTTAATTGAATATATATATATTAGTTTTCTAATTATTTGTATTTTGAACAATTTAAGAAATTACATACATATTAAAATTACAACTTACAATATTTATGTCTAAATGTAGATGGTTTATTCAACTTTACCATTGTTGACTGTCTTTTCGATTTTAAAAGTAGATGGTTTATTTTTTTAAATTGAAATTTTGTGAGTGATCAATTTATTAAGATGACAATTATTTATTGTCAAATAAGTCAAGTGAAAAAATAGCAAACATGACAACAAAATTATTTTTCTCATAGCTAGTTCGAAGGTCATTAAAAATATAATATTGCCGGCAACTATTTACCTTGACCCAATCACATAATAATTCAAGGGTATAATTGGAAATAAACTTTTTATAGAGTTTTAATCCAAACACAAGATGAGGTGAGAAACAATAAACCAAACACTTGATTAAAATAAACATATCATTACTAATCTTTGCATTACTAAACTTTGCATTACTAATTCATGTGTTACTAATCCATTATTATTAATATTTGTATCAAACGACCCTTGGATGTATTGAATCACAACACGTGTCGATATTATTTCTTTGGCATCTTCAACCCTACACTCTATTTTACTATCCAAATATAGAGTTCTCTAACCAACTGCAACTCAATTCTCTATTTTACTCTCTAAAAAGAATCTTCTTCTCTTTCCTCAATATTATATTATTATTTCTATTTCTATTTCATTTTCTTATTTCATAATATAAATCCGTTCTTTTGTTTTTCAAAATAATCACCCTATATAATTTTCATTAATTCTTTATTTAATATAAAGTTATATTTTATTGTAAATTTTAAAGAACAACTACAAAAAAAATTAAAAAGAAATCAACAAGCACAACCGCAATCACAAACACAACAATTCTCTAGATCGTACACTATCTTTTTTCCGAATATTGTTATATCTGAAAACGACCTACTGAATTACTAAATTATTGTTGTGATTTTAAAAATCATTATGTTATGTATTGTATTGTATTATTATCTTGTATTTAAATTATTATGTCATGTATTGTATTTTTAAATTAAAATTTTCATTTTATCATTTAAATTTTGTGCATTCTTCATAGTGAAAATCAATAATAATATCAAATTATCTCTTAAAGTGACGAAAATTGAAAAAAATATATTTAAAATATTGTTAATTCGGAATGAAAGTAGTAAATATGAAATAATATATTTTTTAAAATATTGTACTATATTTAAAAAGAATTACGAATATTAGAAATTTATTTAATAGCCTTATATGAAAAATAATATGTTAGTTACAAATAATAGAAATAATATTACAATAATGAAAAAGTGAAATAGAGAGGTGAATAATAGTTCTCCAAATTTGGAGAACTACTATTCACCTCTCTATAAATAGAGAATGGAGAGTTTTTTAGAAAATCGTTGGAGATCCAATTCTTTATTTTACTCTCTAAATATATAAAATAGAGTGGAATTGGAGATGATCTTACAACCATTGGATAAGTAGATTTTAGAAAGAAAAAAAACAATAAAGTAGGGGCTTTTACAGGAGTTAGTCAGCCATAAAAACAAGTAAAATAATCATTCTTTTACCAGAAAAATACCATCATGGGGTCGTTGATAATTGAGCCTTTGATTTGTTACATTTTAGAAAAATAAAATAAAAGCAGAAATAAAATGTTCATGCTAAAAAATCACGATAAAATTAATACAATATTTTTTTTCAATTATAATCTTATAAATCTGTTTTCTTAATACTGTCTAATTTTCAAGAGACATTATTTAATAAACTTTATATTACATTTATTTATTTCTTAATGTACATGGTTTTTACTAAAATATAACGTATTAAGTTACTTATATTTTTTTAACCTGACTGACTACTGCATCCTATGAAGAACGTCTTCTTGTGGTGGGGGGAATATGCCTGACATTCTGACAATTTGTATATATTTTAATCTTTTTTAAAAACAATAAAGAAGTTCTCTCAATTCTAAAAAATAAAATTGGATACTGCTATTAAAGTTATTCCACGACAGTAGTGTTTTTAATTTTAACTTATATTTTTTTTAAAAAAGTACTCCATTTGTCCTAGTTAAAATTATGACTTTGACCGGACTTGTAATCCAGATTTTTAATTTATGAATTTTAAATTATAATTCTTTATATTTATCGAACTTTGAATAAATTATGTATACATATAAATATAAAAATTATACTAAAGTTAAATTTGCTGAACTTATCAACTAGTATATTGACTTTGCCCCCCACCTTTGGTGTATAGAGAGTTACAACAATAATGATATATTTAGTGGAATTTGGATCGAGTGGTGTATGCGTAATCTTAATTCTATAGTCATTTAAGTAAAGCATAATAAAATCAAGTAAGAAAAATACAACTTATTGTGAAATAGTCATGGAGAAGAGTAACATTGGTAATAACACATATCACGATATCCAAAACAAAGAAAACAATA
The DNA here is from genome assembly GCF_019186545.1 of Solanum stenotomum. Classification (NCBI taxonomy): domain Eukaryota; kingdom Viridiplantae; phylum Streptophyta; class Magnoliopsida; order Solanales; family Solanaceae; genus Solanum; species Solanum stenotomum. Next base: position 735,357 of record NC_064282.1, read on the forward strand.
TTTAACAATAGAACTGAAGAATAAGATAGTAAGTGAGTAATAATAACAAAACATATAAGAAAGATTAGACAACGCTCGACAACCTACGATTTTTCTACCTTATTAATCACTGACCTTCATACCTTCTTATCTAGAATGATGTCCTCAATAAACTACCGCTTGCAAGTGTGTTATGTACTCATGTCTAATTATCTCCCCAATACATTTTTTGACTTACTTCTACCTCTTCGCATACCCTCCATAATCAACCTCTCGGTTATAAATCACAGCCAGAAACATACTGTTATTGGTTGCTTAGTTACAACTTACAAGGATATAAAGAATAACTAAAATTATTTTATTCCGTACTTGGTTAAAAATTTTGTGATATATAAACAATCCCAACATTGGTTTACCATAATCGTGATGTTAGTTTTATAGCAAATAATACAATATAGAACAACAATGCTGAAATAATAAAAAAAAAACACCTGTTTCAGAGTCCTTCCAATATCCAAGAACAGCGAAAATTAAAATTTATCTATATTTATATATGTCATCTTTTGTCCAACAAATCCAACATCTAACAATAAAAATATATCTATTGATAATTTTGTCATTATTTAACTCCCATAATATATTCCCCATATTACAATCCCAATATAGCTTCTTTACAAAACAAAATGTCCCATCAAAAAGATAAAAGAAATGAAATTATAATAGTATAATAATAATTATACAAAAGCCAAATGAAATTAGGAAAAGAAAAAGGTGGACAATAATAGAAGCAAGAAGGAAATAACTCAAAGTGATATTTGTAAAGATACTTTTTTTTTTTTTCTTCCAGTACCTTTCTTAGGCACAGGAACTAAATGCAAGTACTAGTCTCAGTTAGATTACATTTTTTAAAAATTGTTGGCCTGCTTTTGAAGCTACCTGGTATTCACAACATACATATTAGTACAACAACAGCTTCATAAAGTTGCACCAACTTTATGTTGGGGTAGTCTTTGTAGGCAAAATAATGCCACCTCCTTTAACAGAAATATTAGGACTCTTGACAGAGCTAGCCCGGCTCACAAGGTTCGAGTCCAGGAACACAACCGCTACTGAGATGTCATCGTGGAAATGTCGACGAACTCCACGATCGATTTTCTTCAAGTCTGAATATCTCATTTCCCTTTTCTTTGCTGCTTCTTGCAGTGCAGTTTTCACTAACCTTCTAGCTATCCCCTGTCAAGTGGCGAAACAAGCCTCTTTAAGTGTTGATCCCACTGTTTCTTTTTTCCAACTTCTCAAGGAGTTTAGAAACATATAGCTTTTGTACTATATATCTAGACTAAACGACACTACACTATAAAAGTTATAGAGACTAAATTGGAATTCATGCAATCGACACTACACTATAGCTCAGCATTTCAGTCGAGATAGGATAATGAATTTCTCCTGCCGAAAAGAAACGTAGATACAATATAATCAATTCTAATGCAACTGCAGCACTAGATTATTTACTACCAGTTACCAAAGAGAGAAGCAGGATGTCAATGAGTAAAATGAACCGATTAAAGAGCCAACAACAGTTGAGGAATAAAAAAACTGCTTCACTATAGGTAGAATAGCCAAAACACTAGACAGGTCCATGAAGCATGATAAAGGTAGATATCTTACATTTCGTGGGTGATTTTGTACAATGTCAACTGCTCCTTGGTTACTTAGGTGCTCCCAGAGACCATCCGATGCAAATATGATAAACTGATCGTCAGGTTGCAAATGGTGCACTGAAATTGCTGGATCTGCGCTCAATATGGGCTTTCCGAATGGTTCTCGAAGGCGAAACTTAGCATACAATGGCTCCCTGTTGAATTCAGATTTCTTCAAGTACACATCACCAATGGATCTTGAAATCTGTAAAATAAAGTATTCAGTCATCCTAAGTGCAGATCAAAGTTTTTTTGAGTCATGAAAGACACAACCTTACTAAATGTACTTCCTAAAGAAAGTATCCTACCCCATTAAATTAACAAGCAAAAGATAAGTATTTCTGAAAGATTGAAACAGCTAATGAATGTCAAAAGCCATTAATTAGCACAGGGAATACCTTACCAGAAGATCTGCAACACTTCGAGAAATAAATCTAGCTCTCTAAGGTCTAGCTGCAGGCTCCATCAAGGAGAGAAACTCAGTGTCATGACGGCTCCTAAGAATGCTTTTTTTTCTTCTTTTATATAGATTGTGATGAAATAATAATTTATTTAACATGTAAGAAATTGAGGTTCATATTTCCATTCTAAACCATCCAAAAATTATGCCAACATCCCGGAAGAGGGTAGCTCCCTTGTTCGCAAGACATTCATACAATGTACGATTTAAGCTGACTAGAGTACTACAATACAAACAAAAGGCAGAGTATCAATTTCCAAACATATGGATGGATTTTTAAAAATTTAAGAGGATATATAACATTTAATTAGAGCTACACCAAAGATAAAGAAGTGTAACTGAATGAAGGACCCTTAAGTCACCCAACAGTAACTAATTTTCTTGAATTTTCCCTACTCTTTATAGTCATATAAGTATCTCTCGGGTGATTCTCTTTATATTCCTGTGCGAGTGCAATGGCGATCTTACTTTGCTTTTTGGATAAGGTGGTAATCCTTCTTATCATGAACTTGTTTTGATATAAAGTTTCTGTAACAGAAACCTTACCACATAACAGAAAACATAAAATTGGTGATTGTTGTTTATTACTTCAATGACCATTTCATTGTTCTGCCAGCTCTACATTCTGGTTTCAATAATAACTCTAAAAAAATGATTATTCAGGATTATATGGACACATAATCATGTTCCAAATGTCAGCCGAGAAACCTAGAGTCTCCAATATAATATTTAACATACTAATCGGACTGTCGCTGCCGACTTACTAGGAGAAGGCGAAAAATGATGGGGCCTCAAATGCTGTTCCTACTAATTGATTAAAAAGTTGAAATTAAAAATATTTTAGGTCTGCTACTCTCATTCATATTGCTTATGCATTTGGCCATACTATATCTGCTGCTAAATATCACACAGTCGCAGAGTCAAAGATATCAAACTGAAAAGAATAATGAAGCCTCTCCATAAACAACAAATATTCCTTTACACATGTAAATATAAACACAACTAGTAAAATTACTTGTTTTACCAAAAAGATATCACGTCTATCACCTTTATCACAGAAAAAGGTACCATTTCCACCATATAAAGTGGTGGAAAGGAAGCGTTTAGTTCTAGAAATACTCTTTTAACGGTTTCTTTTTAGGGAAAATTATGTAATTACACAACTCAAGATAACATAATCTCTAAAAATCCCTACTATTTGAATAAATTACAAAAATTCCCTTTTTCCTTCTCTCTCTTAACATCCGATACATCACTCCACCTCTATAAGATAGATTACAATTTTGTTTGTGTACAATGTATCTGGTACAAATGTTATTGTTGATACATAACACCAATTATTTCAAACCAAGATTAGAATGAATCTAAGTTATATTTATGTATTTGATACATAACGTACATATCTGATACATAACTTATGTACCATTTGCTATGTATTAGGCAAAGGAGCAATGCATCCGCGAGTTTTGGAAAATCCGGGATTATTGTAATTTGACAAACCTTCAGGATAGGATGTAATTTGCCCCCAAATTATTGGGGTTTCTGTACTTTATACTTCTTTTTATCCATTCATTTCTCAAGTTGATGTAGTCAAGTAAATACCAAGAATCTCAAATTTCGGTTTCTTCAAATAATCTTGTTTATGAAGAATTTCTTTCCAAAAAGAATCGCTTGCCATTAAAACCTCGAGATTTAAACTTTTCAACTTTGTGTCACTCTTAGACAAAAGTTCATTTGCTATATGTGAAAGCAAAGAAATGTTCATAACTCAAAGTCAATGAACCAAAAACATATAGTACTATATAGGCTACTTGAATGGCAATTTCCTACATCTCCCAAGAAAAGGAAAATACAAGGACATAGGAAACCCCGATCCTAAAGTTCTTCTTTTTTTATAACCGAGAAATCCGTCTGTGACCCGCCCTTTGGACCAATCACAGCCTTCTAAACTCGGTGGATAATGGGACCCACCCCTCTACCCTTCTCCACTTAAATACCGGGCTTTGCTTTGCATGGTGTGGGGCTTGAACCTGCGACCTAAGCCACAAATCCTCCACCTTTTGCCACTCGAGCTAGGCCATGGGGGCACCCCGATCTTAAAGTTCTAAAAGGAATAAACGATTAGGAGGCGAGTGTAGTATGAATTAGTAATAGGCGTAATGTGTATATTGTTATTGAAAGAACACTCATTAATAATAAGATCAAATCGGTACTTTGCGTTGAGCAAACATAAAACAGAAACTGCTAAGGAAAATGGAATAGAAGTTACCTGTATAAGCCCCTTGACACGCCAGACATTGTGCTTTAAAACTACAATTTGTGAATCATCTGGATGCAAAGATTGCATCTCCTGTCTTACAGATTCAATGCTCACATTGTGTTCTGCAGAGAGCTGAATCGCAAGAACCTCGCCAGTTGATCTGACAAGTCTCCCTAAGACTGCCCTCGAGTCACCAAGGTTGGCTACATATAAGGTTCCACTGCAGATAACTCCAACAAGACAGCATGATCCAACAGCAGCAATCTGTGGTTTCGTCGGCCATTGTCTAGTCACAACAGAGAGGAAACCTTCTTCTGTTGCTTGAAATGCTTTCCGAATCACCTCAACAGACATAGACTGGTGCTCAGATGTGAACCCTACACAAATTGGAGAAAGCCATTGAGTGAAGACTTAAAAAGGGACAAAAATCATACATAGTTGCCCATGATATTCCACACAATAATAAACAACAAAAAGAAATATGCTTCAATCAAACGCAAGTTGGGTCGGCTATATGAATCCTCACTATCCATGTCACTGCATTTATTATTCCACAGAGAAATATAGATTCATCAAAATGACCAAAAAAAAAAAAAGCCTTACTGCTATAGCAATATATATATACTTAAAACTTGATTATTTAAACAATAGTCTACGAAAAGTAAATGGTACTTAATAATCCTATAGGACTTGGACATTCTTAAATATCAAATGTAACAAGAAGACAGGTATGAAACAATTAAAATTCAACCTCTTTAGCTGTAAAAGATATACTCCCTCCATTTCAATTTGATTGAATTACTTTCTTTTTTAGTCCGTTTCAAAAAGAGTATCTCTTTCATTTTTTGACAAGTCGTTAATTTCAACTTTCCATGTAACATATTTAAGACCACAAGATTAAAAGGCATTTTGGTACATTCTACATGTCTTTAGAAGATTCAAAAGTATTCCTTGTTTCTCATACTCCGTATCAAGTCAAAACCCGACAAACAAATTGAAACGGAGGGAGTAAAAAGCTGAGCTATTACTCAAATTGGTTAGAAGAACTCACTCTTGAGATTCTGAAAGAGGTGTTCATTAATGAACCTTGAAGTTTCAGGTCCCCCATGCCCATCATAAATTCCAATAAAAGTACCATATGGTCCAGAATCCTGCAAGCTCAAGCACCCTGATTCAATTTGGCTCTGATCCTCCAGTAGATTATTAGCCTGGACTACAGCCATAGAAAATTCGCCATTTACATGTTGTCCTGTATCCTTATACCATAAAAGCCCATCTTGACGACCACCGGAATCTGAAGAACTTGTATGAACAAGTCCATCAGCCCTTGGCTGAAAACAGGCCCTCAAGAAGTTCATCAATCCAGATGCCATGCCTCATCTCATCCAAAACACCATCCAATTATGTCTCCACATTTGACAGGACTCACTTCTAAGTTTGCTCATAAAAATCTCAACTTTGCCTTTGTTGTAATATAATACTACAAGTCCAACAATACAAATGACAAAAGTAAGATAAAAGGAAAATAATGAGATTGGCAAGTATTACAATCTTAAAACTTGCTGTATGGTACACCAAGAAGCCACCTCCAGTTTAACACTGAATTTAATGCAAATGCAAAGAAATGATTTATGGTGTACTTATAATGTTTCACACATGACAATAAATTACTCTAAAAATGGAAAATTCAACAAAAATACAAACAGAAAACTTTCAAAGTAGTCATTCAATATAGCACAATATGGTGGTCAGACAGTTTGAATCCAGAAGGTCTGACTTTGGCAAAGGAAAAAGTAATACTACTGAAAACAAGATAAAGAAAGACAATTTTTTCTTGACTACCCAAATTTCAAGAATCACACATACTATCTCAAAACCAACTGAAAACAAGATAAAGAAAAGACAACTTTTTTTCTTGACTACCCAAATTTCATATAGTAAAATATAGCTGAATATAAATAAGATAAGTTCAAAAGGGAAATTAAAAAACTCACCTTTGAAGATCTGAAAGTGAAAAGGGGTTTAGATCTGTGAAACCATCAAATCAAATCAAAGGAAAAGTAAAGTGGGTATTCAACAGTTATCTTTTTGTTTGTTTTTCTCTTAACTTTTCTTTGAGGATGAAGGAGATTCAAGAAAGAAAATAGTGGAAAATAGAGTGATCAAATAGAGAGAGAAGTAGTGTTAATAGTAGTTCAATTAGGCCACAGACTGAAAAATATGGTCACATAGAGCAGACAAATCCCATTAAAAAACAACAATGGAGAGCTTGAAGCCAGCAAAGCAGAGGACCATTTTTGGGCTCCACCCCCACCCCTAAAACCCACCCATACCACACCTTTAAGGTTAACAGCTTATTTGGATGGATGTTACCTGTTGTATTCTGCTAATCGATTTAATTTAAGTGACGCTTTTTTTTAATTGATTCAAAGGAAAAATATTTTTTTATTTAATAAATATCTAATGACATTAGCAACATTATAAAAAAAAAATCATATTTTTAAACTTTGAGTATGATCACACTATATCATAGAAATTGAGATGGAGGGATTCATATTATCAATGTTATTTTGATTGATATTTGAATTTTATTATTATATCATTAAATCATAATCAAATAACAATATAAATCTAATATAATAATGTACTTAATTACCTTATTATTTATAAATTCATATTTTAATAATAAAAAATACAGAGTAATACAATTTATTCAAAACATTTTATCATCAAACTAATACAATATAATTGGATGTGTTATTTCATAATTTGTAACAACCATCCAACCAGATAATAAGAGTAACAAAATCTATAGAGATAGAGAAGGAACACAAGAAAAGTAGTATAACCTATTTAATTCAGAACCATGAAATGCCCCTTATCAGGCCACGTGTCTTCGATTTTAATAATTCTATTATCTCTAAAATCATGTCTTTCCCTATATATTTTCCCTTTTACTTTTCTCATTTTATTGTTTTTTCTTATCAGCAGCTGTTGACTCTAATAAATTATATTTGATTTATATTTACAGCAGGTTAGCTCTAGAAAAACAAAACAAGCATTTACAATATTAAAGTTCTTTACAATGAGTTCGTTCGAACCAACATATCATTTTTATACTGAATATTAAAAATTAGCATACTTCCTCCGTCCAACCATCTTGTTGGACGGAGGGAGTACTATATTAGCTTAGTGTAAGACCACTGAAGTTATAACTTTTGGAAAGGTAGAGGTAAAAAGATATTAATATTTATTGCTCCACTAAGCAGACACATGTCAAATTTTGAACAGATGAATTTAGGTCCAAGCAATTTGTTGTTAAAATCATTATCCAGTTGGGTCGTTGCTGTGGGAAAAAAAAAAAAAAAAAAAAAGGTAGTAGTAGTACTAATAATTAATTAATGTAAAAACAGTAACAATATGTGACACCTTTCTTTTGTTGCTGTGCTGGGACTAATATATTACACTTGCGCCGACCTTTAATGGACCTTTTGGAGGTTGGCCTTCCTTTTACTATTCCCTCCGTCTAACAACACTTGTTCATTATTATTTTGGAATATATAACGATATTTATCCACTTTATAAAATCAGATAATTTTTTACTATATTTCTTAAGATATTGTATTTATTATATTCAAATGGTGATATAATAAAATTATCCTTTTATTTATGATTTTTTAACTGTGTAAAGTTAATAGTGGACAATTATTATTGGACAGATAAAGTAATATTAATTGATATAAAAAATGAAAAAGAAAAATTATATCAATGAGATGAGTGATCTTTCTTATATAAATTTAAATAATCATTTTTTCATAAGTTAGTATTTGGATAATTATTTTCTTTTATTAAATTAATTTTGAGATTGAATTAAATTTAAAATTAATATTTTTTATATTTCTAAATTTATTTCGTAAAACTTAAACACAAAATGTCTGATTAAAAATATTGACTTGTTATAATTAATTGGAGTAATAGATATATTGTTTTTGTGTAAGAATAATAAGTTTATTTTTTTATTTTTGGGAAAATAAGTTAAATTAGTGAAGGTAGGATTACCTTTTATTTTGGGCGTTTGGCATTAATTGTGCACACGTTTGCACATTGACTTGCGTCTTATTTGACCAAACACTTTTTAATAAATGATCACTTTCGGGAGTTTCATGCACCTAATAATCAATATATCTCCAATTTATTCTGCGCTCCTTTGACTAACTACAAAATGCAAGAATTTTTTAAAATTAAAACTAAATTTTAGATATTTATATCCATATACTTGTCAAGTACTTTCTAATTTGATTTTCATTTTTACTTCTTAATTTTGAAAATGATAAAAATAATTCCTATTAAATTCTTAATTTATTAATACAGAGTTATTGTCTTTAAAAAATATAACGAGTAAAATGGTAAACTAAAAGTCATTATTTTCTTAATAGGTATACTAAATAAAAAATTCTCAAGTAAACTAAAAAGGACGGAGAGAGTATTCAGGGTATGAAAACAAAATTAAAAATTACTTTATTTTTAATCATAGATAAGTAAAAAAAATTTAATAGATTAAAAAAATGTGTCATATAAATTGAGATGTAGAGAGTATATTATTAAAAATATTTATTTATTTGTAAATTAGCAATAGTAAAGCTGTACAGCTCCCTCTATTCCATATTAAGTGATGTTTTCGGTCTTTTTTCATTATTTAAAATAATTGAATTGTTCAAAGTTTAAAATGAATGTTTGATTATTTTTTTTCATATTTGCCTTTTCCTTTAATGAAGTTCAATACATTTACTAGGAGATGAACTGCACTCATACAAAGTTATATTTATGTTTTCATAAAGAACAATAATAAAATGTATGAGTTAAATTATATTCTTAAGTTTTTTTCTTAATAAGTATACATTGCCTCGCAAATTCAATTAATATGTGTCACCTCACAAATTATAAAATAATCCTATAATTTCTAATTTTCAATAAGTTTTTATCATTTGTTGATTCATTTTACTTGTATATGCATCTTGATATTTTTAATATCTTTTTTTCTTCTTGCAACCTTACGTGAATAACCTTTTTTTAAATTGAGGATTTATCGGAAACAGTTTCTCTAATCCACAAATTACAGATAATATTTGCTTGCATCTTATTATTATTATTATTATTATTATTATTATTATTATTATTATTATTATTGTTATTATTTGTGTATTTATGTGAGTTTTACATCTTATTGTATATAGTATATACTACGACAAATGAGGATGAGGTGTAGTAATAGTATTTCATATCCACCGACTTAAATTTTAAAATCAATATCTGCTAGCAGTCCAACTGGCCTAAGTGGTCTAAATTAAATTGCATTCCACAAAGAATTAATCTCCAACTTAAATTATTTTCTAAATAAAATATTCATCCCAATCTGATCTGCAGACAATTAGAATAAATTAAAAGTACATTCGATCACCTTATCCAACCATTAGTTTGGTTGTATTTTTTTCAACTGATAAATGCCGTAAGCTCTTCACTTATGGCCAAGCAAAAATGGCCACAAATAAAATAATATAATATGTATTCATCACTATCAAACAATTTTTACATTAGTCTATCATCTTTTATCTGTTATACCAGTAAATATATATTATTTTCAAGATTATTTTATACAAACTTAACTTTAAAAAAAAATCAACTCCCTTTATTATCTTTTGTGTTGTTCAATAATTAGTTTTTGGCACATATATTTCTTGCTTGTGTCATCCATTTTTTAAAAAAATATTGATTTCTAATGTTAACGAAAATTATCCAATATAGTTTGTTAATGAACAAAAGATTGTCCAAATTTATATAAGTAAACCAGCCACCCATTATTTTTTCAACTGGTGTGAGAATCTTGGAGACCCTATCTTATATTCAAGGCGGGACATTTGATGTATATGTGGGGAATTTTATATATAATCTAACATCAATGAGCAGTAATTAAAATAAGTCTTATTCTGATAACATAAAAATAAATAAAATTTGGACCTTATTCTATTTCAAAAATTAACTCACGAGAAGAGAATCTTTTTTTTCATTTGACATGAAACTTCTCCCCACGATCACACAATTTGCATACAAAATCGTACATAATCATGAAGGTTTGTTTGGTCAAAATTAGAAAAATTGGCATACATTGAATTCTTCACCAATTTCGTCGATCGTTTTACTATACCTCGTGAAAATTGTGATCTTCATGAATTCTTGTTTTTACATTATTTGCAGTCCTAATTAGTTAATGTTAGATATTTTACACGTAATATATATAACATCTTGAATTAAATAGACATATTTGTTTATGAAATAAAATACACTATTATGAAATTTATAATTATAAAATTTTTAATGAAGTAGCTTAAGGAAAATCCGCACATATATACAAAAAGCTTTGCCATCCTAAAGAGAATTGCTTTATTTACATTATTTGCAGTCCTAATTAATGTTAGATATTTTACACGTAATATATATAACATCTTGAATTAAATAGACATATTTGTTTATGAAATAAAATACACTATTATGAAATTTATAATTATAAATTTTTTAATGAAGTAGCTTAAGGAAAATCCGCACATATATACAAAAAGCTTTGCCATCCTAAAGAGAATTGTTTTATATATATATATATAAGAAAAATCAATTATTCAAGCCTTAAAAATTCTGATTTTGATCTTTGTTTGGTCCACTTGAGGACGTATATATTAAGTACTTGTTGTATTACAGTACACACTACACGGTACTCTTTTGATCTTTAGGGCTCAATTGGTGTGAAGGATAAGTATAAATAATTTGAGATAAAAAAAAATAGTCCTGGAATAAAATTTAGATGTTTTGTTTGATTGACATGTTTGGGATAACTTATCCCACCATTTATAGCATAGTGATGGAATAAGTTATCTCATATATATGGTAGGATAAGTTATCTCAGGATAACTAACCCCAGGATCCTGAGATAACTAATTTAAATTGAGTTAGAGTCAATATTCATTTCTTAATTATCATAGTAACAAATCGAGACAAACTCATCCAACTCTTGTTTTATTTGATGTTAAGCCCTCATTTTTCTTGTCCACACTCTACTTTCTAGCTAGTTATCAAACCTAGAAAGTGGAGTGTTTGTAATCCCATATGTATATCGATTGTATTTTGTCTTGATGGTATTGTATTGATGATATTTTGTCTTCTTATATAATAATTTTGGACAATTAATTCATATTTCTTGAATTAATTTTTAAGATTAAATTAAACTTAAATTATACTTTTTATTCAATAAACTTGAAAATATTTTGATTCGTCAAAATTTAATCTGATATATTTATTTGTCATTTCTCTAAGTAGGCGTTTGGTCATGCGATATCATATCATGATATGGTATCGTGAGATGAAATCAGCGTTTGGACATGCGATTTTACGCTAATTTCATCTCATGATTCCATATCATGAGAGGTGATATCATATTCTCCAAAAACCATGATATGGAATTACATGGTGATTTCATATCATGATTTGAGATATTTTAATACAATACTTGATCCATTAGTTTATATTTTGTTAAAACAACCCCACATTTATATCTACTAACCATTTGTTTCATATGTAAATAAAATTTATAATCACATCATTGTTTTATAAAATTTATTATTCTCACCGATATAAAATTTATTATTCGCACCCACATATAGTCACTTTAACTCACACCTCACGATTGTGAAACTTTTCAACATTCACTTGAAACATTTAACCGGCATGTTAAAATAGTTGCCGAGGCAATTAGTAAGATAGCACCAACATTTATACAACCAAAAAATATGACTGGTGTACATTTCAAAATTCGACATAATACTCGATTTTGGCCTTGGTTTAAGGTAAAATTTCAATCGCATTAATAAATTTATTTTATGGCCTTAATAAGTGCACATTTATATTTTATGTGTAAGTAGTGATGAAATATTTATGGTTTATGAACATGAAGATATAGTTGCGGAGGATATTGACCAACAAATGGCTCAAAGTAACAATGTTGGTTCGTCTTCTCAGTCACATGATCGAGAAATGCAAGTTCAACGCGAGGAAATTGTTTGTACTATGTGGGAGGATTATATTAAAGACTAGTACACTACAATTTATGTTCAATTTTTTTTATTAAATTAAAGTTAGATAAAATAACTACTTAAGTGGAGAACAAATAACTTTGTAATAATTTATTATGCGATTTTATAATTTTTTATTTATTTGATAAGATTGAATAAAAAATTGGGGTTATTTTAATAGTTTTACAACTTATGAGATTTTTTTGTTTATAAGAAAATATACAACGTAAAAATTCCATATCGCATGTCCAAACAAACCTTCAATTTCATCTCATGATTCCATATCATAATACCATATCATGATTCCATATCATGATGCGATATGATACCATATCGCATGGCCAAACGGGCCCTAAATGTCCTCGTGCAAACCTCAATCATCACATACTCAACCACCACCCCGCCAAACAAGAAATTAAACAACTTGTATAAGATATGGTTTGAATTTTCGAAGGACATGAAATTAATTGTTGGACGAAAATGGATAAGAGTAAAGTAGATATGTCCACTTACCTAACTTAAAAAAAACAATAGTAGGACTGTTATATTTCACTATATATATATCACATGATTAAAGGTCCACCACAACACAAAAAAGGACAGGCCTACCTTCTGAGTTCTGATTGGACTGGTTCCCATTTTCTCTATTCCTTTTTATAACAATTAAGTAGGCATTTAGCCATCCGTGAGATTGAATCAACCTTTGGACATGCGATTTTACATTGATTTCATCGCATGATTTCATATCATGAGATGTGATTTTATATTCTTCAAAAATCATAATATGGGAATTCCATATCATGATTTGAGATATTTTTAATATAAAAATTAATCCACAAGTTTATATTTTATTAAAACAATCCACATTTATATCTACTAACCATTTATTTCATATGTAAATAAAATTTATAATCACAGCATTACTTTTTAAAATTTATTATTCTCACCGACATAAAATTTATTATTCTCACCAACATATAGTCACTTTAACTCACACCAACCGATTTTTAACTCCATACAAATGATTTTTAGCTCCATACAAAGAACTACGCTATTATTTGCAAGATTGTAGAGGAAGTGAAAGAGAGCCTCAAAATGCCAAAGAACTGTTTAATTATAGGCATTCATCTATACGCAATGTTATTGAACGGACTTTTGGAACTTGGAAAAACAGATTTAGAATACTGAAACAAACCATTATAATATTGATACACAAGTGAAAATTGTCATAACTTGTGCAGTGTTACATAATTATTTGCGAGAATACCAAAGGACTGATGAAATATTTATGGTTTATGAGCATGAAAATATAGTTGCAGATGATATTGACCAACAAATGGTTCAAAGTAACAATGTTGGCTCGTCTTCTCGGTCACATGATCAAGAAATACAAATTCAACGTGAGAAAATTGTTCCTACTATGTGGGAAGATTATATTAAAGACTAGTACACTACAATTTATGTTCAATTTTTTTTTTATTGAACTAAAGTTAGATGAAACAATTACTTAAGTGGAGAACAGATAGTTCTATAATAATTTATTATGCAATTTTATAAATTCTTGTTTATTTGGTGAGATTGAATAAACAATTGGGGCTATTTTAATAGTTTTACAACTTATGAGCTTCTTATGTTTATGCGAAAATATACAACACAAAAATTTCATATCACATGTCCAAACAAAACTTCAATTTTATCTCATAATTTCATATTATGATATCATATCATGATACCATATCGCTTGGCCGAACAGACCCTAAAAAACCTATGTATCACATAAACTGAAACGAACGAAATATCTAATAAAATGTGAAAAATTAATAATTGACATATATAAGACTAAATATTACTCCCTCCGTTTCAAAAAGAGTGGTCTGGTTTGAGTTGGCACGGCGTTTAAGAAATTAAAGAAGACTTTTGAATCTCGTAGTCCTAAATTAAAGTTATGTCAAATGTACAAAATTGCCCTTAATCTTGTGGTCTTAAACATACCACATGGAAAGCTAAAAGTAAAATGTTACCAAAAAAGGAAAGAGGTCATTTTTTTTTAAACAAATTAAAATAGAAATGAGATCATTCTTTTTTAAACAGAGGAAGTACTAGTTATGACATTATTCTTCAAGTTTCAAGTTTTAACATTAAATAATTACGGGCTATAACATTTGTTAAATAAAAAAAGTAAAAAAAAGACTAAATATTAATTAACAAATAAATTTATAATAGTAATGATAATTAATAATAGGCATAAAATAAGGAAAATCATAACAAACAGAATATTTATTTTCCTTGTTTAACTCAAAATAATTATTGCCTTTTTCCTCACCTATTAATTGTCTATCAAAACATAAATCAGTATTTTTTTACTCAATATCCGTATGTTTCTCCATCATCGTTCAAGGTCACTCAAATTATTTTCCTTTCACACGATTTTTTTGTTTTGCCATTATCTTTTTGTGGGATGGAATGTTTCTTACCAATATTAATTAAGTATGGTGGTAGATGGGATTGTACAAGTTAGTGTTTGTTTCGTATGTGTTTTAGTGAATAGTATTCAAAAAAAAAAATCAACAAATCCTTTAATGTATATTGTTCAATTTTTAAATAAGAATTGTTTAATTTTTACATGAATTTGGTATAGAGACTTGCATATACCTACAATGGTATTGATTTATATACGACTAGTTTATAATTAAAGATTTTTTATAATTAACTTATCTGAACTTGGTATGATTCTTGTATGAACTAGCGTTTAGTGTTGGTATGAAATGCGTATAGAAATGTTCATGTTAGTATTTATTTCGAATGTGTTTATTTCAAATGTCCAGGTTAGTGTTTATTTTGAATTTGCACTCTTTTGGTATGAATTTCGTATGAATCAGTGTTTAGTCTTGATATGATGTTGGTATAAAAGTGACCAGGTTAATGTTTATAATTAAAAAATGCTTACACTTGTTTGAATTTGATATTCTTTTTTATATGAATTAGTGTTTAATATTGGTATGAAATTGGTAAAAATTTTATATGCATTTGATATACTATTTATATAACAAAAACACAATTACTAGTAACAATTGATTTAAAATTGGTGTTCTTTTGGTAGAGAGACCACAACTTGAACGCTGGAAGGAGTTTACTGATGTGAAATCAAGAGGTTTACAATTACGTGCAACACATGTCGTTGGGAGGGACACAACAAGAAAACATGTTCAAATTACCATGCTGAAAATTAATCATAATTTATTTTTATTTTAGCTGTTTAATTGTGACAAACATATCATTTTGATTTTTTTTGTCTTTTAATTTAAAGAATTATGATTTCAGAACATTTATTATGTGTACTACTTACTCCTATGTGTATGCAGTGTTTTTGAAATGTAGACTAAATTTTTTAAAACTGGTTATCATTGGTAACCATTTGGTATCCGCGTGATGTCCAATTGGTATCCATTGGAACAAAAATTAAGCCCACCGGTGTAGGTAATTGGTATCCAACTAATATCGAATTAGTATTTTTAAGTCTAACCATGTATGTCATTGGTATATAATTGGTATCAAGCTGGAAATACAATTGTATGTTATTTATATCCAATTGGTATCAAACTGAAAAAATTAAATTTGAAAATGTATGCAATTGGTATCTAATTGGCTAGCTAAATACATAACACATCATTCAGATTTTAACTGAGTAAGTCAAACTAAAACTAATTAATATTATCCAATTGGTATCCATTTCGAAAGTCTAATTGTAACAATGTATGCATTTGGTATCTAAATAGAATTTCAAAATTTAATTCTTACTACTTTGTGTATGGAGTGTTTTTCAAAACTAAAAATTTCGATCTAAAATTGGTTACTATTGATATTCTATTTGTATCCGACTTGTTGAAAAATTAATACTAACACCATATGAAATTGGTATCCATGTGAAAAAATTAAGTATAACAATATATATTTTTATACTCAACATAAAACATACTTTTGATTTTCAAAAATCATGAACGAAATTAATAAATTTTGTTTAATACTATGTATTAATGCATATAATATATTGTTGTAAAAAACTGAATTAAAAAATGAACGACATCCTAAAATATAAACGTGGAATGAAAGTCTAAGTCGATCTGACAACTGATCTCATTGGTCTTGGTGTAGGATAATAAGTAGTATCCAGAGCATGTTCTTTTGCTATGTGCGGTCCATCACTTTCCCTTTTCTCTTTTGTCCCGTTAGATTTTGAGGAGTTGCAATTTTCTTTGCTTCTCTTTTCTTCTCCTTTACTGCGCTTTGTTTCTTCTTGTGAGGGATAACACTCTTGTTCACCGGATTTGTATTTTTGTTGGTCGAAAGCGTTTGAGTCAAGATGTTAAAAGACGGAGCCTCAATTTCAACATTAGAACTCGCTTCTACGAATCTTAGCTCTTTCTAATTATTTAATAAAGTGGAATTTAATTGATCTTTAAATAAAAAATGATTTGTTATAACTTGAAATTAAAACGTTATAAATAGTAATATTTTAAAAGTAAAATTAAAACCTGTAATACTTTTCCTTAAATATAATATATATGTGAGGTGATTTTTCCTAATAAAATTAGTTGGTCCTTCTGTCTAGACAGAAGATAATAGAACGTTTGTGGCTAAAGTCTCTAGCATATAATTTTATGCCTAACCTGACACCCTGGTGTATAGAGTAGTTCTTTTCCAAACCTAACTATCACAATAGAGGACGTTTTCACGCGTTCGCTTTTAGATTTAAGTTATATATATAGGTGATTAAAATTTATTTCATATTATTAATAGATTTTAATTATATAGAGGATTAATTATAACTTCTTTCTAATTGACAATTAATATTTATCAACAAAAAAAATGTCACATGTAGTCACTTAATAAATATTCTATGCAACATAAAAAAGGGTCTCATATTTATCAAATAATCGTCATGATATAATAGAACTAATTAAATAAATAAGTTATCAGTAGTTTTTTAATTAATAATATTCTTTAATGTGTGTGATCTTATCAAAGTAAAGAGAGGGCCACCCTGCTATAAGAAGCAGTGGGTGCAAAATTAAAAGAATTTGGCCTTTCTTCACTGGCAGCTAGCATTGAAAATCATTATCATAAAAATATAGGAAGAAAAAAAAAGTGCATGATCCCTCATATTTTCTTGGTATTTTTTTTTGTCTTTATTCTGACCTAATCAGAGACGGATCCACAATATAATTTATTGATTCATCTGTATTTAAAAGTATTACTTTAAATTTTGTATATTGAAGAATTCATTAAATATTTATAAATATCAAATTTCGAATCTAAAATGACTCAATTATTTGATGATTTCAATGATATCCTAAACTTATAAACTTGAAATTCTGAATTGTATTATTTTTAACCACTAAAAAAGGATGAGAAGCAACACCATGGTAGGAGATCCATCAAGTCAATGACTATGGGGTTTATAAATAAAGTTAGATAAAATAATAATAATAAGAATAGAAAATGAATAAATTAATAATAATGTTCTTCTTGTTCATATGGAATTATACATACTACTACCTGAATCTAGCTACGAGAAGTCACGTCTTCATTAAAATTAATGTTTTCTGTCCTAAGTATTATTGCTGCATTTAATTTGTGGACCCTCAAAAGTATTTTAATTTCTTTTGTGGCCACTCAATTTAATGTTTCTTGCTTTGGTTGAGTTAGGATACAACTTTAGTAAAAGACCTTCTAACAACTTTTAAATGTACAAATTAAACAACATTCATTTTCTCCTCTTCTTTTTTTGACTATTAATAATATGAATTATTGTTTTGTTCATTGAACTGGATGATCATTCAAAGTTATAATTAATTTTATCATATTCAGATTTATTATCAAGACTTTTTCCCTCTGAGGGCATAATTATTCGATATTTATGTTAAAAAATTATAAGTAGTTCATAAAATTAGTCGATATGTGTATAAGTTAATTCAGAGGCCAATAATAACAATAATACGCTTTGATCCAAACAAATTGAGATTGGGTATATCAATCCACTTCTTATAATGGACCACTATCAGGGGATGATTTCGTTTGTGTTACATCAGATTTGACCAAAGGCTTGGAACATATAATGGACCACTTGATTTTAAGCAAAGTTTAAATCTCGGTGTTAACATCACCTTGATAGACATATATTTTTAACAACTCAACGTTTTAATTTTTAATACTAAGTTTTCGATATCTATATTAGAACTCGACTAAAATCGTATTTGTGCATTGCAAGACTAATTTTTAGAACGATGCTAACTGCATAATTTTTTATTTTATTTTCAAAGACTTGAACTCTAAATTTTCGATTTAAAATGAAGAATTCAATGATTACACCACAACTCACCTCCATGAGCAGCTCAGTTTTCACACTTAAAAAACTGTTTTAATAAATAATATAATGGTTGATTGATAATGCGTGATATGATGCATTGCACGGTGTGGACTTTGCAATTTTTGGAATTGATTGCCTCAACGATAATCTTTATTTTGCACCAAATGATTCAGCGGTTAAACGGTCAAAATTATGGATAGTTTATCATTAATGTTTTAATTGAGATATACAAACATTACATGCTTTCATTGACGATTTTTTCGATTGACACCCTTGTAATTAATACTTAATACGTTAAACATCAATTCGACTTTTTGGGTTACAATTAAGGGATCTAGTCGGTCGAATTAACTTTCTATTTTTTCTAGTCAATATACCTATATTATATATTTCTCGATAATTTTTAGTTCAAATAATTATGTATGGATTGTTATTTAGATTAATTCTTTATTTATTTAATCACATAACTTTTTTAATTATATAGTAAAATTAAAAGGGGCCGGCAAAGAGAACCGAAAAGGGGAATTTATTTCTTTGGCAGAGGCAAAAAGATGTGTGTATGTTGATTTTACCTTTACCTTGTATAGGTAAAGAAATTATGTATATTTTAATTAACAATTAATAACTCGACAAACCTAGGAAGATTATTAAGCAGGGAGATCAAAAGTGTATATTTTAATTAATTGAATGTATTGAATTAAATATTATAAAAATCATTACTTTAAGGATTGAAAGCACAAATTTCCCTTTTGGACGCATAAAAAGACTAGATTGTTAGATAGATACATTTAAAGATGAATCTAAAATGGGGTGGGTCAATAGGAGATGCTAATTGATTAATACTAAATAATTACCTATTTAAGTATCACAATCATTACAAATCAGCATCTAATTGCAAGAGTCAACAACAGGGATTCTTGTTTTCATAATGGAAAACAAATCTTTGAAAATGATTAGATTTCATACCAAAAGTTTAACTTAATCTTTTGAAAATTATTGCAATTTTCTTGGTGTCCATACTTTTCTCTTCGTAGAAGCCATCATGGACCATATATTCTAATATATTTGATTAAACGATTAATTATAATCTATTTTCTTTGATACTATGGGTGTGTTTGGTATGAAGGAAAATGTTTTTCAGAAAATATTTTTCAATTTTCTCATGTTTGATTGGGTTAAATGTTATTCAAATCAACTCATTTTCCTCAAATTTAAGGAAAATGACTACCCTTCAAAACTTAAGGAAAACATTTTCCAAAACTCTCTTCCAACTTCAAATTACAATTATTTTTTTTATTGAAAACATCAATTTATTTTGTCCCTACCCTCAAACCAACCCCCCAACCAAATAATAATTTTAAAACTTGTTTTTAAATTCAATTTTTTTACCCCAACCTCACCCCTACCCCTACCCCCTACCACCACCCCTTCCCCTACCCCCTACCACCACCCCTTCCCAAATAAATATTAAAAGTTGCTTTTAAATGATATTTCTAATTTCAATTTTTTACTTTTTTTATCCCCACCCCCTACCCTCGCCCCCCATCAGCCCCCACCCCCTTCAAAAAGAAAAAAAATTTAAGTTTGTTTTTAAAAAAATATTTTCAACTTCAACTTTTTATTTTTTCATCCCGATCCTCGA
>NC_064282.1:755982-877037 GCF_019186545.1 Solanum stenotomum
CCCCCCACCCCCACTCACCCCCTACCAGCCCCCACCCTCAAAAAAAATTAAGTTTGTTTTTAAAAAATATTTCAATTTCAACAATTATTTTCTACTCTAGTAAAATAAAAGAAATTTTTCAAAAACATTTTTCATTCATAAATTAAACACTAAAAATTTTTTTTGGAAAATATTTTCTACTCACTAACCAAACATGAGAAAATAAGTCAAAAATCAATTTGTTTTCCAAGAAAACATTTTCCTTCATACGAAACACACCCTTAGTCACGGAGAAAGAGGAATTTCATTATGTATGCCCATAATAAGATAATTTTTGTTAAATTATTTTTGAGTGTAAATATAGTATCACTTAACATAATTGATACNTCTACTCTAGTATAAATAAAAGATATTTCTCAAAAACATTTTTCATTCATAAATCAAACACTAAAAAACTTTTCTGAAAAAAAATTCTACTCACCAACCAAACATGAGAAAATAAGTCAAAAATCAACTTGTTTTCCAGGAAAACATTTTCTATGAAAAGCATTTTCCACGGAAAACATTTTCGTAAAATACAAAACACACCCTATATGTTATGTCAAGTCTATTTAATCTTTGAAAAGCGAATATTAATTTATTAATTTGTCACTTCTTCAAATATTGACGCTTTTTATGGAAAAAATTATGTGCGATAATGTCTTTGAATATTTGCTATGCAATGACATAATTATAGTACTTGATTATTCAGATCATGTAATTAGACAAGTCCTTTCCCATGGCTCTGAGATTACTTGTATTTTTATTTTTTTAATTTTATTTTTAGAAAGAAAAAAAAGTAATTTGAACACTCAACAAAAATGTGTAACAACTAATAAAGACATTATCTAACTTAGAATTCTCAATCAGCTTCATCTTCTTTAATATATATTTTTAATGAGGACTTTCTTTAGTCAACAATTATAACAGTAGCTAAGGTAACTAATCAATATATACTACATTAATTTTTTAAAACATTTTAATATTTCAGATGTTATTTCAATTACTCAGAATATTCAAAATTTGAAAATAAACTTTCGTATTCGAAACTCATAATCTATCACAAAAAAACTTTCTCAATCAATTTCACTACTTAAAAATTAGTCTTCCAACATTGTACATACTATTATGTACTTCTATCAATACTCAATAAAAATGTGTAGCAGCTAATTAGGACTTTCTCTACCCTATATTTCTCCATCAGATTCCTCTCTAACATCCTTTTCAGTGAAAACTTTCTGTAATCAACAACTAAAAGATAGCTAAGGCAATAAGTCATCACAAGATTCAATAAATTGTTGTACTACATCAAACTTTAAATAGTAGTTCGATAATTCGATTAATCAAAATATCAAGACTTCAGAATTGAAAATCCATCAAAAAGACAAAGAATTAGTACTGAATTAATTCGGCTCGATTCGATTTAAATTTTTATGATCGCATGTAATTTGGTCTTTCATTATTCTACACTAGAAGTGCACACCTCTAATTCTAAAAAACAATCCTTTTGCATGTTGAGTACTTGTTTTTTTAAAAAAAATAAAATTGTTATAGGTTTCACAAAGATATATTGAAAAAAATATGCTTAATAATCTATCTATATATAAAAGGAGAAGAAAAAATGGCACATATCGATACCACAAATTTTCAGTATTTTAAATAATTAATAATCAATAATTAAATAAATAAATATAGACATATGTCAATAATTAGAATTAGAACGACACATGTCAACACCACAAAAATAAAATAAAAAAATTTTTAAACAAACTATTTAAAATACAAAAAAAATAAAAAAAAATACCAACGGACAAAAAGGTAAAAAATGTTAATATATATATATATATATATATTAAAATTACTACACATTTTATTTTTAAATTGATTTTAAATCATTATTTACAATTAAACGATGAATAATTTTAAAAACTTTCTAAAAATATGGTGATATAACGTGTGTGATTCCCTTTTAATTTTTTTTTTTAACTATCTTTCCACAACCTCCTTATTTATAGCAAAAAAATATAGATGATAATAACAATAAATTTTCAATTTTTTAAAAATCATTTCATTAAATAGTAAAATATTTTTATTTTATTTTTTAAAATAATTTTGAAGTAGTTTTTACAAATAAACGAGAAATAATATTAAAACAATTCTTTTTTTTCCTAAATTAAAAATTGGTTACTATTCTTTGAATTTGAATTTTAAATTTACTGTTTTGAAATAAAAAAATTTAAAATAATAAAAAAAAACTGAAAATTTTAGTAAGTACGTTAGGGATCCTATTTTTGTGGGAAATTATTAAATAAGTATTTTATACTAAATATTTAAAATAATTTTCCACAACTACTCCTTTGTAGCAAACATAATGCAAATTGTTTACACTAATTTCTTAAGCATAAAAATAAATTAATAGCAAGTATCAGACTCATTTTATATTGCAATTTTTTTTTATAGAACAAAATTATTTATTTCATACTTTTATGTAGATTGTTGTCACATTGAATTTTTTTTCTTTAGTTTTAAATTTTTCAAATACAAAATATTTTATCAAATTAATTACTGCTAATTAAATATGAAATATACTAAGATTATATAATAAAAATATTTAAAATAGGGTAATGCAGTTACATAAAGAAAAAAAAATGAATTTTAAATTATTAAAATAAAAATATAAGACAATTAGAAAACCAACATAACTCCCCCACTTTCCCTATTCCCTCTCACAGGGCAGTTTTTTTTCCTACCCTTTCTCCACTGATATACGTTTGTATATATAATAACCATCCAAACAATTTGTAAATTATTAAAATAAAAATATAAGACAATGTTTCCTCTCTTTTTACTCATTGATTTCAATGCGTATTTTGTTTTTTATTTGAAAAATTCAATAATTGGCAATTAGGATTGATTTTGTATATTGTGTTAACTTGATTTATTTTTTATCTGATTTTATCAAAGGTAAAGAATGAACGGGAAAATCTCAAAATCAAGTCTCAGCCATTTTTTGTTGAGAACGCTAAAGAACTTCTCAAGTTTGTGAATGTCTTTCTCTTTGATTGCGATGGTAAGAGAAAAAACACTTTGTATTATTATTTTTCATATCATGTAGTTTTGTATAAGATTTTTTCTTCTTTTTCTATTTGAATATGTTTGAAGCAAATTTTATCGAATAGTAATTAGGTAAAAAATTATAAGTTTCTATTTTCGTGAGATTTCACTGAGTATATTGTTATTGTTGTTGCAGTTGCCGTTTTTATGCTCATCAATTATATAAGATATTTCAGACACATGATTTTAATATAGATGTCAAAAATTATATAAATATTTTAATATTTATATAAATTAATAAGAAAGTACAATGTGTTTGGTGTTAATAATGTTAAATTTTTAAATCATCTTTATTCTGCTTTATTGTGAAGCATGGCCAATAACGACTTCGGGTCTGATCAATAGCTATTAGTGTTAATTATTTATGTATTTTAATAATAAATGCTTTTATTTAATGTGATTATGGAATCAAACTATCTTTAAAATTCTTAATATGACTTTATCCATAGGATTTCCAAACAAAATAATGTTATGAATCAATTTTAGTCAAGTGTTCTTTATTTTTATTTAGTATGTCGGAGGACTTATGAAATAACTATAAAATTTTCAAGAAATGACAAAAAGTATTGTCATTAAATTTGTAGTATAATTATTATTTTTGTGAGAACTTATAAATATTATAGTACATAAACTGTATAATTTCTTTTATCCTTATAATATAAAAAGATAAAAATTATTTTTATTTGAATTGGAGATGAGGTAATTTTTTTTAGTTAATTAAAATAACAAAAGTTATATGTGCGCGGTTAGTTTTTTTTTTCCTTTTATATATATAGGGCCTTTTTGTATGTGCAATGTTGACTTTCTTTAATTTAGTTATAAAACATATGAGATTAATTAAAAGATGAAGATTTAAATTTTACAGTTTTGAAGATGGTTATAACTTCACACTTTCTATAATGTATACTTTTAGCAAATAGTAATGTGATAAGTGTCACGCTCATTTAAAATATATTAATACTCATTACATCTTCAAATTGGGTTATTATGATATTATATTACATCTTCAAATTGGGTTATTATAATATCATTTTTTTTCCTGAAGATTGAAAAGGTAAAAGAAACAACCCAATATTTAATAGACAATTTTAAGAAATTAATAGAAAATGATTAACTTTTACCAAAATTTCTAATTCTAAACTATTTTTTGAAATTTCATCAAGATATCTATTTGGTGTGTGTTGTTTACTATTAAATAATTTTTGAAATGATTTCAACTTTCCCAATTAGCGATTTATATGCTAAAAATGAAAGTACATGAAAAGTCTAATTTACTAATTTACTAATGGTTATTTATGAATTTCAGTGATAAATGTCTTTATTTAATATAGCTATTGAAGAAAATTATCTTTAAAAAATTTAATATTACTTGATTAACAAAATTTTAAAATAAATTGATGCTAGGAATCAATTAGAATAGAGTGCTCTTTAGTTTCACTTAATATGTGGGAGGACACATGAAACAACTTTAAATACTTCAAGAAAAGACAAAAAAAATTATCGACATAAAATTTATTGTCATTAGATTTTTAGTTTACTTTTATTTTTGTGAGAATTTATTATTATTATTATAGTACGTAAAGTGCATAATTTTTTTTTAATTTGTAATATAAAAGGATAAAAAATAATTTTATTTCAATTGGAGATGAGTTAAGTTAATTAAAATACCAAATAGCAATGTGGGTGGTTAGTTTTTTCCGAAGATTGGAAAAGAAAAAAAGTAATTCAGTACTAATTTGAAAATCTTAGCCTGAAATTAATGAGTAGTTTACGAAATCAATTCTTGAAAAAAAAATTACGAATTCATCAGTAAATTTTGAATATTATTGCATTTAACATAGAATCTGACGACAATTTTAGATAGAGAAAATATTTTTAAATATTATTGCATAATATGATCATATAAATAGTAATAATAATAATGTATTATTATAACTTTCTTAAAAAAAATAAATTACCATAATAAATTTTATATAAATTATTCTTAATTTTAAAATATCCGCGCACGCGCGGACACGTATACTAGCTATTAAATAAAATTAAATGATCAATTATAATCATTTATAATTGATATTAGAAAGGTAAAATATCAAGTCGTGAAAATTTTATAAATGACTTATATAAGACTAATAATTTCAAGTTATGACAGTATAATAAAACTTTCAAGTTGTAACAATAAAAAATTTCAGGTTATAACAATTTATTAAAAAAAAAAAATTTAAATAACAATAAAAAACATTTTTAAAAAAATAATAAAAAGTAAAAAACGGAATTAGTTGTAGTAATTAATTTGAATACATTAATGATAATTCATAATTGCCATAAATTTAGGATATTCAAAGTATTTCAAAAATCAGATTTCTTTTTTTATTCAAAATTTTCTCTCTCCTCGATTTTTTTAAATTTCAAAAACCAAATTTTCTTCTTTTGTTTTACATTGTAAGATTCGTTTCTTCGAATATTCATACAGGTTGGATACCAACTTCATACTTTTTTTTATTTTTTTAGTTTTTGTCTTAGATTATGAAGTAAAAAAACAATCATATATGAATTGGATACCAAATTTATACAAATTGAATACTAATTCTATGGCACTCGTATTTCATGTAATCTAAATTGTTGTTCATTTGGTTTTCAATTAATATCCAAAACTAAAATTGTTTAATGTTAACAATATGTAATTCATATGTTAAGTTTAACCATGAATATGAATTATTTGGTACTATGTTTATGGATTTTTTTTCAAACTAAAGTCCAATAAAAATGTTGATATCCAAATTGTGTATTGTTAGTATCCAACTTGAGACAACAGTGCATATTATATATAGTTGGAAGAAAATAGTGAATATTATATATCATCCAAAACTTAAAACAGTAGGAAAAAAACAAATATATATCATCCAAAACTTAAAAAAACTTTTAATACTTAAGAGTCTAAGCTCCGATCAACTATCTCAAATTAAATTTTCGTGGTCTCGGTGTAGGACAATTGCTAGTATTCGGGGTCCACCAAATTTGCTAACAACAGTTCCAGTTACTTCACTCTCACTAATAGCACCATCATTGTTCTTTGTTTTTTCGTACTGCCAAATGATTGTGGCGTACCTTTGACGATGATACTTTGCATATGGAACCCATATTAGAAACTCCATTGCAAATGTATTCAACAAATAAACATGTGTACATACCACAATCACTGAAACAAAAATGAAAGAAAAATAATTTTAAGAAATAAAGTGAATTAATTTTTATGATGAAATCACTAAAAGATAAAAATACATACTTTGAACTTGAGTCTTGTTGAGGCACATTTGTCAGATGCATGACTTCAAGAGTTCAAGTATTAAGACAGTTTCATATCAATATTATTCATGTTTCATACCAATATTATTCATGTTTCATACCACATTCATATACAAATATTAGATAGATGACAAACTTCATACAAATATTAAGACAGTTTCATACCAATATTATTCTTGTTTCATACCACATTCATATACAGATACGAGAGATTTTGAAAAACAACTTCCTTGCTAAAAGGTGTATCAACTTCATACCAAAATTAAATCAGTTTCATACCAATATTAAAACATACTGCATACCACATTCCTAAACCAATATTAAGACATTTTCATACTAATATTATTCATGTTTCATTCCACATTCATAGACATAATGAAAGATTTTGAATGATAAATTTCCTGCTAAAAGGTATATCAAGTTCATACCAAAATTAAATAAGTTTCATACAAATGTAAACATATTGCATACCACATTCATAAACCAATATTAAGTCAGATTCATACCAATCTTAAACACTCTTCATACCTTTTTTGATAAAAATAATAATCAAATTAATATCAATTCCATGATAGTAACTATATGTACATATGCATGCTTATGTCACAACAATTTCATGTCAAACATTAAAACAAAATTCATGCCACAAATAATATGCATAAATAAACTGTTATAACAAAAATTCTACTAAATTTAATAATTGGAAAATAAATTAAATAAAATATTTACCCTAATCACTTTTTTGCCCTTTTTTGATATTGGAATTTTTGAAGTCTCATTCATAAATAAACTGAGTTTTCTTCTTCTTTCTTGTAATCTGCTTCTTATTTTGAGAAGTACCAACCTTTTTCGCTGGAGTTGCATTCTTGTTATGCGATGGTGTTTGAGTGAATATGTTAAACGTCGGAGGCTCTATTCCAACCGAAGAACTCGCTTCTACTAATATGGGACTCTTTCTAGAAGTATGCTTTGGTTCCTTCGACATGTTTTAACGAAAATCTTGAAAATTTGATTCTTAGTATTGTGAAATCGCCCTTTCTTTCTGATGGTAGATTGAATATTTTATGATTTAGGAGGTGATATTGAGATATAGAAACAGTTTGAATGAAAGATGATTGATGAGGTGAAAGAGGAATGGGTAATTGTAAAATGGAAAATTTTACTTTTTGAACGTAGGGGTGGTGGATTACTGACTAGAAGAGGCGTGATGACATTAGGGGTGTGAGTTTGACGTATAAAAGTAAAAAAGGAACAAAAATCAAGGTAAATTTTCTATAAATGTGTAAAAGATAATTATGGTAGATTATTTATTCATATCATTTAATAATAAATATAAAATAATAAAATACTATTTATTTAATAAAGTAGAAATTTAATTGACTTTGAAATAAAATGTGATATGTTATAACCCGTAATTAAACTGCTATAAACAAAAATATTTTAAAAGTAGCTTTAAAATCCGTAATATTGTCTCTTAAATATATATGTGGGGTGATTTTTTCTTTTTTTAATCAATAAAAATGTGCATCAACTATGAGGACTTACTCTTAACATTTTTTTTTTAATGATGATTCTAATTTCTCTAATCAACAATTATACGCAACAACAAAAATAATCATACCTAAGGTAACAATTCATTTACAGTTCAACTGGTCGATACACTACATTCATTTTTTTAATCATTTTGATATTTCAGTTATTATTTCGATTAGTCGGAATACTACGACTTAAAAATAAAAAAAATGTTTCTTTTTTGAAAAATCAAAATGAATAATTGAATTAACCTTGAATTTCAATTACGAAAAAAGAGAGAATTCTATCTGAATATTTATATTTTTATGTCCATTAATAATTTCGTCTTCCATATTTCTGCCCAGGAGTGTTGCCTTTGGTTTTTATTTTGTTTTTTAAATGAAAAATCAACCTTCGTGCATGCATGTTGAGTATAATCTTGACCTATTTTTTTTCTTAATTGTTATTGTTTTATGAAATTAAAGGTTTCACATAAGTACATTTATAGAAAAAACTTAATAACTATTAAAAATAAATAATTTTTTTTTATAATCACTTACAATTGATATATATCAAGATGGTGAAATATCGAGTCATATTATAATTTATGGGTGCAATTAATTTTTTTTGAAAAAGAACCCTCAGATTGAAATTCATAACCTTTCACAAAAGTTATGACTTGTTCAATCAATTCATTACTTAAAGTTAATCCTTCTGCACAATACATATTAATTATTATCACTATCAACACTCAATAAAAGCGTGCATCAACTATTTATGATTGAAGACTTTCTCTGGTCTACAATATTTTTCAACCACTTTCCTCTCTAATGTTCTTTTTAATGAGGACTTTAATTCTCAAATAATTTTTTTTATGAAGCAGTTAAAATAACAACAATAGCTAAAGACAACAAAGTTATTTATAGTCCAACGTAGAGGTGTTCACGGGTCGGTTTGGATCGGTTATTGGTCAAAACCAAAACCAAACAAACTTAATCGGTTTTAAAATGATCAAAATCAAACCAACCCAAATATAATATACATTTATCGGTTTCGGTTTGGTTTGGTTTGATTATTCGGTTATTAACCATACACAAAAATAAAAGAAACAATTCATTCAAAATGTGAAAATAGTGACAACAATCCATTCAAAACGAGAAATAGTTAGAATGACTTAAATTACTGAACTTTCGATCACTAAATTTACTATCAATAAAGCTTTAAAATTCACTATATATTGGTCTAGAAGGAAGAGACAATAATATTTTTAGTCCCACAAAGAATTGTCATAGACACTCGTATACATGAAATCAATAAGATAAATGTTTCATCTTGGGCATTTTTGCTTTCAATAAGTAAATTATAAAGAAATTTTAATGAAAATATGTATAAGATCTTTAAAATTGTTTATAAAAATAATATATTAAGTATGTATATTAATAAAATATATGTATATAATTCATCGGTTCGGTTCGGTTATTTCTTCGATTTTTTCGAATAAAACCATAACCAAACCAAATACTATCGGTTTTCAAAAATCTAAAACCAAACCAAATAAAATCGATTTTATTTTATCGATTTGGTTCAGTTTTTCGATTTGGATCAATTTATATCCAAACTGTGAAAGACTCCAACGTATCAATATACGGCATCAACTTTTAAAAGAGTTAAATATTTTAATTAAAAATCCACCAAAGAATTGGAATTGAAGAATCAAATATTCGATTTTATGGCCACCTGTAATTTGGTCTTCCATAATTCCGGCTAGAAGTGCATGCCTCTCATTTAAAAATAAATAAACGCCCACCTTCCATATTTCTAAGTTATATATATCGGGTATTACTTACTTATGTTGTATGATTAACAAAATTAATGTTTGTTTGGTCAAGAATCCACCTATCATTAAATAAATCAAGATTTAAATAATAAGATTGGTCAACAGTAATTTGATACAAATGTAGTTTCAATCAGCCTAATTAAATTATTTGCATATTTCTTCCTCAGTTATTTTCTCCTAAGATTATATAAACCTACTTAGTCGTAGATAATGATACAATATGTTTTTTACTGTATTTTATTGACATATAATAGATAAATAAGATAACCACAATTGATAAATTACTAACAAATTGACTTGTTCTATGTCCCATCATTAATTATCTTTAATAGTTCCTACTAATCAACATATGTTGAAAAATTCCATTTTATAAAATTAATAATTATTAGTGAGAACATATAATTGTATGTGTCATGTGTGTTTCACATTCTAATAATTCATATATGACATGTATTTGAAAAAGAAAACACTATAAAACAATTGTTTGTTTAATTAGTACTCAATATTTTTGTTATTTATCTAGGTATTGTTAATTTTTGTATGCATTGCTCTTTCTTCTTATACATATATACATACGAGCCGTATAAATAGCCATTCTTTTCTGCTTTACTTTCTATATTACGTAAAATAAAATCTAAATATATATACAAGTATACCTATTTAGTAAGAATTTATGAAAAAGTAAAGAGTAGCTATTTGAAGTAGAATATTTAGGCCACTTATTAGTAGGGAAAAAAAAGTATACAAAGTACAAACCATATTGTTGGGCTGTAATCAACATTATTTATAAATTAATCGACATCACCCGTGCAATTGACATGATTTATCATATGAATGCAGGGCCGGCTCTATGCTTGCAAAAATAAGGCCTTTGCCTTAGGCCCCCAAATTTCGGGGGCCTCAAATTTTTGTCAAAAATAAATAATGTGTTAAAAATTTTATAGAAAAATTAATTATTTATGATAAAAAGTATAATTTTTTTAAAAATAAATTATTTTATCCACTTTAACATCTTTTGTACTTTGTTAAAAATAAGAATTAACAGTGAAAAGTGTTGAACAAAGTGAATTACAAATTCTTTTTTATTTCTTTTTAAATTTTAGTTTCAAGCATTACTCTAAGCATATTAAAATGAGATATACCAAGTCATCAACTTTTTAAGTCAAATTCTATGATTCTAAACTTCTAACTCTTATCTTTATTTAATATTTATCAACTTATTACTTATATCATTATGTTAACAATGCATACAATAATTGTCTCACTTAAAGGATGTTTTTCAATGTTGTGTTGATAAAATCTTACCTAAAACTAGTAACTCAAAAAATAATATTAAGTACTAATAATTTTCATCTTAATAGTGTAATTTTTTTTTTTGAATAAATACGTATATGAAGTGTATTTATATTTTAGGCCGCGAATTGAAATTTCGCTTTAGGCCCCCAATTACGTTGAGCCGCCCCTGTATGAATGCATATATAATTGGTAACTTGGACAAGTTTTTGGGGAAGTGAAGGCATATTTTGAAAAAAGAATGTCATATTCACGATAGGAACAAAATAAAATTCACAAATATAACATTTTTTTTAATCTGAAGTTAATTAATATTCTTTCCGTCCACTTTTAATTATCATGTTGTGTTTTTCGAAAGTCAATTTAAGTAACTTTCAAAGTTAAATTAGATATATTAAAAAATTATACGAAAAAATATTATAAATTGCAATTTTTTGTATATCAATATAATAAAAGATACATTATAAAATGTTAGTCAAATTTTTTATAATTTGACTCTAAAAAAAGAAAACAATGATGAATAAAAATGGACGGAGGGAGTACAGAATGACTGTTCGTAAAAAAATAAAAGGGAAAAGGGTCTGATATACCCCTCAACTTTGTCATTTGGAGCTGATATGCCCCTCGTTATGAAAGTGGCTCATATATACCCTTACCGTTATACAAACGGCTCACATATACCCCTACAGTTACAAAATGAGCTCACATATACCCTTTATTTAACGGAAGTGAAAAAGTTAGTTTTAAATTTATATTTTTGACTTTTAATTTTCTTAAAAATTATTTAGGGGTATATATGATTCTTCTAGCAAAGTTCAAGGTATATTTTAATCTTTTTTATACATAAAATTTTTTTTGACTTCTTTTATTATAATTATTTGAGTTTCTTATTCTTATTTTATTTTTTTCTTTCATTCCTTAGTGTAAAGAAAAAAATTTAAAACTATTTTTTTGTGGCCATATTATAATTTAAAATTTTATTTTTTTGGTCTATATTGTAATTTAATTTTTGTATTTGAAGAAAACAATTTGGTCTATAATAAGTTTTATAAGAATATTAGTGAAACATAAATAAATTTGACCATCAAAATAATAAATCTAAATTAGTCATTGAAACCAAAAAAAAAAGTTAAAAAAATATATATGTTTGAGGAGGATTAAATATACTCATATGGGATTATATTTTTTTAAAAAAATAATAAAAAATTAACCTGAAATTAATTTTTTTCATTTCCGTTAGAGGAAAAGGGTATATGTGAGCCATTTGTATATAAGTAGGGGTATATATGAGCCACTTTCATAACGAGGGGTATATCAGCTCTAAATGACAAAGTTGAGGGGTATATCAGACCCTTTTCCCAAAATAAAATGCAAAAGGGTAGTAGTTAAATGAGGCGACCAAAATAGGATGCCGCGTGAAATTTTTCAATTTGGATCCGAAATTGAATTGGTTCAGATAAATGAAAAATTGACTCGAGAAGGCCCAACTAGAAGCCCAAAATTGAATTCAGATAAATTGATTTTTGGAAGGAATGCCCAAAATTGAATTCAGAACATTTCGGGTCCTCCAGCATAACCCGATTCTTCTTTTGGAGCAATATTTCTCCACCCTCCCATGGCAACTTTTTGGAACTAGGGCTAGAGAGTACGTGAAAGTACAACAATGGCGTTTTGGTGTAGAGTGAAGAATTCCAAAATCAAGATCCTATCAATTCATTTGAAAAGGTGTTATTTCCAATGCCCTCATGGTTCCAATTCGCTCATTGCCAGTGCTTCACATCCTTCAGTCCGAGTTTTCGGTAACTCCAGCTTAACTATCCCGAAGAGTCCGTTCGAATTTTCGCAAAGTGTCAGGTGTTTCGCTGCACCTGTACAGGTACCTAAGTAGTCAAGATCATGTTGTTATTTTATGTCAATCGATATGCATGCGAATTTGCGTGTAGTTATCAGTTTAATTGATTTGGCAGGCGAAGACGAGGAAGGAAGAGAAGGATACGAGTGGTCCCAGATTGAATCGCGAGATCACCGCGGATATTGTTAGGCTTGTACTTGACGAAGGTGATTTTATAATGAACTTCAGCTCTTCTTTTTTCTCAGTCATTGTCAGTGGCGGAGGCAGGAATTCTATCAAGGGGGTTCAAATAAAACATAGGCGAAATCCGAAACCCGTAAACCATTGAGCTACTCCTTTGACATATGCTCAGGGGTTCAATTTTAACTATATACACGTACACAAAAAAATTGATCTTATATATATAGTGTAATTTTTTTTCCGAGGGGGTCGGCTGACCCCCTGGACACACTCTACATCCGCCACTGGTCATTGTTGTAGGAAAGTCGAATTTTTATGAAGTTTTTATTAAGGAAGACGCTAAGTTCGTCATAGTATTGTATTGTACTACAGTATATATTGTGCTTAATGTTGAGAGAGACTTGAGTTTTGTGGAAATTGATTTCCAAATTTCAATACGGTTGTCATACCGGATGAAATCTCAAGAAACAGGTCTCTTGGGAAAACTCAAAATGCTAATTAAAAAAAAAAAGTTCTTTGGAGTGTGAATATTTTACCGGCATATCCATATCTAGAATACTCATTTTGGCATGATTTGACTACAGTTGCTTAACGGAACAAGAAGTTCCGTGTGATTGTGAATTAATCAGGATTGAATCGTTTGACTACTTGTTTGTTGTGCTAGATGAAACAGATTCAATAGGAACACTTTAGTTGCTTTATTTTCTTAATTGCCTTGGCTGAAAACATAGCAAAGCATTTTAGCAGAGAACCAAAATATCAACAAGAGTTTGGTGCTGGGTTAACATGTGCAGAAGGCTTAATGAACATTTGAACAATTCTTTATGCGTTACAGAAAATATCAGAATTTGTTGCAAAATTGTTGTATACTGTAATACATAACAAGCATTAGATGTAGTATTCAAAGCATTGTTGCTTTTGAAATTCTGGACCAAACTAAGGACTCCATTCATCAAGTTTGAGATCCTCTATTCCTGAACTCTCCGAATCACAAAACCAGTAATCATATGAATCTGAAATTTGAACTGTAAAGCTGAATATTACAGAGATTGAATTGGGTCTAAAATCCAGAGTAGCACATCAATTCTGACCTATTCACAAAAGAAAAAAAAGTTTCAAAATTCTGAGCTGCACAAAAAACTCAGCAAATATTTGCTTTGCCTAGACTTCTGTTGACAACCATGCGACCTACTAATCCAAAGACATGCATAATGTGTTCATGGACCTTTCATTGTACACTTTTCTTGTATTACTCTGCCTTAAATTCCATTTGAAAATAATAAAGGAGCTTTAGTACTTTGGGTTTCAGTCAAGCAGTTCGCAATGTTCGAACTGTTATACTCATATTTCAGAATTCAGTGATGTATTAATTACTATTATATGATAAAGTTTTTGTTCCTTTAGGTCTCATTCTTTGCATTTTTGCAGGTCATCGCGTAGTGTCAATACGTGAAGCTTTGGAACTTGCGAGAAGTCTCAACCTTGATTTGGTGGAGGTAAAGAAGTGTCGATCATGAGACTAATTTAAAAATCAAATCACGAGGCTTGGTACAGTAACAAGAGTGATACTACTGATAGGAAAGCGTACTAGGATAAACTAACACGAGCATCAAATTAGTGCTTATTATAACATGAAAACACAATGAGGAAAATAAACTTTCTTGTTGAAAACCTTGTTACCTTGGTATGGTGATGACTGAGCAAGTTGTCAAATTGATGTTGCTCGTTTCTTGTTGATAGGACAGTTGGTCCCTAGATCATTTTTCCCTTTCCTGAATTCTGCACTCTTCAATTCATGTGTTGTATTATTCAATTCCTTACTTAGCATTTCTGGTTTCACGTCAAAGGAGCTCAATATGCCATTAAATGGCGCTAACAAGAAAAATCATAAAGAACTGATTTTATCAATCTGGTGGATTTTTATTTTGTTTTGATGTCAACTTCTGCAATAGACACTAAAAACTCCATGATTTGAAATTTCCTATTAATTTGATTCTGTTGCAATTTTGGGGCCTTGTGTTCATAGGTCGTTGGCGAAATGTGACTGATATCTGTTCATGGACTGAATAAAATGATTTCTAAGAGAAGATTTGTGTGTCCAGTTTGTAGAAAACAGAGGACTTATTGTTGTTGAAAGAAATGCATACCAAAAAATTTCTTGGCTTTGTTGCTACTAGGAGAAGATTATATTGAAAAGGTAGTCTTATTTTAACACAAGCCCTTAATGAGTAGTCTTACAACCAATTTGATGTAATATTGATATGTGAAGATGAGGTGTTTGAATATCAAGTACGTCATCTTTGGTTACTGAAACTTACAAAATCAGGATAAGGAGGACCTACCTACTTCTGTTACTGGACGTTCTATACTTCTCCCTATATATGGGCAAGACAAGTAAGCAAAATGTGAATTAATCAAAATTTCAAAGTTACCAGTCCAAAAAAAATAATACTCAAATTTCCATTAGTATTCTTTGCTATATACCGAATGGGAGGTCAAATAAGGAAAAAGAAAGTTTGTAAAAGCGAGCTCGTTTTTATATGCCAGATTGAAGATACTTCGAATGTGAAATATCTCTCTAATGTTACCATCTCTCTTGACAAAAGATGTGCCTGGACCTTAATCATCGGGAATAAATAGCGTTGCTGATCCATTTTTCTGTAATTCTCTGTTCCGTTCTTCACTTCTGCTTGTATGTTCAATCCAATATTAACAGGGAAGAAAGAAGGGAAGGGGTCTAATAGGTGTAAAATATGATTATCCCGATAAGGCAGAACCATTTAATAATATGTGGTTCCATCTGAGATGCTGTATTCTAACTTGGGTTTTGTGATTTTGCAGGTGGCACGGAACAGCAAACCACCTGTCTGCAGAATTATGGACTACCACAAAGAAAAATATCAACAACAAATGAAGGAGAGTGCTAAAAAAAGCAAGGCATGTTCTCCGTTCGCGATGCCTTTGTTTTTGCAGTGTTGCTAACATCAGTTAATGGTGTTTTATGTTGTACCTGTTTCACCCATTAGCTTTAACATCATATGTATCTGGTATTAGTAGTGAAGTTAAAATTGTTTAAGCTTAAAAACCTACCATGTCTTGTTGAAGCTCGATTTTGAACAAGTCTGATGGAGTCGAGTTCAATGAAGCTACCTCCGTTCTTTTGTTCAAGCTAATTCTTTAAAGTCACGTGACCTCAAGAATTGAAGCTTGGATCCGCTTGTTCAGCTACTGCATCTTTAATGATGATATTTATACTTGATGTATGTTTATATTTATTAAAAGCAGGCATTTTAATCATGCATGTCCTATGCATAAATAGTTTTTCCTTTTCGATGTTGTGGCAGTGTTTTGTTTGCCTTTAGATAATAAGCAAGAATTAGATAAAACTGGCATGCATAAAAATCAGATGTAAAGGGGCACTGTGCAGTGCTTTGCAATCCCTTTGCCTCTGTTTTAATTAGTTATTTTTAACACTTGATTTTTCTTGATATATTTGCAGTCTGAGTTAACTTTGAAGAAGGGAGATTGTAAAGAAGTCCGATTTGTTGGTAAAATTGTAAGTCTCTTGCTTGTTATCCTCCCTTTATACTATTCCCCTGAGCTATCTTGATTTTTCAGATCCAGTTCCTTGGGCATGACTATACTACAATAGAACTAAGACTTTTGTCAAAGTCTGCACAGAAAATTGGTATTTCTTATTGAATTAATGACTAAGCTGATTGGTTTTGGGTAGTTGATTACTTGAGTAGAAGAAACTTAAAAAGGATACCCTCCTTTTGAGGAATATAAAACCATGGAAGCACAACACATAATTGAAAATTGTTTTGAGGTTTTGTTATAAAAAAATAAAAAATTGTTTGAGATTCTGCAGTTCTTAGTTACGATGCAACAACAAAACAACATATCCAATGTAATCTCACATGGGGTCTGAGATCTCAGTTATGATGCATTTAAACTAATTGTGGAATCTCTCTCTCTCCTATAACGCAGGAAAAAAAGGACTTGCAAAATAAAGCAGATACAGTTAAACGGATGATGGAGCGTGGCTATCGGGTGAAGGTACTTGCTTAGCCTTTAAAATACCAAAAAATAAAAAATTTAAAAACCGACACACAGAGGAAAAAAGCCTCCAAGTGTTGTGTTTTCTTGTTTGGCTGCATGTATGTTCAAAATTTTCTTTTGCATCATGTTATCTTCTGTTTTAAGAAAAAAATTACAAACAAAAGAGGGTTTTTTTTTTTTTTTCGGGNGGAGGGGTGGTTTCCAGGGCTTTGGTGTAGCAGTAAGAGTGCGACATGTGATGTGTGTACTGTGTAGAGGGGCGACCCATTGTCCACCTAGTTTCTAAACTTGCTCCACCGACTCTCGGGGATTTGTCGATTATCAAAAATCATAAAATGGTCTCTTCTTGAATGATCTAACTCATAAAAAAGGACAAATGAGGAAAACATGCCTTCATTCTAACTCGTGCTTCAACATGTTCTTAGTGGCTCACAAAAGGTAGAAGATCTTATTTAATTGATGAGGTTAAAGCTTGAAGGTAATCAATTGCTTAACTTAGAGATTGAAATTTGAAGACCAGCTTTTTTTGTGCATGTCTAAAGAATTTAATACTTTTTAGGTTGACAGGCTGGTTTGGCAATACATGCATTTGAATTTTCCTGAGTTTAACTCGATCTACTTGCATATGTTTCTTGGATTTTTCTGAAATATATCTTTTTTTTTGAGAGAAGGGTAACTTTATATTCACAAAACAGGCTCATCATCCCAAAAATGATGAGACTAATCAGCTACAAACCACTTCTGGGCAATGCAAAAAGCGTAGAAACACTAAACCATGGTTCTTTACAGTTCTCCTATAAAATCCACAAAAAGTTCTATATCCCTCACCATATCCTGTTTACACCAAAAGTAGAGTAAGCTAAGACAATTCATCTTGATTTTCTGGATGTTGTTATCTTGTCTTCGTAGCATCTTACATTCCTTTCCTTCCATAAAGTCCACCAAGTGCATACTGGGATCAGTTCCCACCAGTCCTCCTCTTTTCCTCTTCTCCCAATCTCCTTCCAGCTAAGCAAGCCCTTTAGTGGTCTGAAATATATTAAAGCTGCTGTTAGGTAGATGTTGGTTTTCATTACCCTCCTGTTCCAAAATTCATGTCATGTTTTTTTTTTGTACACTCCTTAAGGAAAAACATTAAGTAGAGGGTATTTTAACTAAATTATCCTTATCTATTATTCCTATCAATTTAATACTTCTTCCTTTTGTACCATATTAGTATCTATTCATAGTTATAAGGGTAAGGCTGGAAACAAACAACTGATTATGTGGAAACAAACAAGTATTGTGGATTATCTATTTATTAAGTATTTTTAGTAAGGATGACAAGTATTTAGGAATAGAGGGAGTACTTTTTTCTATATGATATCGTCTGTGACGATCATTATGGAGCTGAGCCAGTCCGCTGTTGCATGCATGTTTGGAAAACTAGGGTGCATAATAAGCAACCTGGATGTGGGTCTTTTGCTGTTTACCTGAAGCTTGGCTTCAAGAAGTTCAATAAAATTGCATTTGGTACTTTCTGAGAAATCTAAACCGGTTTTGGACAGGGTATTTTGGCAGCAAGAGCATGCTTATTTAAATGTGACATTGATTCTTGAGGATTTATTGTCTGCAATGTTTTTCCTTAAGCAGATAATGTTGATTTCAAGATAATGTATATTTGGTTCTCCATTAATCAATTATGATCTTTTGTGTTCCTGAACAGTGTACTGCCATGTCCATGGGCAATGAAGGAGAGGATTTGGGAGCAGTGCTATCACGTTTCTCTCCTCTGGTATGATATACTGGTATTCTGTTTATAGCATCCTGTGCGAAGCTATCGTTAATTGGTGTTTTATTATTTTGTGCTGTGCATGGGTGGGTGTTGTTTTCTTTAGATTGAAGATGTTGCGTGTATTGAAAGTGGACCAAGAGTGGAGAAAAAGCAGGCATATATTGTTGTCAGGCATGTTAAGTTTGGTCCATCAAAGAAAGGCTCGGCAAAGAAACCATCAAAAGAATACAGGACTGCCATCTCTGCGGAGGATTCTAACGAATCAGCATCAGTAGCACCTGAAAGTTTTTCAGAATCGAAGCAAAATTGTGATACTTCTGAATCTAGTATTGAAAGTGACAATGATAGCTGTGTGGAAGCAATGACTGATGAAGATGTTGATAACGCCAGATCAGGTTGGAGAATCTCCAGTGCAAATGGTGATTGTGACAAGGTTTTCGATCTTGCAGAGAGTGCAAAGAAGGGTGCTAAAACACTAGGTTCTGCAAATGTTTCCTCAGATCTGCAAAGTAGTTTCAGAAGAGAATCAGGAAACACATTGCAGGGTCCGTCAGGGGAAGAAAATAGGTATAAAAGAGACCCAAGTTTGAGGAGTACAAAGATGGCGGACACTGTATCTGATCTAGGAAGGCAACTTCCATTGGACCGGAATACTTTGTCACACACTAGAGACCTTGGATCTCAGTTCCCGAGGAAGTTTCATGAGCAACATCCTTCTCAGTCTAGTGGTCGAAGTTCTCCATCCTCTGGTTTTGGTATTTTTAGCTCTCCACAAGCAGACAGGAACCCAGGCAAGGAGAACAACGTTGCCACACAGAATAGGTACAAGAAAAGTGAGCAGTTTAATTCTGGAAGGAACTCTAGTGGTTCAGATCCTAGAGGTTTACCTATGGCTAATGCTGAAGCTAGAAGACCTGATCTTAGTAGGAGGGATGGTCAAGGGAAATACCCGATCTTTGGTGACAGCGCAAGCATGAAGCCTAACCACAACTCGGAAACTCAACGCTAAGCTGCAGAAATGATGCGAATTTTGTTTCTACATTTTGAGCAGAGCAAATAATCTGATATACACATTTTATATTGAGGGATGCATCTGATATACAGTACATCTTAGGAGGCTGATTTTCTGTTTTACCATGTCAGCCACACCCTCATTCAGTCGATCTTGATAGTCAGAAGTGTCTGGTACGACATTCATTCTATTGAATATTCTAGTCTCGAAACTGGTGGTGCATGGCTAGAGCCAGTCAGTCTCCCCATCAATTTGTTTGTAATTCAATACGTTAACATCTTATTGTTGTTGGAGAGCACTGAAACAATACTTCCTCTGTTTCAAAATAGCTGTGTATTACTTGTAGTTTCCCTCTTAATGCTGCCCTCCGATAAAGAAAATAAAAGTATTTTTATCTCAATACATGATTCAGAATAAATTTTCTTATAACCCATTCATATTAATTCTTTTTTATGTACTCCTTTTGATAAGGTTTTCATAATTTATTCAATATTCACATATTAGCTTTTAGAGAAATCAATCACATTCAGAGAGGATAGAGATTTCTATTCCCAAGCTCTAACATAATGAACTTGGCGTTATAAGTCAGTTAAAGCCATTGTTAATATTATCTTGGTTGATTTAATTAGATCAATTAGCTATAATATGCTTGGAGAATTCTTACTATTATTATTGTTCACACATAAGTAAATAGACTATTGTTAGGCAAACCCGATATCGTCTTTTATGTCCAATTTAGTATTTTCAAAATTTAATTTGGTACAAAAAATTAAACCTTAGTACGATAAATTCTAATTTAATTGCAGTGATTTATGTCCACTAAAAATATTTTAAAACAACAGATACAGTAAGTAATATGTATCGGATTTTTATTTTATTTTTTTTAACCTCAGTAGACACAATCTAACGTAAGGAGCAAGAAATAGAGTTAAAACCAAAACCAAAATAAAAAGAGGGAGCATGGGCAAAGTAGTCAAAAAGAGGGTTTGCACTTTGCAGTGTGTGAGGTTTATCAGAGCATCGACTTGCTGAATTGAACATTCTTCAGTTTCAGATTTCTTCTCCAAGAAACAAGAAAGATGACTCAAGATGTGGAGATGGCGGACCAAGCACTTCCTTCCAAATCCCTTTCATCTCCTGACCCTTCTGTCTTGCCCCGTAAGTTCAATCCATCTCTCCTTTATCGATCTAACTTACTGTTTTTATCTTATTTTGACTGGAAATTTCTGGTTTTTGGATTTGATGGATCAGTTTTTAGGGTTTTGGGTCTTTTTTCTATTTTCGGTGTTAGGGTTTTCTTGGGCGGAAATATCTGGGGGTTCAATTTGATAGATCTGAGTGTGGTTTCTCAAGTAAGATCATCCAATGTAGGGTTTATTTAGCTTTTTTGGGTGTTTACTCAGATTTGAAGGAGATAGCATCGTTGATTGAGACTGGGGCATATGCTCGTGAGGTCA
The DNA here is from genome assembly GCF_019186545.1 of Solanum stenotomum. Classification (NCBI taxonomy): domain Eukaryota; kingdom Viridiplantae; phylum Streptophyta; class Magnoliopsida; order Solanales; family Solanaceae; genus Solanum; species Solanum stenotomum. The sequence goes on from NC_064282.1 coordinate 777,397, forward strand.
GGAGGATTTCGAGAGCTGTGAGGCTGACTATGGTACTGAGGAAGAAGCTAAAGGCTTCTTCACTAGGTGCTTTCCTCAATTATGTTCTAGTGCCTGGATCAGACGTGCATTCCCGGCTATCTTCCTTCCTACCCAAGGTAATCTTTTGATACTTCCAGAGAGTTAAAAATGGCACTGTTTGTAAATGAAAGCATATGATAAGATTATAATGCTAGATTTACCTCGCTTAAATGTGAACGATATGTTTTCTCTATGCGTACTATCTTTAAGCATTATGTACTTTTGGGGGCATAAGCCTTGAAGCTTAAGATATCTTGAGATCATGAATAAGCCACCATTTGGTGTGTAAATAACTAAAGTATCAGTAGACTTATCTCCTCTAAACTCTGAGCTAACCAAGGTAATGCAATTATGTGGGTACTAACAGGTTTGGTCCTTCTGACCATGTTTTGCATTCTCTGATCTTTTTTTTCCAGTCTAGGAGTTCAATGTTGTATAATATCCCAAATTATTGGACTCGTCATAAAAGTGAAAAGAAAAGAAACCCAAATTATTAGGTATTGAATGAAACTGCTTCATTTTAAGAAAAATAATTATTGAGGTATCATATAGCCGACACTAACTAGTTTGGGATTGAGAACTAGAATTAGTAGTAGTTTTTGCTTATCCCCTAAGCAACAAAGTCACTTCAGGACTTGTGGAGCATGGCTTGAAATTTGTCTGGAGGTTGGTGGAACAATTGTATGCACTTAACTTTCACATGGGTTTGGAAACTTTTGATATTTCTACTTCGCAGCAGGTGAAACAGTAAATGAGGTTCTGATGGGAACATTTTGGAGACGGTAGAGTGGTTTATGTGATGTTGGTTACCTATTGATTATTTGCTTTAATTTTTTTCTTTCTTACAGGAAGATGAACATGATATGGAAGTTGATAGTGCACCATCCGGAACTCCGGCACCAGTCAAGTATCCTTTGCCAGAGCTTGAGATCTATTGCTACTTGCTTGTTTTGATATTCTTAATCGATCAGAAGAAATACGATGAGGTGGGATGAAGTTACATGTTCTATTTCATATTGCCTTTTTTCATGTTAAGTTGTTGCTTTCATGGAATTACAAAATATTCCTGGTCTTACTTTCAGGCCAAGGCATGCTCCTCAGCAAGCATTGCTCGTCTAAAAACTGTGAACAGGAGGACTGTTGATGTATTAGCATCTAGGCTTTATTTCTACTACTCTCTGTGTTATGAACTTACTGGTGATCTTGCCGAAATTCGAGGGTGAGTCTCAGTTCTAAATTGTTCAAGCTCTCATGTAACATCTCTGCCATGTCATGTGAACAGGTTTTCCAAATGAGACATTGGGGAAGAGAAAGTACTGAGCTAACTCCCATCTCCCATATACCTACTTTATGCCTCCATTTTGACTTTTTTGATCGTCTCTGATTGAACTTATAATTTACCAACAGTAATCTCCTCGCATTGCACCGTATTGCAACATTACGCCGTGATGAGTTGGGTCAGGTTCGTTAATATTTTGGAGCTTTGGGTGCCTCTTTGTTTTCTAGATATGATGTTTTGTACTGATAGAATGATTATGGGTGCAGGAAACACTTCTTAATCTGCTATTGCGGAATTATCTTCACTACAACTTGTACGATCAAGCAGAGAAATTGAGGTCAAAGGCCCCCCATTTTGAAGCTCATTCGAATCAGCAGGCAATTTTCCACACAATTCCCGTCCTCTTAGAGTTCATCTGTTTTTAAGATCCATGATAGGCTTTCTCTTAGATATCCTTCTCATTATTGATACTTGATCCACCATGGTGTTAGGTTTATAATTTAATGATAACTGCTGTATTTTTGGGAATGCTTATTCTAGATTGATATCAGTGCAAGGATTTATGCCAACTTCTTAACTCTTGAGGTGGCTTGATTTTAGTGGTAGCTTCACTTGATTTGAGTAGTTATTGACTAGTCCACTTGGTCTTTTCATTTTTTATTGTTGTAATTTGCTCAAAGAATTTGGCTAAGATGTTTGTTCTTACTATTTGTTCCTCCTCCACCTTTTGAGGCGGCTTGATTTTAGTGGTAACTCAACCTGATTTTAACAGTTATTGTTTAGTTCACTTACTCTTTTCAATTTTTATTGTTGTAATTTTTTCTAAGAATTTGTCTAAAAAACTTCATCAAAAGAATGTCTAAAATGTTTGTTCTTCCAAATTGATCCTCCTTTGCTAACTTCCCTTCTTTCTCGTATCCTTCAGTTCTGCCGATACCTCTTTTACCTTGGAAAGATCAGAACAATCCAGTTGGAGTACACTGATGCTAAAGAATCTCTTCTTCAAGCTGCTCGCAAAGCTCCTCAGGCTGCTCTTGGTTTCCGAGTTCAATGCAATAAGTGGGCTATTATTGTCCGGTTATTGCTTGGAGAGATTCCAGAAAGGACTGTTTTTATGCAGAAAGGAATGGAGAAAGCACTAAGGCCATACTTTGAGCTGACGAATGTACGTATGACGCTATTAAACTTCTAAAGTTTGTTTTTGTGGGTCATATTATGAGATCTTAAGTATCAAAGTTGACTTTCTTGGATTTCATCTTGGAAAAAGGGTAGCTCAAGATTTCTTTGGGTTATTACATCACATATTTGGAGTGATATCTATTTTGCCTCTCTGCATAGAAGCAAAACCCAGGTGTACGTGAATGTGACTAGATATCTCTAACAACATGTAGCATATTGCAGAGTGTTGTGGAGTATCATTGATGCATTGTTTATAGCACGAGTCAAGTCCAAATTAAAGCATATTTTTTATATGAGATCCCATTTAATTGGCTAATATGATAAAGACGTGTGTGTGATGTGTCGTGAGATCTCTGGTGTGGAGAAGTTGACTGGTCTCTTTTTGTTTGCTTTTTCTTTGAAGAATCTTATGTTTCATGTGTCATAAGGGGGTGGGGGTGACAACAGGTGATTCATAAAGAATCCTGCTTAGGACGACATTCCTCCTCAGTGGGTCCTTTTTCATTGATCCCCTATCAAATCCTGAATTATATGGATGAATATTGTTGGTTTTCAGGCTGTTCGCATAGGAGACCTGGAGTTATTTAGGAATGTTGCTGAGAAGTTCTCCAGCACTTTCGGTTCAGATCGAACCAACAATTTGATTGTGCGACTTCGGCATAATGTCATTAGGACTGGGCTACGCAACATCAGCATCTCATATTCTCGGATCTCACTGACTGATGTTGCTAAAAAGCTGAGGCTGGATTCTCCAAACCCTGTTGCTGATGCTGAGAGTATTGTGTCCAAAGCAATTCGAGATGGTGCAATTGATGCCACGTTGGATCATGCTAACGGATGGATGGTTTCAAAGGAAACTGGAGATATTTACTCCACAAATGAGCCTCAAATTGCTTTCAACTCGAGAATTGCTTTCTGTCTTAACATGCATAATGAGGCTGTCCGTGCTCTTCGATTTCCTCCAAACTCCCACAAGGAGAAAGAAAGTGCTGAGAAGAGGAGAGAGAGACAACAGCAAGAACAAGAGCTTGCTCAACACATAGCTGAAGAGGATGATGATGACTTCTGAAAAGTTTATGATCAGCATCATTATGAGATGCTCAAGGATGATGCCTATTTAAGACTTCCCCGCGATTTGAAATTTCGATGTTAAACTTTTCCCTTGGTTTAAACAAATGTCTCAATTTGCAATTTCTCTTGGCCATTTAGATTCTGATAATAGGTTTCATGTTTAAATGTGTTGCTGTTTTAGTAAAAAAAACATTACTGCCGGATCCTGCCCCTCATTTGTTTTTCTCCAACTAGTTCATGTTTGTATCATTCACTTTTGCGAAAAAATTGCCATCCTTTAATTTCAAGCGTCTGGTATTCGTTGTATTTTTTCCATAGTTTCTTGTCCATCAATTTTTGTTGCTGAACTTTGGTTATCACACTATTTTGGAGGAGTCAAGGTTCTGTTTTTTTTTTTTTTCTTAGAATGTTTTGTCATGCTTTTCATAATATTTTGCCATAATTTCTTCCCTTTGTGTTATTTCTTTTTCGATCAGCTTTGATACACTTTTTCTTGAGCCGAAGGTCTATCGAAAATAACCTCTCTACCTATCAAGATATGGCCTTAGGAAAGGTCTGAGTATACTCCACCGTATTGAGATTCCACTTGTGGGATTACGTTGATATGTCATTGATTTTCAAGTCCGTGAGGGACTAGAAGTTTCGTCTTTACTCTTGACAGAATGAATTTCTTCTTCATGTCTGTCATGGAAGACTAACTAGTTCATTCAAATAGAATAATGGATGTGTAGTATGAAAGTCGACTAATCATTCATTCATTCTATTTCAAAAAGAGCATTAGATTTTGTTGGGAGGTAGCATGTACCTAGAAAAAGGGCGAAAGTTGTATCTTGCAGAATGAGAGTCAAAACTAATCGTCAACGTAAAATTGGATATTAAATTCTTATCTTGTAAATAAAATTTATGTGTTTTTGTAAAATATGTAAAAAAAAGAAAGCTACGAATCACCATTTTTCTAGTTAATCAACTAAAATGATATCTTAGAAAATGAAATCAAATAAGAAAAGTAGGTATTAAACTTCATAGATAATAATAGCATTGTCTTGTTTTTGATTTATACAAAAGATAATGAAGCCATGCGTTTGTCTCATTGCTTGGCCTAAAGGAAAAGCGATTTCTTAATTCTCAATCAACGAATTTCAAACTCAGCTCTTCTCATTGTTTATGGATAAATATTCTCTTATTCTTTGCAGCCAACGCAAGCCATCAACCATTCCAGATAAGTTCAGTTACCGAAATAATTAAATGTCACTCAGAAACTAACAACAAATCAAATAAGTACAAAGTACCTCGATAATAAATAATTTTACAAAATTAACTCTTCAATTTATAGGAGTCCATAACATTTTAACACACAATTAAAGAAGATTTATACTTTCCTTTTCAGGAGGATCATAAAAATTAGTAAATGTAATGTGCTTTTCTTTTTACCTTTTCCATTTAATAATTATATGTAAGTTCAGTTACTACTTTCTCTCTCTCTCTATATATATAAGCTTAGTTTGCTTTTCAGTATCTGACAACTTCAACAATGGCCCTTTTAGTTGTTATATTATCTGTTTTCTATATTGCAATGGTTGTTGTATGGGTTTCTCAGGTTTTCTTTAAAATGGATGATCAAGAGGTTAAGGTTCAACATCAATCACCTCCTTCTGTTTATGACTGCTCAGTTGATCCTTCTGTTTTGCAAGGTATGTTCATCTATATATCTTCCTACTTATATAAAATGCTCATGTTACATCGCTTGTTTACAGGTACGTATGTATTATATTGTTCATGCTCCAGTTAGTTGGTAGGCCTGGCGCACATGCAAGGTGTTGAGTCCCATATCGGTAGTGGGATGGGGACTTGGTCTCTTTAGTCTTAAACAATCCTCACCTGTTTTTACGGTTGAGTTAGGTCCAAGGTCCATTTTCTTATCAGACATAGAGTATAGATAGTTCTATCCTAATCTTTAGCTGAGTTAAATTTAGTAGTCAAAGTTTTGCATTTTTAACTATTTCGGAACAAGAATTAAAAATTCCCCCTTTAGCAAGTATATTATTTTTCATGGCCTTTTTTGTTTGTTTGTGGTGGTTTAGATTTGAAGGAAGTAGCATCATTGATTGAGGATGGAGCATATACAAGTGAAGTGCAGAAGATATACAGGGCAATGAGATTGACTATGAAACTCAGGAGCAAACTAAAGGCTTCAGTACTCTCTGCTTTCCTGAATTATGTTCTTACCTCTGGTTCTGAGGTCCATACGCGGCTATCTTCATACCTGCCTCAGGTAAATTACTAATCAATTGATCTTGCTTTATGATTCAACACATTATTTTGTTTGTCTTGTGCTTTGGAATCTATAAATCATTTCATCAATGTGGTATATATTTTAAATCTGAACATTGTCAACTACATATACCTATGTAGTTGTATCAGGTATTACACATCGATATGCGATATCTGATCTGCGAATTGTTATACTTCTTGCCACAGGATAGGCATGACAGCCAAGTTCATGTGGAAACGCCTGCAACAGAATCCAAACATCTGTTGCCTGAACTCGAGATGTTTTGCTACTTGCTTGTTCTAATATTTCTGATTGATCAGAAGAAATACAACAAGGTGAGGCAAAATGGCTGTCTTTTAGTCTTAACTTTGTAAGGATATCTCTACTTAAACATCCTGGAATTATTGAGCATTCGTTTTACCTTCAGGCTAAGGCTTGTTCCTCAGAAAGCATTTTTCGTCTAAAAAGTAAGAATAGTATAACTGCTGATGTTCTTGCATCAAGACTCTACTTCTACTACTCTTTAAGTTTTGAGCTTGCTGGTGATCTTGCTGAAATCCGAGGGTAAGTTCGTTCAAAAAAAATTTGGCAATTACTTCTGTGTTCTATCTAATAGGAACTTTTCTTTACTAACAGTAACTTGTTTGCTCTATACCGGAGTGCCACAATACACCATAATAAGTTCAGTCAGGTTTGTGATCATGTCTTTGGTGTTTGTTCTATGGTGCAAACTGCTATAGCTTATGGCTGGTTTATGACTTATGCCACAGGAAACACTTCTTAATCTGTTACTACGAAATTACCTTCACTACCACTTGTATGATCAAGCAGAAAAATTTCGTTCAAAGGCCCACCATTTCAAAGCTCTTTCTAACCAACAGGTATGTTTCTAGACCAGATTTTCTAGGGGTGTGTAGTCTTTGTGGATTTGACTTATATACACACTAACAATGTAAGCAACTTTTACACTAACAATACATTTTAACACGTCGTAGCAGGTAATATGCCTTGTCCTCACTATGGTTTCTCTTACTGGCGTTGGCTTTCTTTTCTTTACAGTTTTGCAGATACCTCTTCTACCAGGGAAAGATAAAGACAATTCAGTTGGAGTATACAGATGCCAAAGATTGTCTTCTTCAAGCTGCTCAGAAAGGTCCAACAGTTGCTGTTGGTTTCAAAATACAATGCAATAAGTGGGCTGTTATAGTCCATTTATTGCTTGGAGAGATCCCTGAGAGGACTATTTTTACACAGAAAAGAATGGAAAAAGCATTGAGACCATACTTTGAGCTGACAAATGTGAGTATTGGATGACCAAACTGAAATGCTTAGTTATAAGCTGGAAAAATACTCCAAAAACCAGAAAATCCCTCTTAGCTTAATGTGGCACATTGATAAGCATTAAGGAGTGGGCTATTATTATCTCCTTATATGGTCTTGGATAATCCTTATATCATGAGTTCGTTTTTGGATCTAAGTTATGCCCAAGGCATATTTTTTTGTCAGAGTCAAACTCATCCCATTCTTGGTTTCTCCGGGGCTGGGCTTCCATATTATGTTGTTCACACTCTAGATATCCAGATTGGATGTGGGTCGTGGAGGGAGAGAGGATTTTGTTAGAGTCCTACATTAGCTGGCAGAATGAGTTGTCTCGTAATGTAGTTTTGGGTAGTTCTCACCTCATAAGCGAACTTTTGAGGCTGAGTAAGATGTTGGCAAGTAAAATACTCCACATATTCTGAGCTTATATTTGTCTTTGCAGGCTTTTCGTGTTGGAGATCTAGAGTTATTTAGAACAGTAGCTGAGAAATTTTCCAGCACATTCAGCCAAGACAGAACAAGTAACTTGATTAACAGAGTCAGGCATAATGTCATTAGAACAGGGATCAAGAACATCAGTGTCTCATACACTCGCATTTCACTGGCTGACATTGCCAAGAAACTAAACTTGGATTTTGAAAATACAGTTGGTGATGCTGAGAACATTGTAGCCAAAGCAATTAGAGATGGTGCAATTGATGCCACATTGGACCATGCCAATGGATGGTTGGTATCAAAGGCAACTGGAGATGTTTACTCCACAAATGAGCCTCAAATTGCTTTTGACTCAAGAATTAACTTCTGTCTTAATATGCACAATGAGGCTCTCCGTGCTCTAAGACTTCCACGAGGTTTGATAAATAAAGGTGTAGCAACGTAAACAAAGCTTTTAATAGAATCATTTGGATTAGGGATGCCCTTTGGATTATTTAAGTATAGAATTTTTACGGTATCAATGCAATTTAACTTGATATATAGGTTGTTATTCTATGTTCTAGGTTATCATGAAAATTTGTGCACTGTCAGTGCACAGAATGTATTCTCTAATCATTTTAAATTTCAAGTAATTCTACTACCAATTAACAACATTTCTTTAATTTCTCGAGACATTCATCAAGTCTTTTTTCCACTAGTATAATCTCATTTCTGTTGAGATGAAGAAAAAATGGAAAAATTAGAGAAGAATATGATACTGCTAGAGTGCTCCTAGTATCAAATATTCTATGATGCAGAGCAAAATATTAACTGTTTATGGTGGCTCTATGAGAAAATTTCGTTTACTTGAACAAATGCAACTGTATAGCAAGTACATAAGACTCGAACGAAACCAGTAATTACCTATTCCACACTGTGTTCAGTAAATCTTAAAATCAATGAAATAAAATACACAGAAAGTACTTGTCTGTTTTGGTTACTGTCATGTGGGGTAGCAAATTTGACAAATACCCTTCAAGCTAGTTTGCAAAAATATGCTCTTCATCCTTTGTTCATCAGCTTGGGGGAGAAGTACACTGGAGTGCCTTGCAAAATGACTTCGAGAGCAGTCATTCAACTACCTGAACTTAAACCAAAAGACTTGACGATAGTGCTAACCCTTTCAGCAAAAGTTCTGGATGTTATCTTCTTGCCAGGAACATGAAATGGATTTGACACAGCATCAACATATGCAGCATGAAAGTTCCTGAAAAACTGTGAATAATTTCCACCAAAAAAAGATTAAGGAAGCTGCTATGCTAAAGGCTGATTATCACATACATGATATAGAAGTTGGAAATCAGGAATATAATATGCTTCAACAGTATTTGTTCAACATATAGCCATTGATATCATTCAAACAAAGCATTCCCAGTTTTCGCATAGAGGTACCATTTAACCGAACTGGAGGATTAAATTATCTCATTTGCAGTTGTTCATTCATGATGAGAACAGCGCTTTTGAGTTTTCGTTGGGAGACTGGATGTCCATTCTTTTTGTGCTATAAAATACATTAATGTAGCTTTATGTACTAGGGACTACGTTACTGTTTTTTTTTTTAGCTGTCTATTTGCAGAATATACCGAAATAGGTCAAGACAAAATTTTCTGATATTCATTTTCTGTCATAAGCATCAAAGAAACCAAAAAAAATAAAAAATCCTCCCAGTAACTCTGGTCTTTCCTACATACAATACGAATTATTACGGAACCCAAGTCAGAAAGAAGATGAAGAATAATTCCACTTCTTTCAGATTTTTATCAACCTCAGATGACTAACTTCACTACTTTTAACTCGAAAATGCATTATGCCTCACTAGGAGCAGATAGGCTGGTTTGGAACAGGGAAAGATGAAGTAAATCAACCAATATAAGAGCAACAATATGAGAGAATCAGCACTTACATTTCTCACATCGGCATCTCTAACATCAAGATCTGTTGTTACCAATATAAGTTTCACTTTTGTATTAGTCAAATAACCATACCTGAAAACATATTACCAGATATATTAGACAAGGTTGAATGTCAATGATCTTATATGTTCACAAAGGCTATGTTAAGTGGACTCTGGTACTACGGTTCTTATTCAGTGTATATGCAGTTACTCATTCGTTATGGGCTATAGCCATTTGTAAGAAAGATTTTTGTGAATTTTAAAAGATCAATACGAAACAGACACATCACGCCACACCCATTTTACGCAGATATATCAAGGCAAATCAAGAGTTTACATAACATAGCTCAAAAATCATACCACCAACTCTGAACACCAAAAGAAGAGTTTCTCTATGAAGAGAGATTAAGAGTATTTACTCACACTTTGTAGTTTTCAGTTGGATATAGCAGGCCAAGAAATGTCTCATTCAGAGTGGGGCTAGATTTTTTTGGATTGTTCACTGTAACAAACAACAGATGAGTTGTCAAAAGATAACAAAGCTAACTGAGTGTTGATATCATTATGTGTTAATTAAGCAAAATTCTCAGGAAAATAATAAATGGCTAGAAAACATGCAAGTCCACAAAGTACAATCAAGCGACAAACACTCCATAACACAATCTCGTTGTCCTGGATTTCAGAGTAAATACTCTTTTTTCCTATTAAAGAGCATATTGTTCAAGAAAAAAAGGATGTCTGATAGGACAAGTAGCAGGTAGTGAAACGGTCAATCGATAGTTGTCTGACTGTCAACTTTTCTCTGGTAAACCAAGACTTCAGTCATGAAGCCATAATAGGTCAGGATCACAATTACGTTTAGAATAAACAGCTCCATCTGCAGCAGCTTTCTTTTTGTTTCCACACAATACAACACCAGAATCAAATTTAACAAGAACTGTATGCCTTGACAAGAGACCTAAACAAAGTAAAGTCTCTGCTGCCATTAACTTGATTATAATTTGGAGACTATCTAACAATATTTTCCTGCTGCTATTCATTGTCCTAGTAGTTTGACTTCGTCTTTCTGGTTTAGTAATTGGAGTATCAGACTTGACGTTTAAAAGATGGGACCTTTTTCCCCTTTATCTTCCAGATAAGTGAAATGGATGGGGAGAAGGCCTTCAACTCATATGCTAATTTTCAAAAAAAATTCCCACTGCGATCAAGAAGGAAAGTTTCCTGATTATGTTTACTGGTTCTGCAATTTGATTGCATTCTACCAGATATAATCAAATAAAAAATCAAAATGAACGAAAGACAGCTTCTTTAGCTTCACAAATGCAGATAACTGTCTCATTCTACCCTTTTCTGATCCAGATCTTATTCGAAGTACTTGCTTTACAATCGAAGGAAGAATCTCCTGAATGAATAAACTAACTAGCTAGTATCTCCTGAGTCCTGACTGAATAACACTAACTAGCTATGACTGACTCTAATTATGCCCATTTTCCCTCAAAAAGCCCTAATTATAATGTTGCAGATCTTTCCAAATCTATACAAACCATAATTAGGAATCAAGTGTAAATTTTTTGGTAGTGGCTAAACTAAGTTCTTTTCTTATAGCTAAAATCAAGTACTGCAAAATTTTAGGGCGTCAGGTTTAATGATACTAAAACTTTAAGCAAGATCAGCAAAAATCAGATTATGGGTGTTTGCTTTTTGAGTTTATTGGTCAGAAATGAAAACCTCTTTCGTCGACAACATCAAGGGAGCAATGAACAATGTGATGAAGCTTTAGGGCATCATCTGCTTCAGTAAAACTCTGTATGTAAAGTGGATTGTTCTGTCCCATCACAAACAAATTCGTCAGCTATTTTCTAATTCAACTATTAAAAGAGGAAAGAGAGAAGAGATAGAGACGTTGGATTACCTGGTGACCGACGACGGCAACGCAAACGATCATCTTCTCCGACGGGAAGATCACCGGAAAGGAGAAATTTACAGTGTTCCCAGATGTGCAAATTTGGTAATCCCAAGGGCTCACAGTATTTATTTAATTTAACGAGGACTCGTCAAAAATATTTAATACTTCTGTTACTTGAAAAATCAATTTATTTTTCTTAAAACCTTGATTTTTATTTAAATACTTTAATTATTAATTGGTTGTAACAATATTTTATGCATTTTCAGTGTACAAAATATTTTATTTCTCAATTCCAGATTTTTAATATTCTCATTTATAAGCATCCAAAAAAAATTATAAGTTTTTTGATGTTTTAAATTTTAATCACCCATAAATATAGTACACAAATATTTAATAGAAATTGCATGTGTATTTTAATTGTTGTTCTTACTAAAGATAGTTCATTCAAAGTAATAATAGTGAAAAAGATCACAAAGAGTAAATATGAATAACTCTTTTACTTAATATGTTTTTAAGAGACATGCAAAAAAAATATATATGACAAGTAAAATGAACCATAGAAATTTGCTTTTATTGACCTAATACATTTTTAAAATTTTACTAAAGATGTATTTACTAAATTAACCTTTATCGAAAATATTTTAAAATTCTAAATATGATTATTATTACTTTATGTAATTATTTAATACCAAGGTAAATATAATAAAATAATAATAAAACTCTCTTAATTTGTTATAATGAATAAATAAAATTAAATATTTATTTTTAATATATGGATCAAATAAAATAACACGGATAGAATAATATATTCTTCTTTCTTACAAATTGCAATTGTTATTTGTTTGATTCTTCCTCATAGTTTTCCCATTTTAGTTTTGGAGTCATCTTGCTCAAGTAAGTGGTGTCCCAATAAGTAAATAACTATGTTTTGGAGCAAACCAAAATGCCAAATTCAGTGAAAGAACAAAATTAAACTTGAAAACTTCCCTATTTTTCATGTTTACTAGATTCGTTTTTCACCTACATGTTATTCTTGGAATTATGTTCATTTTATTGTGGTATTTGTTCATATTTAATTTAACAAACTCATTTAAAAATAATAAATATAAAATAGTACTCTCTCTATTGATTTTACTTTTTTATATTTTGACTTGACTCATCATTTAAAAAGCAATAAATAAAATAATAATTTTATTATATCTATCGTACTTATTTTAAATTATATAAATATTGAAAAATGAATAATATTCAAGAATAAAAATAAAATATGTATAATTGAAAAAATTATCTCTTGTTTTTTAAAAAAAATAAAACAAGTAAAATTATGCATCTATTTTTAATATAGTGGACAAGTATAAGAAGAATTGAAAAGGTAATTTTATTAATTATTACAAGTCATCTTATATTTGGAAATTAATTGAAAATAATTAAAGTATTGATAACAAGGATGCATAAATATAAAATGATGAATATTTTTCAAAGTAACACCTATTTTTAATACATTGAACAATAAAAAAAAAAAGTAGACGGAGGGGATAATTATTAATAAATGCAAACATTCCTCTTAAAATTGTTATTGGTTTATCTTATTGAGTAAAAATCTCAAAACATAAAATTGAAACCATTTTTTTCGCTATACTTCTACTTATAATATTGATAAATAAAAAGGTAATGGGTAGGAACATTCATACACTGAATCAAATTTGCAGAACAATTGAAGTAAATAGGAAAAATAAGTAAGTTATTTAATGCAGTCTTATCTAAAATTAATATGGCCTATAACAAATACTATTATATATAACTTGTCTATATTATAAAGGGATAAGGACCTGAAAAATACTTCAACTTTGATCAAATTTGTTGTTGCAATACTAAACTTTCATGAGGACCTATTACCTCCCTAGACTATTTAATACCGTATTTTAAATATATATTTTTGCCCACGTGGACATAAAAAATAATGCAAAACTATAAATAGTAATGTGTCCACGTGGGCACATATATACCTTTAAAATACACCATTAAATAGTTCAGGGGATAAAAAATACGATATTAAAGTTTAGTATTGCAACAACAAATTCAACTAAAATTGGGATATTTTTCAAACCCTTATCCCTATTATAAATCACTAAACTTAAATGTTTTTATTAATTATTAATCAAGACAAAAACTTACAAACATCTAATATAGTATACTCAATCAATTATGATAATAAGTTTTGACTTAATCATAATAAAATATTATGATCTGATATAAATATCAAATGCTAATAAATTTTTTATATCAATTATCGAAACCAAACAAACGCTTTAGTTCCCATTTCATCAAATAATATTCTTAACTTGTTGAGGGATATGAATTTTATAACAAAATTGTTTTGCTTCTTCCAATCTTTTAAGAAAAGAATTATTCTTTTTCTCAACGGGAAAAATATTTTAACTGGAAGAAAAATGTTTAAAAAATAAATATCTAAAAAATTTAATAAACAGAAATAATAAAATACAAATGTCATTTTCAAAAGAAGAAAAGCTGAGGCAAATCGGATAATTTACAATGACCTATACCATCAAAAAGACTTATAAGGCACGTAATGACATTTTTGCCCCTCATCTCACACGGCTTGGCTCGGCTCGGCTCTGTTCACCTCTTTAGCTCATTCTGCAGATGTTGAATGCAAGAATATACAATTTTAAACATATATATATATATATATATAGCTGTATGTATATACATGTTGACGATCAATCGACCGGCGAAGAGATAGCCGTTCATTCCGAATGCAATCGCAATAGCTTCCAGCTTCGCGGGTCCTTTTAATCTGCTAAGTTTCCGATTCCGAAGGTATATTCGTCATCTTATTCATGACATTCTTGAAATTGAAAATGGATAAAAAGATTTAAATTCTTTTTTTCTTGCTTGGAACTTTCTTGTTTTCTTGTTTTTAGTTCTGGGTATGAATCTTTTTAGTTGGGTTTTGTTCTTTTTGAGGTATGCGGGAATCTTTTGATCTCAATGTGTGTTAGAGGAAGGGATGTTAGTTGGCTGAACGGAAAATTTCACGGAATGATCGGGTCATTCTGGTAAATTGAAGATAGGGTTACATGACTAGATTTGGATGGAGGCTGTGTTTGGCTGATGTAGGATTCTGAGAAATGATGAAAATTTTGACCAAAATCTGTATTTGAACCTTTTCCTATATAGGGTGAGGTAAATTCAAACTGAATTTAACTACTTATTTGTTCTGTGCCATTTGATAGAGGCATTCCTGAACCTTTTTTTGTTTGTTTGGTCAATACTAATAAATGGTGTCTCTTCTATGAATTAGTTAAACCTTCACAGTTCTAAGCTACTAGCCCTAGGTGGTTTATTTGGTTAGGGTCATTTCTTTCAATAGGTACATTAGATAATTCGACTGAATCATTGGTTTATAATATAGACAATGTTTCATTTTATATCATGATTGTGCTTCGTCTGAGCTTGAGAATGCAGTGATGCTGTTATTGGAAGTACACTAATCATTTGCAATTGTGTAGTGTATTGCATTGTGGTGAAGTTGCTTTTATGAGTGGGGGTTCCTTTTTCCTTGTTAGAAATGAATGTACTTCATTTAAATTATTTCAAATGATCGAACTGAATATGTTTAACTACATAATTTTGTTGCTTCTGATTTGGAAACAGCCTCTCTATCTCCAAAGAGGTAGAGGTAAGGTCTCCGTACACTCTATCCTCCCCAGACCCCACTTTGTGGGATTTTACTTGGTATGTTGTTGTTGAACTGAATATTTTAATTACATAATTTTGTTGCTTCATATTTCTTAGCACTGATAGATTTATTAGCAGTTTCATCACTGATATCTTGTACTAAATGGTCAGGTTATAAGGTTTTGTTTTGGTCAGGTTATAAGGTTGTCTTTCTTTTTCGATAAACCAATTTAAGTGAGTAGTCCAGTCCACTCTCATTTGCAAACTTGACATTTGTTTGAATTTTGGGATGTACACTTAGGCTTTTGAATGAATTTTTTATAGTCTTCTTGTTTGTCATTGTTAGATGGAAGCTGGCCAACATCATGATGCTTCCCGTAATGCTGAACCTACTGCAAATGCAAACGATAATAGCAATTTGATAGAAGGCAAGTCTTTAGCAAATGGGGCTAGCTTGGATCCAAAAGTTAGATCAGAATGCAAGCCGGGAGAGATTCTCCGGAACTTAGAGAATGTATCCTATATATATAGACAAGATGTTGTGAAAAGCAAAACTGATGGTAAGATTGGTCTTGTGACCGAGGTTGCTGGTGACTCAGATTCAGATAGCAGCTTAACTGATGATGAAGATGAGGATGAGGATGATGGAGAAGAAGATGATGATGATGATGACGATGACGATAACGATGATGGTGGTGGTGGTGGTCCTGATGATGATGATGATGATGGTGGTGGTGATTCCAACACGGAAGACGATAGGGATAACAATGAAAAGGCTGAGGAAGCTGATGATGGGAACAAAGACCGTAGTAACTGTAAGAGTGATCCGCTTATCGCAGACCATGTTAGAGTCCTCTGGATGGATGAGTCTGAGTCTACAGAGAGTATTAATAATGTCATTGTTGTCGATAGAGGATTTCTGCATGGTGATTATGTCGCTGCAGCTTCTGATCCAACAGGTCAAGTAGGACTGGTGGTTGATATCAATATATCTGTAGATTTATTAGCGCACGATGGATCTATTTTTAAAAATGTCTCATCTAGAGAGTTGAAACGTGTTCGGGGTTTTACAGTTGGTGATTATGTTGTCCTTGGCCCTTGGTTGGGTAGAATTGATGATGTGTTTGATAATGTCACTGTGATGTTTGATGATGGTTCTGTATGTAAAGTTATGAAGGCTGACCCTTTACGTCTTAAACCAGTTGGTAGGAATTGCCTTGAAGATGGACATTTTCCTTTCTATCCTGGTCAGCGTGTAAAAGCTAGCTCATCATCAGTTTTCAAGAATTCCAGATGGTTATCTGGCTCGTGGAAAGCAAATAGGTTAGAAGGTACAGTAACTAAAGTTACTGTTGGTTCTGTCTTCATCTACTGGATTGCATCTGCTGGATATGGGCCCGATTCATCCACTGCTCCAGCTGAAGAACAAAATCCAAAGAACTTGAAACTGATGTCTTGCTTTTCTCATGCAATCTGGCAACTAGGTGACTGGTGTCTTCTTCCTTCATCATCTTTTGCCTTAGACAAGCAATTGTCAAAATTACAACTTAGTGACTCCACCAAAACTGTATCAGAATCTTCTCAATCTTTAACAGATGGTGATTCAGAAGTTGTCAATTTGGAGGAATCAACAGGAAATAGTGAGTGTATGGAAATTGATGTGGAATCTTCTGTGGATGGAAATTGTGAAACTTTAGAGCATGATTCCCTTGCAGAGTCCAGTACATGTGCTAATTCATTGTCACTTTCCAAGGAATCAGGCCAAGAGTCATGGCCCCTTCATCGTAAAAAGATCCGCAAAGTTGTGGTTAGGAGAGATAAAAAGGCACGTAAGAAAGAGGAAAATTTTGAAAGAGCTCTTCTAATTGTGAATACTAGGACATCTGTTGATGTTGCTTGGCAGGATGGAAAAATAGAAGGAGGCTTGGAATCCACATCCTTGATCCCTATTGAAAGCCCCGGAGATCATGAATTTGTTGCTGAACAATATGTTGTAGAGAAAGCTGCTGATGATGCTGACGATTCTAATGATGTTAGGCGTGTTGGAGTTGTGAAAAGTGTTAATGCAAAGGAGCGTACAGCTTCTGTGAGGTGGTTAAAGCTAGTTACCAGGGCAGAGGACCCCAAGGAGTTTGACAAAGAGGAAGTGGTCAGCGTATATGAGCTGGAGGGGCATCCTGACTATGACTATTGTTACGGTGACGTTGTTGTTCGTTTGTTACCTGTTTCTCTACCAGCAAAAGTGGGTTCTGTTGTGACATCTACAGAAGAATCAGAACATCTGTTGGTTCCAACTGAAGCCAAAGAAGACGAGCAAAAGCATTCGAAATGCAATGAAGCAGAAGCCGCTCCAAGTGATGACACTTGTTCCCAATTTTCAGATCTCTCCTGGGTTGGGAATATCACTGGACTAAGAAATGGAGATATCGAAGTCACGTGGGCTGATGGGATGATATCCCTGGTACTTACCAAGTTTTTTCTTAGTTTTTTCTTCCTTTCTCCAATTTCTAATTGCATGTTTAGAATGCCCCTAGATTCTAATAGTTCACTCCATGGCTAATGTGAAGACTTTCACCATTTATCTTTGCTCTTCTATCAGCCTTAATAACTTGTACGTCCGTTTTTTTTCTGTGATTGACTTTTTATCTGGGTATTTACTATTGAAACTGAAAAACTGATAGGTCAATTCATACTCTATCTGCACTGTTAGACTGGGAAAGGAACAAAAGAAGGGACTTGCATTTTCTATACTGGTGTCTATCTTTGATCATTATTCGTGAGATCTGTTTTTCTTATTTGTATGGATGCACGACTCATTAGAACATCAAGAGAAATTTCCTTTTCTTAAGGTGGCGGTGCATTCTTATGACAGTTGCCACAAATTTAAATTCATATTGTGAGGCTCCCTTTCTGATTTTCTCAGGTTGGGCCTCAAGCAATTTATGTTGTTGATCGTGATGATGATGAGTCTATCGCGGCTGGAAGTGAAGTTGGTGATGATGTAGCTAGCTGGGAAACAGTTGAAGATCATGAAAGGGAGACCCTGGGGAACGTAGAAGAGGTTGGTGATTGCTAGAATACTGTCATTAGTTATCTGATATTATCTGTTATGTTTAATTTAAACATAAATTTCAACCAGTACCATGTGTTTTCTGTTTGTTTTCATTTCATTATCTTAGAACTTCAAAAATTTCGCGCCCTTGATAGTGCAAGAAATTGTTTTTTTTTTCAAATTAAGTAGAGATTTCATAGTATGGCTGGTTTTGCATTTTGGTGCAAATAATCTGTTTCAGCCAACAACATTCCCACTATAGTATCAAGTGAGGTCTGGGGAGGGTAGGGTGTACGCAAACCTTACCCCTACCTTTGTGGGGTAGAAAGGTTGTTTCCAATAGACCCTCGGCACAAGAAAATCAGGTTTCTAAACAGGTTGGAAAGAAATGCAAGAGACAAAAGCTATGATGAAAATATTGAAGAAAGAGAAGTACTGACACTAAAATAGTAAAGATAGCCAAAGTAAAAGAAACAACAATAGTAATAGAATTGAAGCATAGGATAATGCAAGTATAATAATAATAATACTGGTAACTTGGTAAGGGAATAGATAGGGGCTTCGGTATCCAGACTACTAACCATCAACCCTAATCGTCAATCTCCGTGTTCTCCTATCGAAGATTATGTTCTCTGTGAGTTGCAGATTTGTCTTGTCTTGTCTAATCACCTCTCCCCAATTCTTCCTTGGTCTACCTCTACCTCTCCTCAAACCTATCACCGTCAACCTCTCACACTTCCTCACTAGAGCATTTGTGCTCCTCCTATTTCAATATTCAACTACTTCTCAAAAAGGGGATTGCAAGTAACCCTCCAAAAGGTATGCACATCATCAGCAATCTCTTGTGATGGCCCATTTAGACAATGCTTTGTCACTTATCGCAAGAAAAAGAGTAACCCTTCAAAGAGTGGAGCTTTTGTAGACACAGATGCCTTCTTTCTCTTTCCTCCTTATTTATATTCTTTTATCTTTTTGTTGATAAACATAACTTCTTTAGATTTAATGTCTGCTGAATAGCTTACAACTTCACACATTATTAATATAAATAATGTATCAGATGTGAAGAAAGTTACCTTATTATACATTGAAGGAAGGTTAGGAGATTAACTAAAATAGTACCTATTTCAATTGCTTTGTTAGAATAAGTGGTTAGTTTCTGTTTGTGTTAGTATGATGTAATGAACAGCATGATCTCCCTCAGGAACTTGGAACAACAAATGCTACTGACATCAGTATTGAAGATGAAGATGGTGCCATGGCCACTGAAGATTCAGGAAGGAATGGGGCTCTGTCTATTCCCCTGGCTGCACTAGGATTTGTGACCAGGCTGGCCTCTGGAATATTTTCTAGAGGCCGCAAACAGACTGATTCTTCGAGTTTAGATTCCAGAAGTGAAGATGAAGAAAGGGAGGGAGCATTTGCCAAAATATTTACCGGCGATGAATCATGGTCCCAAAGGTCCGGAGACCTTGATAATTCTCCAAGGCTACCTGCTGCCGGAAATGGAGAAGATCATGACACTATGGAAGTGACAGACGTCATTGAAGCTAACTTGATGTCAGAAATAGGAAATTCCTCAGATCAACATGATGACCAAACATATAGTTTTAAACGTTTTGATATCACAACAGATCCTTATGATCATCATTTTCTTGGTACAAGTGGCCAGGTTAGTCTTGCCTCCAAGTTCTTCCTGATAAATTGTTCCACTTCTTGACTAATGTATTAGAAAAATGTATTCTATATTCTGGTTCTCGACAGTACTTCTTTCCCCTACTTAGAATTTCTAAATGAATCCTTGATCCATCACTCTTTTCCATTTACAAGGTGGTTCATGACTTGTGTTACACTACTTTTTCTCCATTTCTCGATTATGTTTTATTAGACATGCACCTTTTACTATTTGGTTCTGGGGGTGGGGTTTGAGAGGGCAGTGTGGTGTTGCATGATGTCAAGTTACTTCATATCATGGTTTCTAAAGGTGAGCTAGTTATGAGTAACTGGTGAGCGTCCTTTACTTTGAGTCCCTGACAAGGACTAGTTCAATCCCATTTCAAAGGGGTCATCTACTGAAACTTGTTGATCATTATGTGCAGAATAATGCTGGGAGGAAGTGGCTTAAGAAAGTTCAACAAGATTGGAACATCCTTCAGAATAACCTGCCAGGTATTTATCAGATTTTTTTTCTTCATAAGTAGGTATATTATCATAGGATTTAATCTCTCCATATTTTATAATGTTATTATTCTCTTCATAAGTAGGTATATCATCATAGGATTTATCTGTCCATATTTTATAATTGTTATTTTCACATTCAAGTGACACCATCAACTTTAACTGCACCTCAATCTCAAACTAGTTGGGGTCGGCTATCAAATCATCAGCTTTAACCTTCAGACTTCTTTTATCAGATGGAATATATGTACGTGTTTATGAAGATCACATGGATCTTCTAAGGGCTGTGATTGTTGGAGCATATGGGACTCCTTACCAAGATGGCTTATTCTTCTTTGATTTCCACCTTCCACCTGAGTATCCTGATGTTCCGCCAGTAAGCTTACTCAATGTTTCTTTCGTTGTATCCTTCTCCTCTTGTCTAGAGGGTTACTGTTTGCCTGTAATCTCCTTTTGGCTCATAACTTCATTTTAAAGTTAATTTTTCAAATGTTTATGTTGTATTGCAGTCGGCATATTATCATTCTGGTGGTTGGCGGATAAATCCAAACTTGTATGAGGAAGGGAAGGTTTGTCTCAGCCTTTTAAATACTTGGACGGGCAGAGGGAATGAGGTCTGGGATCCTTCATCCTCGAGTATACTTCAAGTCCTAGTTTCACTTCAAGGGCTAGTCTTGAATTCCAGGCCATATTTCAATGAAGCTGGTTATGACAAGCAAGTTGGGACAGCTGAAGGAGAAAAAAATTCACTATCATACAACGAAAATATCTTCTTATTGAACTGCAAGACAATGATGTATCTGATGAGGAAGCCTCCTAAGGTAATTGATATCTTTATTTTCTTTATTTTCCATCTCTTACAACATATCTGTCACCATCCTTGATAATATTACATTTTGGATTTCATCTTTGTTTTCAAGGTGTTTGAATCCAATTATATGGGGTTATCCTTTTCTCTTTCTTTCTCCCCATACAAGAACTGTAATCCATGACTCTTCAGGCTTGGCATATCTTCTCATTTTATTATATTTCCGATGGACCAACTTTACTTGCCATCCATTCGTTCATGAGCTCAGTTGAAGTTAGTGTTTCTTGGATCAACTTGTTTTGCTTTCTACTTGGCATTTCTATGTTATCTAATCCGTTGTGAAGAATTGCTGTATAGTGTATCACTGACTTAGGTGGAAAAATGAAAATGTGGACCTCTAACTCAAAATTTTCTTTGTAATTGCCTTTTCTTTACTTTCTCAATTTTAGCTGATTACTTCCATAATGCCAATTGACTTAATTGATATATCATGATGTCATATGTGGTCTCTTGGCCTTGTTTAAACATGTGTAGTTACGTTTACTGGATAAAACTACAACAGTGCTGATAGTAGTTGGTTAGACTAGTAATATTAAATCCATCAAATAATGGTATAGGCTTCTGATCCGCCAGTTTCCTTCTTAATACTTATGAAGCAGGCAATTGATGTCTTTACTGTCAGCAACTCAACACAACAAATTTCTAGATTGGACATAATAATAAGATACCAAATATGTAAAGACAAATAAGAAAGAAGGGTGCCTTTTGAGCCATATCAAATTGATGTAGCATTAGGTCTTCCTCTCCTGTGTATCCCCTCCTCAAGATGTCAGCCTCAATGGACAACTTTCTTTCCATATCCCTTCATCATGTTTAGCCTACATTCACCACCTCACTAAACCCACCAAGCACAAACGTGCATGATCCTCTAACCATAGACTCTCATTTATGGACTACCACCAAACTCTAAATAGTTAAAGTATAAATAAAATATTTTAGATAATGTCTAATCCATTTTTGTAACATTTGTGGGATCACCCTGGGTATGTTGTTGTTACATCTCTTTTGTTTCTTCTTTGTGTTTATCCATTGGCTCACTGCTCATTTCACCTTTTTAGTGAGAGAATCATATCTATATCTGCACAGAGGAAAAATAGGTCATGGAACCCACTTTTTCTTAATTGAATACTAGGTATAAAGGATGGGGAGCATTTGTTGTTTATTGCTCCTCTTGTTTGTTTTTGTAAACTTGTTTGGTATTCATCACCTTTGGCACTATGCTTTACTGGTAAAGCAATTCTTGTTAACTTGTTCCAAAATATTGGATTGAAATAGGATTTTAAAGAGCTTATCAGAGAACACTTTAGGATGCGTGGTTATTACATCCTCAAGGCCTGTGACGCTTACATGAAAGGATTCCTTATTGGCTCGCTCATAAAAGATGCTTCCGTAAGCAATAACAGCAGCGCTAATTCAAATTCAGTTGGTTTCAAGCTAATGCTGGCTAAGATTGTACCAAAACTTTTCTTGGCTCTGAAAGAAATAGGAGTGGAGTGTGAAGAGTTCCAGCATCTCCACCAATTGTAGCAGAGATTTTGAAGCATTTGGTGTATATCATTGTTCAATCCAGCCAAGGTCAGCCTTTTAAACATTTCCGAATGTCAAAAGGCATTTGATGATTTCTTGTTTGGTGTATTTTTGTTTGGGATATGATTTGTTAGTTACCATGGCTGATAGCTGGGCAATGTCATTTTTTTTGCATAGGACGGAATGCAGGGATTACTGCTATACTGTAACATTTCCTTAACTAACACAGGTGATTAGGAATGAGTAGGTTGTGTTTGGACTTGGCTACTTGTTTGTCCTTGCCTTTTTGACTTTCATGTTGTTGTAGTCCCCTCCAAATTTTGGGGAGGCAGTTTACTAGTAAAACTTTTGTGTGTTTTTCCTGAATGATTGGTGGAGGCGTTAGTTTAACTCAAATTCTCTGTTTGGAGAATTCTGTAAAAACATTTTGATTCTTAGAAAATGATATTCTTTTACGAGCAAATTGTACTTGTCAGTTGTTCATTAAATCTTCAATTCTGATTTCGGGTGGTAGACTGCTATGCTGGTTTTGCAAGGCATGAAGAATTGGATGGCTAGCAAGGATTTTCTTATGCTCGTGAATTTCCATTCATCTTTGAAGAATATAGTTCAGGCCACTGAACTCTGTACGTCAAATTTCAAGCTTATTGCCATTTATTGCGGTTGATGGGGGAAAAGAGATGGAAATAACATGAATCATACTTAGCACAAAGGTGGTTTGTGTTATTCTTTGCTTTTGGTATTAGAGGTATTTGTATCTCGTTGGGTTTGGGATGCCTTGTAATTCTTGAAACTGTTACTTTGCGTGATACTGAATAAAATCAGTCCAGATTATTCCTTCTTTAGGCTTTGTCTCTCCCCATCTTCAACTTAACAAATGCTTAATCTTTTAAATTCCATTTCTATGATTCGGTTGTAAAACAAAAGCTTATTTATAATATGCAAAGGAATGACAATGCATTTCGTTGTTGTTTGCCAGCAACAGAGCTAGCTGGCTGATGTTAGTTACTGTGGAATTCTGATTTTGTTGTGGGTACAATACATAAACCTATCAGCTTCCAATGTTCTTAAATGCATGACAGGGTATAGGATGGTTCACATTTACCGTAGGCCAAAATGAAACATTCTTGATGCCAAGTTTTACAACACTGACTTATTTCCGTGCTTCTGAAATTTGTAACACAACTGCTTGACCAAGCTAGCTTCACATATGAATCCAGAGTTCATAACAAACCATGAAGGAGACGATCTAAGAAAAGTTCTGTTCCTCCCTCTCTAATATACGTCAAAAAGTTATAATGACTGCTTCAAATAAAGAGTGCAGTAACGGCAACCACAAGTTCAAAGTTGAATCGGGCCACTACAAGTTCAAATGGAGGGGCTGAGTTTAGAAGTTCAAGTTCTTTTACACAAACCACTATAGTAATTCACAAACTTCATCAAAACTTATAAACCCTTGGGTCTAAAGTTCCCTTCACCTCCTTTCTTGCCCAAAGTATAGATCACTGCACTCAACTGCAACAAGAACTCGTCGTGCTACTAGCTTATCATCATTCCCACTCAGCAGTGGCTACCCCAATAAGAAAAATTATCCAACACCAGGAAGGGATCTTCAAGTGTTGCCACATACAAGTTGAACAAAATGAGTACACTAGACAATTTTTGTCAAAGCTTGATATCTTAGCCATTGAGAGGAGTAACAGTAATATTGGCCGTATTACCTATAGATCATGGGTTCAGCAGCCACAAATTATTGCATTAGGATAGGTTTTCTACATCACACACCCTGGGAGTGAGTGGCTCTTCCCCAGACCCTGCTAATGCAGGATGCTTTGTGCATAACACAAGATTTAAAATACAAGGCATCAAATTCAGATTTCTGTAGCAATATTCATTAAATGGCTGCCACAAACAGCATTATTATGCTAGGCTAAGATTTGTTTCTATGCAGCAACAGCAAAACATGATTACTTCAATTGAAATTCAGTATAGTACACAACTTTCAGTTGCATATATCTACAACTATTTCTCCATTCAAATACATCTCCAAAGATCAAATTTTTTAAGACTGGTAAATCTCCCAGGTACCCTCTAACTTGTTAATTGATCACCCCTTTTACTGACTCGTGACAGTGTAAGGGAAAATCAAACTATAGTAATGCAGAGAGATTCAAATTATTCAGAAAAAAACAAAAAATCGTTTAGAAGAAACATAAAGAAAAAATATATATTCATCATACACTGTTGTTTATAATTCTCCGCCTTGCAAGAAACCTAGCGATCGGCGGCGTAAGACCAAGGGTTATCGGAACCCTAACAGGAAACAGAGCCTTATTAAGCAGCACAGCTACAGCAAGAGCACCTCCACTTGACGCCGCCAGCTCAGCAGTACGATTCCTCTGTTTTGGCGGCGGCACACCGTCCTGATTAAAGGGTTCTTCAATAACGAACCCATCAGAGGAAATCACTTGTGGGTTTTGCTGGGGTAAATTAGGAATTTCATCAACTTTTTCTTTGGATAAGCCTGGCATGCCGATTTTTTCGAACATGGCTTCAACGTCTACATTGTTCTTGACAGCAACATAAAGACCTGTAATTGAAGCTGCTGAAACAGAGAAGTGAACACCCAATGCTACCTTTCCGTATTTCTTCAATAGCTCTCTGAATCTTCCAGCCATTGTAGCAATGTCTATAAGCTTTATGATTTACCAAAAAAGATGATGATGAAGTTGTTCGTTAGTAATTTATTTAGGAGTGTTATCGGCTAGGGTTTTTCAGGGAATTTGAGTATAGAGAGAGAGAGAGGATCTTGTTGACTTGAGAGCCACGTTGGTCCTTGTAATTTGTTAGTTCTTGCAATTTGGTCCTCAGAATATTTCAATACAACAACTTAGAAGATTCATGAAAATTAGGAGTAATTCTTTTTTCTAGAGGTAGAAAACATGGCAAATTATCATGTATAGATTTTATTAAAATAATTAATCTATTAAAGAAAAATGTTATTTACTTTTTTGACACTTTTAAAAGTAAATTATTTTTCATATTGAATAAAATTATAATAATGTTTTGAACTTTGAATGAAGAAATATGCATGACTTTGAAGTTTGAACTCAAACTTTCACTTTTCTAGAATCTCCAAATTAAGCAAAACGTTGGTCACTTAGACGTCATTTGGTGTGAGGGATCAAAAAAAAAGTAATGGGATAAAATTGTTGTATGTTGTTTGGTTGTCATTTTGGGATAAGTTATCCACCATTTATATCATAGTGATGGGATAAGTTATCTCAGGATAGCTAACCCCAGGATAACTAATCATGTGATAACTTGTTCCCAACCAAACGAGTGAACGACCCTAAGTAAATTGAGTTGACTGGCATGGGTATTTGGTACTCCACCCTGTGTCCCCGTCCAACAATAGTTATCCACGATATTATTTTGGGATATCCAACATACTTGTCCACCTTATAAAATTAATGAATAATTTTATACTTAGTTTCTAATTTACGCTTATCATTATTTATAGTTATTTCTCTATTACATTTTTAAGACATGTATTTATTATATTCAAAGGGTGATATAATATAATCAATTTATTTATTAAAGAGGTTCTACCTTTTTTAAAAACATTAACTTTCTAAATAAATTGAGGATAGAATAGGTAAAAAATATTATATTTCTTAATTTGTCAAAAATGATAAGTAAAAAGTCAAAATAGAACAAATAAAGAGGGATAAAGAAAGTATATACAGTATTTGTCACTCTCCTAGAATATATATTAGACATTTTTAGTAAAAGTGAATTCAAATAAAATGCATGCCATAGCCCATGATATGGCTAACTACACTTTTGATATACTCAAATTGCTTTAGTGAACGTTATATGCTGTTGTGAGAAGAGCTCATGCTTTTTAAGCCTGCGTTTAAACATACAATAGTATATCATGAATTATGATAGAAGATAGTATTAAAGTTATACATCAACTACACATGTGATTTTAGTGCAAATTTATGATTACTTAGCCAGAAATTCAAATATATATCACAAATTCAATTTTCTTGTTTCATTGTCATCTCATGACCCCTCACCTCACATGACTTGTGTATTCCAGAGTGGCTTTTGTTTTGCCATATCATGTCATCTTTGCAATTTCTCGTCTTGTTTTGATCCCTAATGTAATGAAATTGTTTTCACTTTTTACCTTTTATTACACTCTTGCTTCCCTTTTTTGTTTTTCTCAAATAGGCCTTTTCATGGCCCAAAATAGGCCAGGCACATGTCATTTCAGCCCTGTAATTATTTTCAGACCTTTCTTTGAATATGAGGGACCAACCAACCACCAAAGCCCAAAACATAGAAAAGCATCTTCCTTTCTTAGTGAAGACACGTGGCATCATGTATGTGGATGGTTGTCATAATCAAGAAAGATAAAAGCACCTACAATGATTCAAAAACAAAATAAAATGAGATGTTAAAATTAATTTTATAAAGTAACGGCTTGTTTAGTTGTGGAATAAAATAAGGTACTAGGCAAAAGTGTTGATACGTCTTTTTAATCAAAATGTCAAAAGTTATTGGCAAGAAATATAAATATTTTTACAATAAGGAGATGATTGACCCAAAGTAACAACATTTTTGGTGTAAACTTATAAAATAAAATCCAAAAAAAATAAATATACCCTGACCTAATTACTACATATATTACGACCGCCTAACATAGGAAATGGAGATACGATAAATTCGGCCAAAATTTGAGACCCAAAGGGCCCGACGCACACAACCCTATCCTATTCGAGTTTACCCCTGCACTTCGGACAACTACCATGGATCAACCTTATTCAAGCACATCAATCAAAAATCTTGCTTACCGGATAACTTTCCAGGTGAAGGAGAGAAGGTTTAACAAGCTAAGGGCATCTCCAACCCAATCCTCTATTTTACTTCCAAATATAGAGTTCTGTATTTTTCAGACAACCAACTCCAAGCCAATTCTCTATTTTACTCTCTAAAATGAATCTTTTTCTCTCTCCTCAATATTATATTATTATTTCTATTTCATTCTTATTTTCTTATTTCATAATATAAATCATTTATTTCTTTTTTCTCAAATAATTACTTTATATAATTTTTAATGTGATATGAAATTATTTTATTCTAAATTTTTAAATAACATAAATTGCAAGAAAATATAATATAATACATAAAATTAAGGGACAAATTCAAATAAAAGTGACATACAATTACATAAACACTCAATTTTCAAAAAATTTTCAAAATTATTACGTTGCTCCCATAAATGCTCTATTAATGCATTACGGAGATCAAAATGAGAATTTTTTGTCCTTAATTTTTTTTTATGTCTAGCTAAAAATTGTTCAAACCGGAGATTTTCATCTACCACCATTTCTATAGTTGGAGTTGGAGCCTCTACGGCATCTTGAATTGGTGCATTGAGATCACGTTCATCCTCAATTATCATGTTGTACAATATAATACATGTAGTCATTATATCATGTAGTAAGTGTCGTGATCTTTAATGCCAACATTCTAAAGACAACGGTAATTTTTTGCAAAGTAGATAATCCAAATCTACCTAGCGCATCAATGCGTTGTTTGAAGTACGTGTCGTGATCTTTAATTGCATCAACGATACGAAGAAACAAATTGTGGGACATTTGATAACAACGGCGAAATATCATCAGCCGCCTCACGATCACGTTGATTACCACATGACTTGGAATGGAGCCACCTATGAAAACTTCATTAATATGATTTTGTAGAACTTGTTGGAACATGTAGTTGTTCATACGTAACTGATTTATTAAATTATCATGATGTTCTGTACTAGGAAAAAATTTCAGATCTAACGAAGATGATGACGAATAAGAAAAATCTTCATCATTATTATTAGAAGGGAAAAGGGTCTGATATACCTCTCAACTTTGTTAGTTAGAGCTGATATACCCTTCGTTATGAAAGTGACTCATATATACTCCTAGTTATATATAAATGGTTCACATATACCCTTTTCCTCTAACGGAAATGGAAAAAAAAAATGTTTAATTTTTTATTTTTTATTTTTTAAAAAAAATTACAATCCCATATGAGTATATTTAATCCTCCTCAAACATATTTTTTTTGACTTTTTTTTTGTTTTAATGACTAATTCAGATTTATTATTTTGATGGTCAAATTTATTTATGTTTCACTATTATTCTTGTAAAACTTATTATAGATTACCAAATTTTTTTCTTCAAATACAAAAATTAAATTACAATATAGACCAAAATATAGTTTTAAATTATAATATAGCCACAAAAAAATAGTTTTAAATTTTTTCTTTACCCTAACGAAAGGAATGAAAGAAAAAAATAAAATAAGAATAAGAAACTCAAATAATTATAATCAAAGAAGTAAAAAAATAATTTATGTATGAAAAAGATTAAAATATACCTTTAACTTTGCTAGAAGAATCATATATACCCCTAAATAATTTTTAAGAAAATTAAAAGTATAACATATAAATTTAAAACTAATTTTTTCACTTCCGTTAAATGAAGGGTATATGTGAGCTCATTTTGTAACGGTAGGGGTATATTTGAGCCGTTTGTATAACAGTAAGGGTATATATGAGCCACTTTCATAATGAGGAGCATATCAACTCCAAATGACAAAGTTGAGGGGTATATCATGCCCTTTTCCCTTATTAGAAATGAAATGAATGTGCAGACTTCAAGGGTAAATGGTGTTCATTATATAATAAGTAGTGTTTTGTCTAAAAAATATTAAATGTACTGATGAGAATCTCATCCAATCGTTTATAATAAGATGAAATCCATCTAATGGTGAATATGAAGATTACATTTTTAAATTATTGTTGTGATCAATTATGTATTGTATTTTATCTTGTATTTAAATTATTATGTTATGTATTTATATTGTATTGTTATCTTGTATTTAAATTATTATGTTATGTAGTTATCTTGTATTTAAATTATCATGTCATGTATAGTATTTTTAAATTAATTTTTTTCATCTTGCCATTTTAATTTTGTGTATTCTTTATAATTACGAAAATTAGAAAAAAAATTACTATTAATTTGAAATTAAAATAGTATATATTAAATAATATTTTTAAAAATATTATATTACATTTAAAAAAGATTTATGAATATTAGATATTTAATTAATGAAATTATATATAAAATAAATAATATGTTAATTAGAAAGTAAATAGAAATAATAATAAAATAATGAAAGAGTATGAATAGTAGTTCTCCATCTCTAAATTTGAAGAATAGAGGGTGATTTGGAGTGCCTATTCTCTATTTTACTCTCCAAATATAGAGAAAAATAGAAGTGGGTTGTCTCAACATAACGTAAACAACAACTACTAGTACTAATTTTAAATTTATTTTGAACAGTATCATAATGTAAAAATAGAGAGGGAGGAATCCAAGTGAAATGAAAAATATCACCATCACCAATACTAATAAGGATGATACAAATAAATACAGATCCAAGGCTAAGATTAAACACTAGCATAAGCAATACATAATTAAAGAGTTACATTCCTCGATCTTTTTTACACACATTGAATTAAAATTAAATAAACAAAAGATCAAATTGAGTTACATTCTTGTTCTAGTTGTTGGTTTAATTGGTGGCGTTGCTGCGGAAAGAACCCAAGGCCTTAATAGCTGCAGCTCTCAAAATGTATTGGTGATATGCTGCTGCTAACAATGCTCCCACAAATGGTCCAACCCAAAAGATCCACTGCACATTTTATCAACATACATACGAAAGAAGAATTAACCTAAATAGTCGTTCGTTCACCATTAAATTGAAAATAGGCATCACATATACATAAATCTACCAACTAGTCATCACTTACCTGATCATCCCAGACATTTTTATTGTCGGCAATAACAGCAGCTCCAAAGCTCCTAGCAGGGTTGATACCAGTTCCAGTAATAGGAATTGTAGCCAAATGAACCATGAATACAGCAAACCCAATTGGTAATGGAGCTAACACCTTTAAACATCCAACCATATCAAAAATTCTGATTCATATATATATATATAGGTGCGAATTTGAATAAGAAAGGTACTTACAGGGATATGGGAATCCCGGGCGCTTCTCTTAGGGTCAGTAGCAGAGAAAACAGTGTAAACAAGGACAAAAGTACCAATAATTTCGGCACCCAAAGCAGTGCCATTACTGTAACCAGATTGCACAAAATTAGCACCACCACCCAGTGCGTTGTATGGGTGCTTCATGAATGCCTTGACAAAACCAACTCCACAAATTGCACCTAAACATTGTGCAATTATATATCCCACTGCCCTTACTAATGACACTTTCCTTGCTAAAAACAACCCAAATGTCACTGCTGGGTTAATATGTCCACCTACAACACACAAAAGAGTTTTATTTAGTAATGACATTTTTGTTCAATTTCACATAACTAACTCAAAATTCTAGATCCGTCTAGTATGTATGTGCTCACCAGAGATACCAGCAGTGCAGTAGACAAGTACAAAAATCATGCCTCCAAAAGCCCAAGCGATACCGAGAATACCAACTCCGTCACATTTATCAAGAGCGTTCAACTTCTTGTGTCCGATGACAGTGGCGACGGTGACGTAGAGGAAAAGCAGAGTAGCAATGAACTCAGCAATTAGAGCTCTGTGGAAAGACCACAGTTTGAGTTCAGCAAAATCGAGCAACGGTGCAGGTGGTGGATCCACATAGTCTTTGCCGTGCTGTTGAACTTGTCCTTCTTCAATCACTTCTTTTGACATTTTTGCTTCTGATTTTTTATCAGAGGAAAGAATATGGGTCTGTTGTTGTGAGAAAAGGTGATGGTTTTTGTGAGCTTTTTATTGACAGAGGAGAGGGGTTTTATGGATAAGGTAAGGATACTATTGGAATAGAATTTTGAATTTGAAAGAAAAATACATTTCTAATTTATTTTTTTCTTTTCTCATCTAAAGTTTGATATTGAATTGGAGCCCGATTATTTAAGATGAACAACTTTCACATATAACAAACATCAAAATCATATTTGTATATTATAACTATAGTTTGTATAATTACGCTCCATAACAAATTTTATGTTTGCTATGGAGCTTTTGATTGTATTATTCGCTACAAACATCCAATTTTATACAAATTGTTCAGGAATTTATACATTGTAATTTGTATAATAAGATCTATATTTGTATAATTATAAGTTATAGGACGAAAATATATGTATTTGTATATACATTTTTCTCTCGCTTTATACAAACACAAACGCATTTTATACTGAAATGTATAAAATGATTAATTGTATACCGAATCAGATGACAAAAAAATGAGACGTTTAGTGTGAATTACAAATAAAATAAACTATGACTATAACATTTAATTTGAATTAATAATTTATTATTTCATATAATTTTCACAATTAAGATTCACGTATGATATATCCTCCCTACCAATATCCTTTCACTATTAAAAGGCGTGAAATTAAAGAATGAACAACGTCTGATAGTTGCTCATATATTCTAATTTTGATTTTGTGATATATATTAATTTTGGATTAATTATTCCATTCCATTCATTTTATGTGTATTAATAATAAATTGACCGAGCGTGAAATTTTATAATTTAAAAAATATGAGACTTATAAATCTTGCAGTACCAAGGAAAATATGTTGTGTAATGTACAATTTAATTTTTTATGATCATAAGTATATCAAGTTGTTTGTTAAATATAGAAATTAACATTTTCTAAAAGCAGACAAAAGAAAAGTAGGATATATAAATCGACCAATTTATAATTATAAATAGTTATTCTAACTTGTGTGGAACCAGATAATTGTTATTAAGGCGTTGTTTGGTAGAGTGTATAAAAATAATGCTTAATAGAATGTATTAGTTATGCATAGTTTTTCATTCATTGTTTGATTTGGTATATATATTAAAATAAGTATGCATTGTATAAAAATATTTATTTACAAAACTATCCTCCAATGTAAAAAAATATTTTTGAGGTGTAATTGGGTCTTTAACTATGTTAATAGATGTATTAAATCTATTTGCATTATCAATACCTAAAAATTTATAATACACTCATCAATACACAACATAGTGTGCATTAATTATACATAGCAAGTATCAAACAAGGAATTAGTAATAAATGCATGCATGGTTTATGCTAATACACTCTACCAAACGAAAATTATCATTTGTGATTTGTCAACAATTCAAGGACCAAAAACACAATTTTTTTTCTTATGATAATTGTGTTTTGATGGGACCAGAACCAGCTCGACCATGTGAAGGTTGATTATCTGTTTGGGCTGTATTTGCGTTGTTGTTGTGGGGTTGAGCTTTCTTTTTGCCCTTACTATTCTAGCCGTTATACGTCTTTTTCTTCAACTTCCTCTCTTCTTTTTTTGGGAAAAAATTGAAGCAAGATAATAAATGTTGATAACAATACAAACTGGATTACAATATATAAGTTGGATTACCGTTATATTTTTTCTGATCATTTAAATTGTATAAGTTTTAATATGTTTTATCATCTTCACTAGTCTTGATTATTTAACCGAACTAGTTTATTTATATTTGATAGAAAGATAATGATCTACAAGATATATTCTAATTTTTAAAGGAGAAGAGTTTGTCTAAAGTGATATATATGAGAAGGGAGGATTAATATATATGTCGTATCAATTTTAGTAGTCTCTTAAGGCAAGAATAAGTAAGTTCATATTTTTTATTTTCTATAAATAAGTAAACTTATAAATAGTTTAGAAATAAAAGTATGTATTGATATTGTTTTACCTACCCCTAATGAAAGGAACTCCCAAACCCACTTGGCAAATTCACTTGAAGTAAAAGGAATATTTGAGTACTATCAAAGAATTTTTACAAATTTTTGTACTTGAAGAAGATTTCATGCTTAGAATCTAAGTGTGAGATTGAGTTACTAAGGCTAAATTTGTTTCTACTTATTTTAGCTCTTAACTTACCTTTGAATCCCAAAGATAAAAAGATAAACTCCTTAGTCCAAGATAATGAAATTAATGGGAAATATACCTCTTTTAATGAGTATCAACATAGATCATAAAACTATACAATGTATTATCATGAAACTAACTACTTATTGTACTGTATTTTAGTAATAGTAAATGTCAACATGACTAGCTTACGTTTTTCTTGAGGCGATGATTCATCAAAAACATTTCTACTTCTCACAAGGCATGAATAAAGTTTGTGTACACTCCTTGCCCTTCTCAGATTTCATTTGTAGGATCACATTGATATGTTGTTATTGTTGTCAACGTGATTAACTTAACAATAAAAGTTAAAAGACTAAATTTTGTAAACTAACAATCTACAATATTTTTTAAATAATCTGTAATAATTAGCATAAATAATTTGTTATTAATAACTTGGTATAACACAATAAATTACGATATACTTAGTATCTTTTTCATAAATTGAATTGAGGTGGTAGGGGATGCATGTTCTCGTACTTATGTCTAACTTCCTAATTTAATATTGTAGCACCCCCTCACTAGGAATAATATTTATTGTCTTAACTCATAATCAAAACATTTATTCTATTATTTTGTTTATGTGGTTTTGTACTTTGATCAATCATTAGTGATACAATTCATTGCTGTACTTATCTGTATAACTGTGTTTAAATGATTATTATACGAAAATCTTGGTTAGTAATATATTAGTTTATATGTTGAAAGACAAAAATAAAACTGTCTTTTTCTTTCCTTTTTTTTTTGCGTGGGTAAAGTTGAATTTTGGTTTAATTAGTAATTAATTAATGTGGTCAACTTAGCAGGGTACTAATTCTTTATTAGGATTAAGCCAGAAAAATACAACATTTCTCTAATGCTGATATCCCACCGCATGTCATCCAACTTGGCACATATTATTTTATTCCATCTCGAGTAATATAAATTAGTCTAAGGATTATAATATCATAACTATAATCTTGAATTAGTTTTATCTATGACCAAATGACCCCTTAGAAATATTTGAAAAATGCATTCAAATCATGTCAAAAGACTACTAAAAGGATAAACCACCCCATAAGTTGTGTTGTGAAGGAATAATTAAGATTCTTCTATTTTTATTGAAAGTATCACCCCTAAAATTGAGTTTTGCAACGCGCGAATTCAAATATAATTCCAACCCTATCTTCGAATGGACAAATCGATAGAATCATGTGCTACACAGCTATCACTTATTTGCCTACTTCAACCCCACAACTAATTCTTTCCATCTTTATTCCACTTAAAAACTTATATTCCCTCTCTATAATAAATTTATAATTTGACACGACCACCTTTTTAAAAAGTCTTTAGGGATTATTATTATTATTATCACTAAGTTTCAAATTTCAGGATGTTATCATAGAATTTCACACATAACATTTTAAAAGAGGCAATATTTCAAAACAAAGTTGGAAAATAATCAGTGAACTTACATAAAACTCCTGTTAAAATCACTAATTTATAAAAATATATATAAGTAAAATGATATGGGAAGTCAATTTTACGGTTTAATTATTTATTTATGGACAAATTACTTAACTACACTCCTTTACTTACCTTAATATTCATTTATCCCTACTTATTTCAAAATTTTCAAAAATTCCTTATTTACCTATGTATCCCACATGTATCCCGTACACAATGCTATGTATCCCGCTATGTGAAATGTATCAAACTTAATATATCCCGTGCACAACTCTATGTATCCCGCAAACATCATTTTTAAGGGATTTTTGGTAAATAAAAAACTAGAAGGAATATGATGTTATTTATTACTTATAATATG
This sequence comes from Solanum stenotomum, assembly GCF_019186545.1. Taxonomy (NCBI): domain Eukaryota; kingdom Viridiplantae; phylum Streptophyta; class Magnoliopsida; order Solanales; family Solanaceae; genus Solanum; species Solanum stenotomum. The sequence continues at coordinate 813,032 of NC_064282.1, forward strand.
TGATTCCTATAATTTATACTTTATTTATTGTGTTATACTCTATGAAGTTGGCAGATTCTTCTTTAGAACAAACATCATTTTGACGTTACAAGGAAAAAATAAAATTAGTCCTTATTGTATTGATTGCAACTAGTGGAGGACTACTTTTTTCTTGGAAACCACCAGATAGACAAGACAAACCATCAGAAAAATTGACTCTTTTAGGGTGTATTCGATATGGTGGAGAAAATATTTTTCGATTTCACAAATTTAGTTGGTCAAAAAAATTTAAAAATATATATATTTTTAAGAAAAATGATATTTTAGTGAAATTAAAGAAAATATGTTTCTCAAATAACGATATTCCATATTGATTGTGTCTTCTGTTTACCCACCGTCGCAAAACCCCATCCCCACCTGCCTCCACCATCTAACTCCTGTCCACACTTGACCTCTCAAAGTATTTATCTAGTAAATATACAAATATCTTTTTATTTACATACTGAACTAATTTTTTTTTAAAAAAACTCCAACTATTACACAAAAGGGAAAAAAACTTATCCGCACCTGATGTATATACCAATTCAATATATGCATGTTATGTATTTAAATTTATACTTCATGCCTTCATTCTACTAAACCTTAATTAATTATCACAGATTTTACTTCATTAAATCACAGAATAATGAAAATTGCATTAATTTGGTGTATACCTAGGTGCGGATAAGTTTATTCCCCTTTTGTGTAATAGTTGGAGTTTTATGTTGCTAGTCGAACAAGATAAAAGGGCAACCAGAACCAGTGAGAAGTTGACACGTATAAATTTGGAAAAAGCCGTTGGTGTTTCCAGAGAGTTCCTTTGGGCAGTTGATGAGAAAGTTGAAAATTTAATACGCAACGGTTGAATCTATTTCGTTCCGTTAGGACTACTTTTTGCAAATACCATAAATTTATTAGGACCCCCAATTATTTCGGTATAAAATTTGGGATTAGATTTAGGAAAAATTACTGAAATACACGTCTAATGTTTCCCTTATTTCTAATATTTCCTTCTATTTCTAAAATCTCTTATTTCTCTCCTAATTCTAAATTATTTTATAATGTATCTGAGCTACATATTATGTATCCGGTTTGTTTTACTTTTTCAGGGATTAATGTAATTACAAACTAAATAGGGATATATTGTAATTTCGTATTAAAATTATGTGATTCCTAAAATTTATACTTGTCTAAACAAGGAACATAGCTAACATGTTCAAAATTTTGTCTTCAATGTAAGAATCGAACCACAATTTTTTATATATACACTATAGTTTGTTGAATTATATTGTCTTATGTATGTGGATATATATTGTGGCATTTTGATTCTTGAAAAGACAAGTTCATGTTGTTGCCCACTTGCCCATAATAAGGAAAAGATGGTGACAATGAAAACAAACATATCTCTCTGCCTCAACCAAATCTTTTTGGCAAAAAAACAACATATATTGTACACCTCCACCATATGCACTTTTATCAAAATGAGGTTCATACATATTTTTTCATAAAAGATATGATATTCCAAAAAAAAAAACTGCAATTAAATAGAGCAATTGATTATTATATATAGTTTGATACTTATATAATTGCCACATGTAATAAGACTTGAGCTATGGAAAAGATCCTTCTTCTTCTCCGCATATTCAGTCGTACCGGCATGGCCCCACTAATTTGTTTTCGATCGGAGCATCAAGCAGCGCAACCCAGTTCTACTTGACTAAACTCGTGCTCCTCCAAGGAGAGAGTTTGCTTTACCCAACTCCCTTTTTGATAACAAGGCAGAAATCCCCGACCCGACACTTGTTAGTTTCGAATGAAGAATGAAAAGTGCCGTGACAGGTTTACAAGAAACTTTGAGCGGGAGACAAGGGGCGAACCCGCAGGTTCCCGATGCCCTACCTGAAGCCCCATCGCAGGGGCCCCATTTTCCTCTACCCGAAATAGTTGGGCAAGAAAGGGGGAACCTTTTTTCATAAGAAGAAATGAAAGTATGGAGGCCTCTATGCTCAATCGAATAAGAAAGCTCGAAAGGCAAAATAGCCTTTTTCTGCTTTCTAAAGCAAAAGGGGAGTATTGGTCAGAAGTAAAGACCATGATATGTTTATTGTCTATACTCTACACAATCATCCTCTGATGAGCTAACTTTTGTGATTGATTAAGCCCAAAAGTGTACACCTCCACGATATGCACTTTTATCAAAATGAGGTTTTTGATGAAAGATATGATATTCCACAAAAATAAAAAAGGATTATGTATAGTTTGATATATAATTGTGACATGTAAGAAGACTTGAGCGGTGAAAAATTTTTTCTTCTTCTCATAATATGTTTATCATCTACAAAACAAAGGATTTTACGAGTTTTTTTCTCTAATCTTTATTATCAAAAGACATGGGAGCTAATTATCCAGGCATCAGATATGACAAACTTGAAGGGATTCCAAATTAGAAGAAACTATAAGAGTTAACTTATGAACAATTTGTGTCCCTTGTCTTGTCGTCATGGTGATAAGAGCTTTGGGTAATATTTTCTGGCATTGTGGCTACAGTCCTGGACGTACGCTGGTGGAGATCACAGGGAGTGCTTTCTATCCAACCAACCTATTCCATTTCAAAATTTGAATAATAATATCATAAAACAACAAGTGGAAATGAGACCAGTTGTTACATTTAACAGTGATACTGAACATTACTTGTTTTTCCCTCTTCTATATAGACAACGCTCAGGAACTAGGAGGAAACTAACTGAAGCAAATAAGGTACTCCGTTTTAAAGGATATTGGAGTCCAATAATGCGGGCAAGTTTTAAAATCCTTCCTTCGTGCATTGACACTCCAATTTAACTGGAGTTCAATCTTTTTTGCGTTTCTCTAGTGTTGTTCAATCTAGTTGCAGTTCAAACAGCTTCTCCCATTTGGCTGTTATTGTCCAATATTACTTCTTTCAGGTTACAGAATCATACTGGAGCAACAGCATCCTAAAAACAAGCAAAACAGCTCTCTAATTATACCAAACAACTTTTTCTGCCCATGGAAGTTCATTACTTGAGAAGCAGAGGCCTCAAAAGCCCACTAGCCAAAGCACCACTTAAAGCAATAACACTACGGAGAAACATCAGGGTCTTCATTGAAGAACAAAGTTTTACTGCAAAAGTTAGGAAGAACAATATCTAAAGGTTCCAAAAGCAAACATTAACAACTTATTTACTACTACTAACATAATCATTGTTGATAGAAATCTACTACTATATATTCCAACTCCATCACCAGAATATGAAAACATTGACGGCTTCATTCGAATGCCCATGCATTCTCCCTCCTAACCTCCTCCTCTTCCTCTGGAGTGAAGTCGTTCTTGATGTTGAAGGTCTTGCGAATCTCCTCTGGGGTCTTTCCTTTGATCATGTCTGCCACCGTCTGACAGGTCAGATCAAGCAGACTCTTGATGTTCAGGTAGTTAGCCGCCTGAGAAGTCACAAGAACAGTATGCATTAGAATCTAGAGCAAATCACCATTACAAAGTGAAGAACCAAAGCATATAAACAATGGGTTAAAGCAACCAACTATATTTATCAGGGCTCCACAGTTTATCTGTAGTACTCTCTCATTGTTTTAGATGGTACTTCTACTACCACAACAACAACACTCACAGTGTGGTCCCACAAAGTGCAAACTGGGGAGGGTAGAAATTACTTCTATTATTAGCATGTTTAATATCAGTGACGGTGGAAGAAAATGTTAAACTAGTTATTATTGAAAGATCATTACAAAATTAGGCTTCCGAATAATAATAATTAGTGAGGAAAATGAATTGTGTCATACACTTTGGGACTCAACAGAATACAATGATCAGCCACTTAAAGGGGTTCAGAATTCCCAAAACTACAGAATCAACAATAAGAACAAAGCTTGCATCAAAAGAAATTATAAGCATGTTATCACCCTATACTTGTAAAATGCCTAAAATTGAAGTTAGTTCTACTACAACGACAAGAGCACACAAAGTGGGAACTGGGAGGGTAGAGGTTACTTCTATTAGCATGTTATTAGTGACAGTGGAAGCAAATATTAAATATGAATTAGGTCATAGACTTTGAGACTTTACAATATGAGTGTTAAACATATATACAATGATCAGCCAGAATTCCCAAAACTACAGAAACAACAATAGGAACAAAGTCTACATTAAAGGAAATTATAAGCATGTTATCAGCCTATACTTTAAACAATCAGGCAAACAAAACTACCAATCAATCAAATAAGTACAACGAAGACATAATAATTCAACTGAATACACAAACAATTAAAGCAACAGAGAAAGAAAACGTCCCATAAAGGTACAACTACGGATGAACCCTAAAAACAGAAAATCAGGCAAATTAACCACAAGCATAAAAATTAAACCGAATACACATACAATAAAAGCATCAGAAACAGAAATCGTAAAACAGACCATTATAACAGTACAACAACATATGAACCCTAAAACATAAAATCAAACAAATAAATTCAGATCAAAATCAGTACAGCAAATCCATAAAAAATCAACACAATTCCAACGAAAGCAGTAAAAATCAAACCATACCAGAATCAGATCAAAAAGAGTTCCCTGATCAACTTTAACAAATTCAGCATCAAAGACCTTCAACTCATCCTCAGTAGCCTTGTCCTCTGTCTTAGACGAGGCTTCGACATGGCGCTTAGAGTACTCAATCACCTTTGCCAAGATCTTGCTTGTAACATTAGGGAGAGGGATGTTAGAGCCGGCGCAATCGTCCTCAATCAAGTGCTTGATAGTTTGCGATTCCAAAGCAACCGCCTCATCCACCTCGAAAACCTCGCCATCGGAACTCTTCAACAAGATCTTCGTTGGAGAAGACATAGTCGGTCGATGATAAATCGAGGAAGATAGGAAACCCTAGAACTGATGACGAGAGAGAAAACGGTTGGGTTTTCTTTTTAATTGAGTAATCTAAAAAAAGAGGATGACTATATATAGGCGTTTTATTGCAAATTTTAACCACTCTCCTATTAGGGTTTAAATTTAAAAAGGTCTGCATCACCGATTCGATTTTTTATTTTATTTTAATTATAATGAAAACATGTTAAAAGTAAAGAAATATTTCCTTTCTTTTGGTTTCAAAATAATTACATCCCAGTTTGAATTCTTTTCTCAAAAGTAAAAATGCTAATTTTTTCTCGACATCATCTCCAGCCTAATTCATGCTTCATGTGAAACTAGTCAGGATCCCTGGCTGCCAAAGCGTAAATTGACTACTTAATGTGAATTAGTCAAGTAATATTATTTTTTTTGTTTTGTTATTTCACTCTTTCCAAGTTATAAGGTCCGTATGACCTCATATAATTTTACGACAGAAATAACAGGCATTAGGCATCCTGAGTCTCAGTAAAATCTTAAGATATAATTTGACAAGAGAAAAAAATTGCATAATTAATAAGCACAGGAAAAAGAGATTAAAATTGTCTTAGTCATTGAACAACAACGACTTAAAGTTGCAATGCAAAAGTCATGAACAAGAACAATATCTATCAAAAGGTTTTAAAAGCAAAACATAATTACTACAAACATAACGATTGTTGATAGAAATCTACTACTACATAATATTCCAACTCCAGCACCAGTATATGAAAACATTGGCAGCAATTCATTCAAATGCCCAAGCATTCTCCCTCCTAACCTCCTCCTCTTCCTCTGGAGTGAAGTCGTTCTTGATATTGAAAGTTTTGCGAATCTCCTCTGGGGTCTTCCCTTTTATCATGTCTGCCACAGCCTGACAGGTAAGATCAAGCAAACCCTTGATGTTCAGATAGTTGGCAGCCTGAAATGTCACAAAAACAGTATGCATTATTATTATTATTATAATCTAAAGCAAATCACCAATATATCTTTACAAAGCATGGGTTAAAGTGACCAACTATATATATCAGTTCATCTGCAGTACTCTCTCATTGTTTTTGAAAACACTACAAGAACAACAACACACCCAGTGGGGAGGGAGGTTACTTCTATTCATCAGATGTTCTATTAATTACAATGACGGGAAAGCAAATATTAAACTGTAGTTGTTGAAAGATCAATTTTCAAATTCAGTTCCTAATAATTATACAGATTTCCCTAAACTACAAAATCAACAATAGGAACAAAGTCTACATTAAAAGATTTTATTTATTTTTTGGTAACTTCTGCTACTACAACAAGAACATACAAAGTGAGAACTGGGGAGGGTATAGGTTACTAGTATAGAATAGTATCAGTGACAGTGGAGGCAAATATTAAATATGAATTGGGGACTGTACAATCAAAAGTGTAAAGCATATACAATGATCAGCCAGAATTCCCGAATCTACATTAGTCCACATTTAAGGATTTATTTATTTTAACAAAAACAATGAAAGAAAAACATCACATAGAGGTGCAACACTACGGATGAGGCAGAAAATCAGGCAAATTAACAACAAGCATAAAAAATTATACAAACAATAAAAGCAACAGAAGCAGAAATCGTCGTAAAACAGGGCATATAACTACAGATGAGACAAACAAACCAGTAATCAGTCAAAATCAGTACAACAAAACCATAAAAAATCAACACAATTCCAAGAGTAAAAATCAAACCATACCAGAATGAGGTCAAAGAGAGTTTTCTGATCAACTTTAACAAATTCAGCATCAAAGACCTTCAAATCATTGTCAGCGGCGGCCTTGTCATCTGTCTTAGACGAGGCTTCCACATGGATCTTAAGGTACTCAAGTACCTTTGCCAAGATATTGCTTGTGACGTTAGAAATAGGGATATCTGAGCCGGCGCAATCGTCCTCGATCAAAAACTTGATGGTCTGCGATTCCAAAGCAACCGCCTCCTCCACCTCGAAAACCTCGCCATCGGAACTCCTCAACGAGATCTTCTTTGGAGAAGACATAGTCGGTCAATCGAGGAAGAAAGCAAACACAAGAACTGATAAACGAGAGAGAAAACGGTTGAGTTTTTGTTTCTTTGTGAGTAAGAAAAAGTGAGAATCTATTAGGGGAGGGAGACTATATATATAGGCGTTTTATTGTAACTACCCGTTTTGATTTTACTGTGGTAATTCCATTAATTTTACCACCCTCCTATTAGGTTTAAAAGTTTTACCTTTTCGGCTCCACCGACCTAATTTTTTTTTTTAATTACAATGAAAACATTTTATTATTTTATTTAAAAATAATTAAGAATTTTCTTTCTTTTGGTTTCAAAATAATTACATCCAAATTTGAATTCTTTTCTCAAAAGTTATAGTAAAAATGGTAAGTTTTCTTCTCTTGTTAGCAGATTTTCTTGAGTCCGGAGTCGAAAGGGTAAGAAAATTTGCCAAAAATTCTAAAAGGACAATAAAATCGATTATTGAACCAAAAGAACAATTTTCTAACTGTGAATTTGACACTATTTAAATTAGGGTTTAAATTAGGACAGCCGCCGCAAGACACAGAATTCCATGCGCCTTGTAAGACTCAGACACCATGAATTGTAATTACAAGGCGCATGGCGGCTGGGCCTTGTAAGGCCCATGAAATTCCGCGATCTTGCGGTGGCTGCCCTAATTTAAACGGTGTCAAATTCACACTTGGAAAGTTGTCCTTTTGGTTCAATAATCAATTTTATTGCCCTTTTGAATTTTTTGGCAAATTTTTTACCCTTTCGACTCCGGACTCAGATTTTCTTGCTCTTATAAATTTTTATGTTAAAGTTTTAATTGAATTTTCACATAATTTGACAATAGAAAAATAATTGCATATATTATGATAAAGTTTTATTATTCACATATAATACAAGTTTTATTGATTGATAATACATTTATCACACATTTTAATATACTTATAATACAATGTGTCAGTTTCTTACCAAACACGATAATATATTTTTAAAAAAACAATCATAATACATATTATTGCATACATAATTCACTTTTAATATACATATTGCAGATTTAACATAGTATTGTTATGTATTGCTATAAATAATAATAAATAAAAAGTATCGCTAAATTCAATAACTATTTATTAAAAGGTACGCATCCAAGTAATTTTTCCATTTTTTTTGTGTGTCTCTCACAATCTTTTATTTTTAGAATCAAGTTTGCATAATAATTTTGACACCGTTTAAATTAGGCAGCCGCCGCAAGGCGCGGAATTCCATGCGTCTTGTAAGGCTCAGCCACCATAAGCCTTGCAAGGCGCAGGAATCCCAGTTCCTTGAGGCGGAATTTTTTTTTTTTTTTTGTTTCATTCCAATTATTAAAAACAAAATTACTTCATTTTTACTATCTTTTACAAGAAATTAATAAACATCCACAATATTCTATGTTTAATACAAAATTATATAAATATCCGCTAATAGAATTATATGCACAACTAATCCAGTAATTATTAATCTTCATATTACAATCTCTTAAAGGTAAGTTCCTTGTAAGGCTCAGCCGCCATGAATTGTAATTGCAAGGCGCATGGCGGCTGAGCCTTACAAGGAACATGGAATTCCATGCTTTGCATTGACTGTCCTAATTTAAACGGTGTCAAATTCACAATTAGAAAATTACCTTTGGTTCAATAATCAATTTTATTGCCCTTTTGAATTTTTTGGCAAATTTTCTTACCCTTTCGACCCTAGACTCAGATTTTTTTGCTCTTATAAAATTTTATGATAAAGTTTTAATTGAATTTTCACATAATTTGACAATAGAAAAATAAATGCATATATAATTAATAGAAATAAATATAGTATTTTCCATATTTGAAGTCGTAGCACTATATTTTATAAATAAATGAATTTTTTTTGTGTGTCTCTCACAATCTTTATTTTTAGAATCAAGTTTGCATAATATTTTTGTTGTAAATAATAATAATTCATCATCAAAGAATATAATTAAATGACTCCTAGAAGGAGCATATTTTCTTTTTACGTTATATAAATTTGAATTAAGTGAGTCTCGAATATTAAAATAGTATTTGACATTGAATGGAAAATCTAAAATTAAATAATAGAGTAACTGAATTGATCCAATTGTGATTGTTTTTCTCTTTTTGCATTTTTGTATCTTTGGAATTTGGATAATATCACAATTGCAATTTATTTTTCTTTCTTTGGATAATAATGCCAAATTCCTTTTGAAGCTAAATTATCATGATGATGCTGGTTTGTTACTTTGTCCACATTCGTCATATATAAGTTAAAAGTCCAAAAAATAATGAATAATACTAATTTAAGCATGGCTGGCAATTAAATACATTCTTGTTGAAAGTTGAAACCATATTATAAGTTGTCTCTCCCAAGTAGGGGTGTGCACTATTCGGATTAAACCGAATAACCAAACCAAACCAAACCGAAATTTTATTTGGATTGGTTTTTTGGTTTTTCGGATTGGTTTTGGATTAATAAATTACTTTGTTTGGTTTTCTGGTTTGGTTTTGGATTTTAAAAGATAAAAACCGAAAAACCGAAAAAAACCGAATTATATATATTGCGTGGAGTCGCGTGGTGTGCCACATAAGTCAAAAGGTGTACAAAATTACAAAAAAATGAGTTCAAGGGGGTAATAGGACCTTAATTTAGTTAAGGTGTGTCTCTGGGATTTCGGTCATAGTCTAGGGGGTACTTGTGTCTTCTCCCTTTTATGTTTGAATTACATCTACAATAGGTATACTTAGTATTGTGTTTTAAGTTTTACTTATGATTTATATTAGAAAGTATATTTAAGGGATTAAATATTATTACTTTGGTTATATATGTTATTAATTATTGACATAACCGAATAACCAAACCGAAAAAAGCCAAACCGAATAGAGAAAAACCAAACCAAACCAAATTTATTTTGGATCGGATTGGGTTACACTTTTACAAAACCAAAAACCGAAAATCCAAACCGAATAGTGTAAAACCAAACCAAAAAACCGAATGCACACCCCTACTCCCAAGTCTAACTAAGCTTATTGTCAATGATTGGTTAATTGTTGGGGGGAAATTCGTGTGTATTTTGTTCTTGAATTCGTGGTAAAGGTTAACGTCTCATCTAGAGCCGTTAAAACGGGCTTAACCTATGGAGTCGGCCCAATCCAATCCATTATAGGGATATGATTGGGATATGATTTTTCAAGCCCATTTAAAATTAGGACTTATAAGCCCGACTCATATAAGTCTTTGGCCCTTGAGGTTTGATCAGGGTCGGTCCACGTGCCAAAACTTTTTATTCAAGGATAACTTACAATAATCTTACTAGTATATAATCTAATTACTTAAATACACATTATGTTGTAATATTATGAATCTTACGAGATATTGATAAGTCCAGATACATATATCTCGAAATATATGAACTCAAAATTAAGTTCATCTGTTCTAGATACACTCTATCACAGTAAATTCACATGTATCTAGAATGCATAGACAAATCACACGTCCTCGCGTCCCTCAAATCTTGTTTGTCACTCTCTTATCTCGCTCGTGTATTTGGTATGCGAGATACATGCTAATTACACTAGACTTTTTGCTAGTGTTATTAAAACAACACAATTGTTTGTCATATTTGATTTGAAAATCTTCTCATTTTCTTGATGTTATAGAATTATAAGTTTGAAAAAAAAAAGGGCTAGCCCATCTCGGCCCTTCTAGGGTTGGGTTGGGTTGAGCATTTTTAGGCCCTTCCGAATGAAAGGTCAGCCTGCCCTAGCCCTTCAAATTCCTTGGCCGGCGAGGCTTGAATTGGGTGGGGCTGGGCCGACCCTTTTTGACAGCTCTAGTCCCAATGAATTCTCCAGATTGAGAGTGTGGGTAGCTAACAGGCGGAGTTAGGGTTGAATGTATGTGTTAAACAAGAGATTATGAGTAAAACTTGTGTTCGTCCTAATTATAGCAAAATCATGTAAACCAATATACACAAATGATATATAGCAAACATTATCAACTCCTTCCAATAGTCTGACATATATAAGTTGAATCACTTAAACATTTCAACTTCACAGCTTTGAAACAGGTAAGCCTGCAATAATCAACCATTATGTATTTAGCAAAATCCCTCAACCAAATTTGCAGCTCTTATGAATTGCATATACGAGTTAGTTACCTAAAGCTTTTGAATTCACAATGCTCGGGCATGCAGCAGGGGGCGACGCATTCTCATTTAAGAACGGCTCCACACTGTTTGGATTACTCCAAATTGGATACCCTTTAATTTTTCCCTGTAAACAAGCATATGCAACATTCACAATCCAAAACACGATACAATGTCTGTCTTTATGTTCACTGTGATTTTTAACACAACAGTGTCCTTAAAAAATTGCGTACCAGGACATTCAGAGCAGCCAGTGTAGCCATTCCCTCGCGAGTCCACTGCATCAAGAATCAGGAGATTTTAGTTTTTTTCTTACAAACTGGCAACACTATCAAAAATCACCATAATTGGCGAATTAGATGGGAAGTACGTAGCTGTCATAGCAGAACATTATATTGCTTCTTAGTTTACACGGTTAAGCACAGATAAAAACATAATTATGTGTAAAATTACCTTAGAAGCAGAAGCTATGTGGGGCACCACAACAGCATTCTTCATGTCTGCAAGACCGGGTTTCATGTAGGGCTCATCCTAAGACAACACGATTATAAAAGAAGAGCATTACTTGAATGTACAAGACAAGGAAAAAGCATCCTACACTCAACATGAGTAGGTTATTTTGAGAGCTTTTTGCTTGGTACAAATGGCGCATGACACAACAGTATCTCATTGACCTTGGGATTCGCCTTTTATACGTTCATAACTGGAGAATGGAATCAACAGAAAGGAACAGATTACTATTGTTATTACCTCAAAGACATCAAGGCCAACACGGAACATGGGATTTTCCCTCAGATGCTCAACAAGAGCTACTTCATCAACCACGGGCCCCCTACTACAGTTCACAAGTATTGCTTCCTAACAGTTTGGGCCAAGTAATATCAAGATATCACATTTTGAGTAAATCAGCAAGCAAAATAGATATATTCTTGCAAATGATATACCTTCTTCATCAGTGCTAGCCGTTCTTTGTTCACAAGATGGTACGTTGTTTTATCAAGGATTGGATGTAGACTTATCTAGAAAAGCATTTTGATCAAGAATCAAGATAAGAACTTGAATGAGAATCCAATAAATATGTATATACAGATAAGTGAATAAGAAATCTAATTGTGCACTCTCGATGTAGATAATTACCACATCAGCCTCTCGGAGGACCTCCTCCATGGATGAAGCTCTTTTCCATGTTACAGGTTGTTCACCATTGGCTTTCAGAAACTGACCATAGGCTGCAAAGGCGAGAAAACATAAGTACATGAAATGAGCTTAAGAAGTTTGTTAATGTAGCAGACTGATTAAAACGTGCCTGTCACAAATTTTTCTAGACGAGTAGATTGATACAGGTCGTAGTATATCAAGTTCATTTTGAAGCCTTCAACCTGTTGCGATAAAACACCAAAGTTGCTCCAATTAACATAGCAGATTTACATACAATATCTTATTCATGAGTTTCAGCAAAGATGAAGTTTTGTAACATGTAGAGCAAAAAGCACAAGGCAACCTAGTTTCAAAGCAAACTTAGAGGATAATACTAATTGATTACCATCATTCTAGCATAAGCAGATCCAATACGACCAGCCCCAATTACGCCAACCGTTTGTCCTTTAAGTAAGTTCCCCACAAACCTGGCAATGAAATCATTGAACTTTTAGACCAAAAGAATTCAGTTATAGACCTGAGAAGACGCGATAAATAGAATCGAAGATTTTCATACAAATGTGGAAGCCATCCTTCATATTTTCCAGCTCTCATGAACTCATCTGCCTCCACAATTCTTCTTGCTGCAGCTAAAGAAAGTGAAGCCGCTAACTCTGCTGTAGTCTCTGTCAGTACTCCCTGATCATAAGAGCATTACATCAGAAGATAAATTGGATGCTTTCTTGCATCATTCACCATACAGATCAAGTTTATTCGATCTGATAAAATCATTCCTACCGCATCTACAAGCTGTGGATTAATTTAACGCATACGTGGCAACTTCAGGACTACCGTGACTTGTTTTTTTTTTAAAAATGTTTTACCAACTTCATATTCAAAGTAATTGGGGCATTCCCTCATAACAGAAATTCAAGATAAAAGACCTTACATGAAAAATAAAAACTACTACTACTTGTTATTAAGAGGAAAAACAACTGACTTTAACGTCCATACTATACTATAGATTCATTGTTACATGTTGGTTTAAATGTCAATCGGATAGGTATTGGCAAAGATTCAGTCGTTTTGATAAGTTTAAATGATTTCATCTTCGACTTTCTATTCATCCTCCATTCATCTAGAGGGGGTCCAGGACGAGTTATGTGGGTGCAACTGAACTCATTGCTTTTGGCTCTAACTATGTATATGTATGCGTATGCAAAACAAAATATAGTTATAATAAGATCGCCTTATTTCCCATGCCAATAAAAAGAGCGAGTCGAAAGAATACTAGGTTCTCAAAATTGTCAACTATTCGGAGCTCATATGACTTTACATGTCAAGCATTTAAGACATTACAAGCTAAGGTATCTATCTAATCTGTAATGCAAAATTACTGGTTATTGCTGTAGCTAAGAAATTGGATTATAACAAAGTGAAAAAAAAACGATAAGTATAAACTCACAGGTGTATTTCCAACAGCAACACCATACTTGTTAGCAGCTTCGACATCAACATTGTTGTATCCTACAGCCATGTTACTAAAAGCTTTCCCTCCAGCCTTGCTTAATGCAGAGAAAAGTGTCTCTCCCCAATCTTCTGTCAACTGAACAACACAAAACCCGAAAAAGCAAAACCATATGAAATTTAACTTCCACTCCATACACAAATCAGGAGGTCACATAACAATTGAATGTCCATACATATATAATTAAAAATGTGAAAAGTGTTGTTTTGTGAGAAGAAGTGAAATTTCTCCCAAAAACTGCTGGGAAAACGCTAGCTAAAATTAAGGGTGGCAAACATCATCCAGGTAAGGTTGTGGATTCGAGTCTAACAAGTTGTGGGAGTACCCTAGAATAGAATAGAATGGGGTAAAAAAATAAATTAGTCTTAACACATGTATGATCGATCACCTGGCCAATGACTCCATCGCACCTATCGCCAATAAGAGCAAGAATGTCATCAACTGATAAAATAGTTTTCTTCTCAGTGCATATCTACAAAATTCAATTAATCAAGTTCAAGTTCAAAATAAAATAAAAAGAAAGAATTGATGGAACAGTTACTATAATATATGTTAGTTACTTCGAGACGACAATCTTGTTGAATGAGAAGATTAATCCATCTAGTCCCAGGCATTGATTTTGTGCTAACAACTCTGTATTTTCCATTTGGATTCCAAACTTCAATTTGCACTGGCTTTGCCATCTCTTGCTCTCTCCTTACTCTAAACTATAAACTCTCTTGTTTAAATCATATCATATGGTTCCTGAATTATATTATTTGTCATTTTGGGCTCAGCACCTCTCATTTTGGTAGAGGATAATGAGACTCCAATTTTATGCCACGTAACTCCCCTGCTATCTTTACCCCAAATTTGTGAACCAAGTTTTATGGCCCCAGATGAGATCCTTTTCACTCTTTACCAATCTCTTTTTATACCATAGCATATATATTCTGCGTTGGGTGGAGCTTTCAACAAAATTTTAAGATGAGATCTTTGCTAAAAGTCACCACAATCTTTCTTATAATTAGTTGGCGGTTTTATTAACAAAATTAAGAACATGAAAGTTTAGATCCAAAACAATAAAAATTAGTAGATGTAAACCATATATATAGTGCAACTCGTTGGCGTATTGAAATGTTGCATGTGGCTGTTATAGGCAATCCAATTAATTTGAAAAAGTAGGTGCAGTGCTATTTTTTGGAATATTCATATACATCAAATATCCACATGGACCAACACATGTTTTAGCGAAGGAGTGTCTATGACACCATTTAACAAAAAGTTATATGTTCGTTCGCTCGTTGATTTTGTTATTTGATGTTGGGGTTCAAATTCCAATCAAAGCGTATATCATTCTTATGCTTAAAATTGTGTTTAAGTGGAATTGAATTTAAGACCTTTTTCAATTTTAAATTAGTTGAAACTAATGAATCGGTATATAATCTACTTATACGTATGATAATTAAATATTTATATGCCATTGCAGGTACATGTTTATAATTCTTAATTAATACTCATTACCCTTCTGTTAACTTACTTCAATTTCCAATTGGATTTGTTATGTGGATCTATTGAGACTAGGGTGTTCAAAATCGAACCTTAAGTCCGTAATCGATAAGTCAATTGTAAATTAGTTTATTGATTTATTAATATTGGATTATCGAACAAACAATTGGAAAATTTTAAAATTAATGGCATATTGATGTAGGGGTGGATTATTCAATTTCCTTATCGGGTGGACCGTTAACCCGTTAATATTTACCATACTTAGTACTTACATCTTTATTCTACGTATATTACCCTAATTTAATATTTTATATACCCTAATATACAAGAGTAGTTATATATTTTTCCTTTGGCTAAAAAGAAGTTATTTTTTCGGCAAGGTACGTTCATTGATAAAAAAAATTAGAAGTTATTTTTTCGGCAAGGTACGTTCATTGATAAAAAAAATTAGGTAACATAGACATTAAAAATTAGCCGTTACATCGTTCGATAACTGTACGATAATTGCTAATATGTTGCCGAACCAACAAATATCATATAGATTGACTAACGAATTAGTAAATTTAAAAATCGATACCCAATCCGTCATGAGCAGCCCTAATTGAGAGTGCTAAACATACCTGCCCTTAGCAACAAACTGTTAAATGGCTCAGACGGAGTATCAATTTTGAGAGTAAATATTTCAAAAGATCACTCAATTTTGAGAATTTATCTAACAAAATCATTGAATTTTATTTAGTATCAATAAAATCATTCAACTAAACTTTTATATCAATAAAATCACCCAACTAAATTTATCATTATAAAAAATATAATTAACATGAAAGAATAAATTATTTTTTATATCATAATCATAATAATTAAAATAATAAATAAATAGCTTAAAATTATTATTTCATTTTATAGAATAAAATAATAAAAGATAAACAACAATATTTTCGGCAGCTTCCTTTCTGTCTTTCGTAATTTCTTACTGCTTCTTCTTCATCATCATCATGAATTCTGAAATAGGCTTAGTTGCGCGGACTCTCCGCTTTTGATGCCGTATCCGTCTCGGATTCTTCAAAAATACACTACTTTTGGCGAATCCGACACGCACCTGTTGGCATTTTTAAAGTGTCCGACCAACATAGGAAATAGGTAGATTTTTTATTTTATTTTTTGTATTAACATTCCCATGAGTATACAGATAAAAGTTTGACACATTCGATAGACTAATTTGGAGAAAATTTTAAAATAATTTTGATGCAGTTAACCTTTAATATCAGTGTTTTTTGTCTGAGCATTTTTTTTTAATTTCTATAGGAAAATACTTTTATTAAGTAGGCGTTTGGAGAGATTTTTTTTTTTAAAAAATGTATTTAAAGTTGAAGTGGAAACAACCATACGAAAGTTAAAATTGTATTTTAATATCTCAAAATTGACATTTATCTTTTATTATTTTATTTTATAATGACATAGTAATTTTGAACTTTTTATTTAATTGTTTTAATCATAAACATGATATAAAACTTAATTTATTTTGTTATGTCAATTTATTTAAAATGATAAATTTAGTTGAGTGATTTTATTGATATAAAGTTCTAAGTTGAGTGATTTTATTGATACAAATTAAAGTTTAATGACTTTGCTAGATAAATTTCCAAAATTGAGTGATCTTTTGAAATATTTACTCGCAATTTTGAAAGTTGGAGAATCTTATGAAAGGAAATTTAAGGCTAAAGTTATGAAGTAAATTAAAAAATTCATTACTGAAAAAAGTGGTAATATGATCATCTTGCCATTACATTAGATTGGATGAACCAAGGAAGAAACATTTTGTATGTTTAAGGAAATTATATATATGAAGAAATTTTTTTTATATAAAGAGCAGAACTAACTTTAACTCACGAATTTGTGCCTGCAATTTCGCATGGAGTTATTGACTTTGAGTTTTCAATGTTGATGGGTTTCACTTGTACTCCGTTTCATTTTAATTGAATCTTATACTAAAAATATTTGTTTCTTTAATAAATTAATTAAAAAACATTATTTTCTTCTAAACAATTTTTAAAATTAAATAATTATATAAAATAATAGTGATATATTAATCATGAAAGATATTTATCTATTTTTCCATAATTTAGGCTATTTTTTTTTTTCTGATGATAAGTTAGAAGTTGCAAAAAATAAGGAATTCGAAAAGGTGTCATCTTTTCGTGAAGTTGGCTATTGCTTAATACATCCCTTCCGGAAACATAGTGACGGTTTATACAAACATTTATAAATAATTATTTATTTCTACTCTTTTTTTCTGGTTTTAATTATAAAAAAAATAGGAGAAATTATGGGTGAACGAAAAATGAACTATATTATTATAATGGAAAAACGACAATTATACCCTCAACTTTGTGATTTTATCTTCACTATTTTTAAAACGAAGAATTTTTTTTTTTTGAATACATCAATACAAAATTAATAATTAAGAATAAACATACTTCATATACATATTGATACAAATATATTTATTACAGTATAAACAAAACATATATAGATACCTGAACAAATTGATACAAAATGTACCTGTTATGATATTCCACGATCCTTGTGTGGAGTCCATTGTGCTTTGGTTGATTTGTCAAAATAATAATATTATTTTTTTAAAAGAGTGAAAGTCACGTACTTCTTTTAATTTGTTATAATTGTGGTGAGAAAGAAGCCACACCTCTCACGAATCTGTTTTCAAAATAAACATTAATCAGTCAGCCAAGTTAGGTATTAGTTCCATCAACTATCCACATTTTAAGTCCATATGAGCCGTCTTTCGTGAAAATAGTTGAGATTTTTTCATTATTTATCAAAAAATAGATTTTAGTAATAAAAAAATAATATTTAAAATATTACATTCAGAAATAAATCACATAATAAAAAAATTCAACCTTAACTTATATTTCAATATGAATATCAAACATCAGAGATTTTTTTATTTTTAAAAAAAACATTCACATTTTAGCATACCTAAATGGGACTTTGACCCATTCTTCTAAGTATTACTTTTCTCCTAAGTGGTGGTGCAAGTGCATAATTGAAGTATCTTTATGACTTTTAGTATTTCATAGACTCGTTCATATCATTTACCTGAATCACTTCATTATAGTGTAACTTGATGTATCTTATTGCGCATCTTTTAACAACTAATTCTATATTTAATTAGAATCATAGTTAGTCACCTTCTAAAGTCTAAAAGTAGTAAGCTTGAAAAAAAAAAAAAATTTGATAGTGGGTAAAAGTCATAATATTTGTCCTTTAATATCAATGGCCTTCTATTTTAGGGCATATATGCTCTAGTTTTTGAACGGCATGGTCATTAATGTCTCAAAAGTATGACGAAGGATATTTGTATATCATTTATGATAGTTCGGAGTATATTTGTCCTTTCCTTTTTTTATTAAAAAATGCATTAGGCGCTTAACCCAAAATTACATGCTAATCATACCATGATTAAAGAATGGATGAAAAGAAGAAACGTCATCAACTACTCCAAATACTTTTGCTCCTTCAACCCTCTTCTCTTCTCTGGTCTGGTGTATGTTGAGCATAATCTGAAAATCTCTTTCAGAGATAATAATCCAAACTAAGAAACAAACAGACAAATTGAGAAGATAGATAGGTCATACTTATTTGCCAAAAGGGGGCTAACAATTTACTCTAATGGAGAGGCTTATCTATACCAACTCACTTCCCTCTAAACTCCACCTAAAGACCTTTCCTCGTCTCCCTAAACTCCACTTCTCCTCCCTTCTCCATGTTGAGTCTCGTAGACCCAATTCGCTTTCTTGCAAGTGTCTTCACCAGTTTTCATCTTCTGGGTCGACCCCATCTTCCAGATTTGGTGATGGGCATGTGGGTAATTCGTCCACATCTAAGGATTTGCAAGATGGGTCGGGTTCGAAGCCCCATTTGCTCAATTGGGTTGCTGAAATTCTATCTCAACAACGCAAGGTATTTGCTTTTCTATTTTTGGACATGTTTTTGTTTGAAGTGCGTTTAATCTTGTTTGCAATCTGAAATTTGGCAATGCATATAAGATAATAAAATTGAGCTGCTGGTGTAAATAGTTTGCTTTTTCTCGGTAGTTGAAATATTACAGGGTATATTTGTTCGTGTATAGTACCAATCTAGATGTAGATGTGTTTGCTGATACAATATGTGTGTTATGCTACTATTAAATATGGTGAATTGCACGGGAGGACCATTGATCAGGTTAGTATACAGAATGTTAGTATTTGGTTGATAAGTGCTACTGACTTGTATTTGCTAGGATTGTATCTGAGTGATGATTAGTGCACAGAATTCCAGTTTCTTGAATTTGCTAATGTGATAATATTTGTGCTTGCTTTATGGAGAGAATGAGTATGACATTTGACATCAATGCCAAGTAATAAGTAGATGAGTGAAACCTTTTGCATGTTTTTGCTTGTTTTGTTGAGAATTTGCAATTGCAGTTAGGGTCTGGAAATCTTTGTCCTAATACAACAAAGCTTCTATAGTTGACGTTGACGGTGACATACCTTTTTCTTAACTTATCAGTACCATGATCAAACAAAAAAAGTCAATATGGAAGCTGCTACCTTTATCTTCTTGAACAATATCTTAACTTTAGGTGATAAAAACGACTAGATAATTTGAAATGTAGTTCACTTTGAGGAAACAAAAATAGTTAAAGCTTAACATGGGACTTGATTCTGATGATCTTATAAAAGTTGTGCTAGTAAATCATAGCCAGTCATTGCCAATATTGGTTCACTTAGACAGCTTTGTCATTTGTGATCTTAAAATGTAAAATGTGGTTTTGATTTTTGATATTACATCTCTCACATTCTTACAACTGGATGTAGTATTGTTGAAGGGAGTAACCACTCAGTTTTAAGGAAAAAAGTAAAAGTGTAGAGCTATGGTGGATGGACAGATGGGCTAGCAGGGGATTTAGGTCAAGGAATTATTACTTTGCATAGGATGAAACCACAAGGACTAACAGTGCTACTCTGATAAATGAATCTGGCCTGCTTGCGGCAACACAAATTGCAGTCCGAATCAGCAACTACCAACTGCTCATTCCTAAGGACAGCCAATAAAAGAATATAATCGAAACAGGGTAGGAATAATACAGGAGTTGCAGTTGCCAATCTTGTTTTGTTCATTTGATGCTTAGGATTGGCAGGTATAAGGATTAGCCCAGAGACGATGAAGAACTCAACTTTGGTTTTTCCATTCCTATGCTATGAGTTGTAGGACTAACAATAACATTGCTTATTATGGAGAGGCTGGTTTTAGGGCAGTGTTTAGAGTGAGTATGTTAGTTGAAAGCCTTGTAAGGTGATGGATGACGAGTAGTGACCCATTTTGCACTAGAAACCAAAATGTCTATGTGCTACTAATACTAGTATGAATTGCATTTTGTGCTTGAATCATCTGGTGCATTATCCTTTCGGCTTTCTCCTAGTTCTTCTTTAGAAATTTAATATGGAGAGTACCCTAGATTCTAGAAATGTAGGAACCAACAATCCTATAGATGTAGAGTTATATTGTTAAAATTAAAGGCAACCATACTAAATCATTATCTGATGAAGCAGGAGGTAACTCTTTCTAATGATGATTAACTTCTATAATGAACAAGTTGTCTTAAATGCCCCTTCTAAGTGCAAGTAAAAGTGCAATTCACGAAAGTAAATAAGAACAACTGGTGCAGAGTTTTTTCATTTTTATTACTTTGGAATCACAAAGAAGTTCGGGAAGTACAAAGTACCAACTAAACCATTTCTGCTATAGTTGGAATTCTGTATAAGTCGAATTCTGGCAAGAAAGTAACTCACCTTTTTTTGCAGCCTCACGAAATCTCATACAATGTTCATATCTACAGAAATTGAACTTAACTTAGAAATCTAAAGAAAAACAATCTTGAAGTTAAGAGAATTAAGGATTCAACCAGCTGTATTTGTTAATAGAGTAGCTAGTGTTGTAATCATCGCCGTGGACCCATTTTGAATCTTTTAATTTAGAAGTATCCATTTTTTTACATGGAAATCTTTCATTTTCAACAACCCTGAGCTATTTGTATGGAAATAGATCTTCTGCTCTCTTAATGTTCATCTCTTTTGCACATGCCTGATTTTAAATATCGACAGTAGTTTAAAGCAGTTTTTTGCCACCAGGATGTTAGGCCTGGAGATACCCATATGATTCTATATTTTCTCAATGTTACATTGAACTTCATTATCACTCCATGCAGTAGCACACAAGGAAAATGAATATAAAAAACTATTTGTTACATTTGCTTCTATGGGACACTACATTATCAGAAAGAAGAAAAAAATCTGAGGCATTACAGTATGCATTAATTTTTCATCTGAAGGCACTTATGCTATATTCTTCAATATGGCTTCTGATTACTTTCAGGTGGTTTCGACTAGTACAGTAGTCTTACTCTCAGCCATGCTTGTTATGCTCCTCCACCCAGTCATTGTTTCACCTGCTTTTGCTAGTTTCCAAACTGCAGCTAAGACAGGGGGTCCAGCTGCAGCAGCAGTGGGGACTCAACTTGTACGTAATGAACTACTAACTAGTGCATGGGCTGGTTTCTTTGCTGGTTGCCTTCACACCCTATCAGGTCCTGACCATCTTGCTGCTTTGGCTCCTCTGTCGATAGGCCGTACATCGATGGAGAGTGCGGCAGTGGGAGCCCTCTGGGGCTGTGGCCATGATGCTGGACAGTTGATTTTTGGCCTATTGTTTCTTCTCTTAAAGGACCGACTCCACATTGAAGTTATTCGTACATGGGGGACTAGAGTAGTTGGATTCACTCTTCTTGTCATTGGAGCAATGGGAATCAAGGAAGCATCTGAAGTTGCTACACCATGTGTTGCCCTTGAAAATGGTGACTGTGATGTTAGTGTGTACGAAGGCATTGACACCCCTGTCATTGGGAAGAAGAAAAAGATAGGCTTTGCAACTTTTGCTACTGGAATTGTCCATGGGCTGCAACCGGATGCACTGATGATGATCTTGCCCGCACTTGCTTTACCTTCTCGTGTGGCTGGTGCTGCCTTCTTGGGTATGTTCTTGGTTGGTACTGTTATTGCAATGGGAAGCTATACCGTCTTTATAGGCTCGTGTAGTCAGGCACTGAAGGATAGAGTTCCTAGAATAACAGAGAAGCTCACTTGGGCTTCTTCCGTGATAGCAATTGGCTTAGGAATTGCAATTATCGTCAGTCAATTTTTTGGTTTTAGCCTATATTAGGTCTGATCCGGCGACAAAAATAGTTTACGTTCAGTGTTAGGGGATGTCATTTTGATGAGAGGATATATCTTTTGATTGAAGAGAAAGCTTGTAGTATTTTGCTTTTAGGGGGTGGACCGTAACATTTGATGTTATATAGTAAGTATTATAACAATTTGAAGATTATCTGCCACTTGTTTGAGTAAAGATATGAGTTTTGTTGATTCACTTGTCATTTGCTTAACTTGAAAATTTGTGGCTTGTTCGAGTATGGAAAGGTTTTTTCAAGTCTCAACTATCAGCATTTTTTATTGCACAGTCAATATTTTTTCATATTCTCAGGTTGATGCTAGGTGAGGGGGGAAATAAGCCAAACATTCTTGTAGAAACAAAAAAAAGGATAAATATCAAAGTGTTGTAAAATAATTTTTCAGACAACCGAAGGGTTTTTCTTATCTTGTATTGACAATCATTTTACTCTTTTTTTATTAGAGGGAATTAGATATAGTAGTATTTTAGGTTCTCTAGCTTCTAATCTTAGGGCACAGGTACATCTTTTATATAAGAGCAAAACCATCCATTGCTAGTCAAGACATGCTCTCAAAATCCCTATAACGATCATCCAGAATTGAGGATCGAATACGGATGAAATTTCCGTCAGTCAATGGCTGAAATCTTTAGTCGATTCCCTTACCCTTTGATGGAAGGGGTGGAAGCAATAATTTTTTTTCTAAGATAACACTTACTTTGGAACAAATGAAGTAATAGTAAAATTTTGAAGTTTCAAAAAATCATTAATTTTTAATAAAATATAAACTTATATAATAAAAAAAAGACTTATGATAATTATCAAAATCAAAAGTATAATATAGTAGAAGGAAGGAAATAGTAGAGTCCGGGTGGGTCATAGGAAAGAGTGTAAGAGCGTTACGTTATGGGTCCACACCACATAATATGGACAATTTGAGTAGGAAAGTCCACTCTTTATCCGTACACTGCGCACTGTACAACACGTAATGCACACAAAACTGGCCCCAACTACTACTACTCTATTAACGTAACCTTCAATTTAATACTGTGCTGACAAATTTATATTTTTGACTGCCCATATCTTTTCTATCAACTACTCGACTAATATATACTATTCTGGACAAGAATAGTTACAACACTCTAAAACCCAATCACTAATTTTTCTAACTTGAGAGTCTTTACACTGTTTGGGTAAAGTCGCACAAAGGGGCAAGGTAGGCCTTGAAAATATATTTTCGTCTCACATTATTTGTCTACTTTCTTTTTATACACATCTTTACAAAGGAAAAATTGTAAATAAGTAGAGAAAAAATTGCTAATTGCTTTGTAACTCTTCTTAATACACTCAATTTTAATTATGTAAAATAAATAATAATTCTGGAAAAATATTTTTTAATAATATGAGACAGAGGGACCACGAGTTTGTATAGAACCTTTTCTCAATTAATAAATGCTAACATTCTCACCAGTCACTACGATAAATAATTTAACTAATGAAATAATTTATATTTTGTGTAAATGAAACGTAACATGATAAAATTAAGCCAACAATCATTTAATGAGATTTTCGAGTTTTCAAAACAAACGATATCACTTCTTTTTTTTCATATTGTCCTCCATTTCTTCACGCCATTGCTTTAGTAGCATTAAAGGGTTTATTTAATAGGTGATTAGAATTATGCATGTATTAGTAATATAAATATTAATAAAGTAAAAATTAATCATTAATCATATTTATTAATAATGTAATAATTAATAAAGCATATCTGTAGTTATTTTATATATAATAATATCAAGATTTTCTCATAATTTATACATATATTAGTTATACGCTAAAAAATATAGCATGAACCGAATGATTTATTTATCATGATATGTATGCAGAATGAGATAAGATCAACCAAATATAGTATAACTTAGGTTAGATTCTATATCTTAGAACCAAATAACATATAAAATAAATTTACGCAAGTCCCATACATGATTAACTCTTTTTTAATAGGCAAGAAAATCATCCCTAACTAATATACTCCTACTACTTATTTTATTACTAGATCTCAAAATAATAATAATTACAATTCTAACACTATTATTTTTAAGAATATGATAAGCTTAATCAATTACTCTATATATCTTAATTTATGAGATTCCATTTAACTTAAACATAAGCACTCGTCAACTATTTGTATAAATAAAATAATTTTATTAAGATTTTCGAACAGGAGGGGAGCCATACTGAAATTCTGACGACATATTGCTATCAACTTTTTTTTTCTGTCACGGTTGTAACTTATTCTAAAAAAGAACTACTGCTGTTATGAGTGAGATATGAATAATTAAATCACTGCAATATCCAAAGAATTAAAATTCCACCAAAAAAGGTAAAAAAGTAAAGTCTTCAAAAAAGATGCTCATTGTTTCACTGTACACTAAACACTATTCATCATTTCATCAGTCAGCAGGGGATTTCATCAAAAAAGTACACAAAAAACAAACCCCTAAAAAAGATCAGTAAATCCCCCTGACAAAAGAGTTAAAAAAAAACATAAAGAAATTAATGAATTTAACTACCCATTTACCGAAGTTTTTTCTGTAAATATTTTTTTTTGGGTCAAAACAAGGCTTCAATGGCAGCTTTCTTAGGTATTCCACAGACAGGGCATTGATGGAGAAGAGAATCACAAGGTTTGCATGAAGAAAGGTGTCTACAGGGCAAGAAAATCATGCACGAAGATCGAGAATTGCAGCTTTTGCAAATCATTTTTTTTGTTTCTTGTTCATCTTCATCATCATGAAGATCGCAGCAAGATTCTGCATCTTCTCCATTGGTGGACAAACAATACCCACTTTCTCTTAGTTGTTCGATTGTGTTGTTTAATGACATGACAATAGCTTCGTTTTCATTCGCGATTCTCTGCCATGCTTGATTCTCCATCTCCATTTTTTTTAAGTATTCTTCTAGCTCCTTTGTCCTATTCCCTGCTTTAGCGATTTCTTCATCCTTGTGTTTCAGTAAAAACTCAAGTTTCGATTCGTATTTTCTCCAAATCAATGCTAGTTGTTGCTTCTTCTGCTCGTTTAAAACCCATCTCAATTTTTCATTCTGTTTTCACCAAAATCAATCAATAAATCTCCGCAAATGAACTCAACAAAAAAAAAAGCCCAAAAATCCCATACCTGTAAGTTGATAAAGTGATCGATTTCAATCCTCTGTTTCTCCATCTGGGTAGCTAGAAACTGTGAAAAAGGAATTGACTCAGTAATGTTGTTATTCATCAAATTCTGATTCATGATTTTCTGGTTAAAAATCTGTTGCTGCTGTAAATTCTGTTGAAAGGGTTGTTGGTGTTGCTGAGTAGCAAAAGAAAACTGATTAAATCCACAAGCATTCTCCATGAAATCCATTGAACCACCTAAAAGATTATCCGTATACAATTGCGCTTGAATAGCCATATGAACAAAGAAGAGAAGATGGGTATTAATAAATGTTTATAATTGAATTTGTGTGTTTTATTGAAAGAAACAGAAAACCTGAAAAAGGGGCAGAGAAGGGATTCTCTTTCTTTATGTAAAAATGGCATTTAAAGAGAGTACGTACACATGCAGATTTTGTGACTTGACTATCATAAAGGACTCCTCTCTACAATTACCACTAATTAATTCCTAATTGTGGGGTTATCTATTCAATTAAGGGTCACCTTTTTTTTTCGATTACAGGGAATCAAAGATTTGTCTCTTTCCCAATCCGATTCCCACTCTTTTTTTTACCTTTTATAAAAATTATTTATTTATTAACAAAACTTAAATTTTTCACCGATAATTTTTTTAAAATATTTTTGGTGTAATTTTGTTCTAGTTATTGAGTTTTTGAAAAATAAAATGGAGAATAATATTTCTGGTCTCTTAATTATATTGCTTAATTTTAATTTTGGTTTTTGTGGTATCTAATTTAACTTTTAGTTACTTGAAATGTGTACTTTTTATTCAAGCCAATTTCATGTATTAGAAGGCCAAAATTTTGAACATAATTTAAATGAGTAATTAAATGGTGGAATAGTTAATGATTATGAAATTTAAAAATATTCATAAGCAAATGGATTAAAAGTACATATTTCAAATGACGGGAAGTTAAATGTGTTTAGATAGATATCGCATATTAAAACTGAAATTCAATAATAACGGAAGGACCCAAATATTTGTACCTACGTATATGAGTTACATCTGAATTTTTCAATTATTATATTTCGTGCTAATCAAATCAAAGCTGGTTAAGACAATTTGTGATTTGTGTTAATTGATATTAATACTAATCTAAATCAGATGGATAATTGACTGGAATAGATGAATTTTAAAAGTAATAATCTTATCAAGAAGTTACTTTATTTTCACACCTTTTTTTCTGGTAAATTAATTAGTAATTTGTTAGGAAGTTAATACGTAGAAATCTTCAAGGAAGTGATAAAATCCAAATTTAAGGAATTCACACCAACGTATTGGAGTGGAATTCAAAAGAATGTCCTTTCTTCCAACTTAATTAATAAGTTAATTATGCACTTTTCCTTAAATATTTTTTCCTAATCTTATATTGAAAAAAAATCATCACTGAAATTAAATATTTGAAATAAATTCAAATAAAATAAATAGAATTCATATAGTTGATCTCAATTGCATTAAAACTAACGCGTGTTGTAATTGTTGTGATTTGCATTAACTATTTCATGCATATAAGTCATAATGGTGATTCATGCCTCCTTATAGTCCACAATGTTTAATTAAGTAAATTGATATTTAGATTCAGAAATCATGTCCTTGAAATTGCTGATTAGCCATTCAGACTACAAGTTAATTTTGGACCTTCCATATTACCCCCAAAAAGAAAAATGGACCTTACAAAAATATCTCTAGTGTTATTTTCAGAGTTATAGTGTAAAAATGAAATAAAAAATTTGTAAGAAAACATAAATTTGTAAATAATTACAAAATTAAATTCACAGGTGTAATTACTTAGTTGGCACTTAAAGGTTTCTTTGATAAATGATTAGAGTTATGCACATATTAGTAATACATGAAATAGTTATAAAGGAATTTTAGTATTATTTCATGTAAAAATTAATCATACTATTTATATACTATTAGTTATTCTGTGTTTTATTATATATAAAATAATATATAAATTTTAACATAACTTATAGACATATTAACTATTAATTTTCTTGATTGCAAATTATATATTATATTAATTTTATGTATGAATAATTCGCCTCTTGATTAACTATCAAACGTGGTACTTACTTCCAAGTATATCATGGCCTAGTGGGCATGGTCCCATATGGGCCCGTCACCTATGGCTGTTAACCAAGGCTACTGCGCATACCTACATCATTAATATTTGATATATCAATTAATTAAGATTTGAGTCACGTAAGGATTGTTTAAATATAAGATGATTTTTAATATGATTTTTTTAATATTAATATTTCTGATCCGAAACTGTTTATGAGTGAGGGAAGAATTCTATTGATTTCATCACCATCTTTGTTAATACAATATTGTTGTTGTTACTTGTTATAGGAAAGGTTCAATTTTTATTTATTTTTATGTGTCAAATGTGATGACTTTTAGTTGGGAGTTGAAATTTTGCTTTCCCATAATTTGGCAGCAAGTACTGGAATTAGACATAATTGATGATGAAACCATTTTTTTGTTATATGTCGCTATTATTTTGTTTTTTGGCACAACATTTCTGACTAAAGTTTCAATATTTGTTGTCAAGTAAATCAACTTCACTCTAAATATATAAAGTTTTGAAATTTGTTATCTAAATTAACTTCATTCTAATATTAAACTACGTAACAGTTACGATATACATTTTTATCCTTTAGTCAAATGTTAAACATTTGAAATTCTAGATAGTAGAAAGAATACACCATAGTCTTAAATTGGCTATTTTTCTCTGAAGGATGAATTCATTAAAATGCATACTTATCTAACTTAAAAAATAATGAGATATATGGAAGTGATAATTTGTCAGAATATTTCATGTAAATATTTCAACTAAGTTTTGTTATAAATAAATATCTCAATATCTAAAACACTTTCTCAGCTGGGGAAATTGTGCATGTTTTCATTCGTCTATTAGCAATGGCGGCTCAAGCTAATTAGTGATCTAAATTAAAAAATAAATCCAAGCCTAATATTCAATTATTTTTTATTTTATAATTTCTAAGATGTAAAGTTATATTTTTCTTTTTAATAAATAACTTTATTTTTCTGTGATCTTAAATTAAAAAGATATATATATATATATATATATATAATAACAATATATTTTTTTAATCTTGTGGTCTTAAAGATATCATGTGGAAGTTAAATTTAAATATTGACAAAAAAGAAAAAAAAAATATTCTTTAATGTTTCAAAACGAACTAAAAAAAGACAAATAAATTAAAAGGCGTAGTATAATTATTTTGTTAAAGAAGGCTTATAATAAATTTATTATTACTAAAAAAAATTGTGTCTTTTAAATTTGGGGGCCTAAGGGAGATGCTTCATTTTTATAGGCAATAAGTCACCTCTGTCTATTATATAGTTAAGTTAACTACATAAAATATATCAATCTTCTTTAATACAAATCAACCCCAAATAGAAAGTGTCTAGATTTTACGAATTATTTTTTTTAGGTAAATATGTATAATAAATGAAAACGTTATATTTTATTTGAAGAACTTAACTACCTAATAAACAAATGAAAATACATATTAAAAAATTCATAATTTGAATCGAAAGAATTTATTTAGAATACTTTATTAAAAATTTAGGTGTTTAATAAAAACAAAACTCAGTTGAAGTATCTAAATAAAGTATTGAATAAGTTTAGGGATTCACCATGTATAAGAAAACCTTAAAGATAAAGGATGAGATATATAGTTAAAGAGACATCGAGAACACATGAATAAAGCAATGAGGAATAGATGTGTCCTTTTATGTTTCAAAAAAATCATCAATTTCTTGCTTGTTACCCTCCTTGAATTAAATGTCTCCAATGCATATTCATATGATTAACCCATATCCTTTCGTTATCAAATTGTTACCATCTCCTAAGAGACACTTTTGGAAACTAGCATTATAGATGATATTGGATAATCACGCATTGTGTATTATTTCTTTTGATTGATTTTTTTTTTTGGAACTTCAGGATAACCCACAGCCGCCACAATCTCTACCACAACCTCTGCCCTTCGGGTGAACACTCTGTAGTGAGCACTGGGTAAACCCCCCACTGTGTAATAGCCTGCAAGCCACACAGCGAATGTAAACTGCACTAGGCAAGCCCTATGCGACATGCTCGGCTCAGAAGGCATTGAGGGGGATTAATCCCGGGTCATCCGTGTTTCTTTTAATTGTTACTTTGTATAAACGCATAAGGAATTAAAGATCTTGATATAAATATAAGTATATCAATTTCTTATCAATATCAAGTAGGGTATTAAATATGTGAATTGAACTTAATTTGA
This sequence comes from Solanum stenotomum, assembly GCF_019186545.1. Lineage (NCBI taxonomy): Eukaryota > Viridiplantae > Streptophyta > Magnoliopsida > Solanales > Solanaceae > Solanum > Solanum stenotomum. The sequence continues at coordinate 843,104 of NC_064282.1, forward strand.
TCGGAGTTAATTTATGAATATATTATCAACCTGATCAAAAATTGTTTGGACCAGAAAAACACGTCATAATCCAAAAGTACATATTTTTTTTCTTCATTTCATTGTTTTATGTATTTTCCAGTCGTATATATAGTCGAGTTATAAATAAATAAATAAATCAATAACCCATCCCAATTTAAACGAATGAGATGATTTATACTTTCCGCAAACTAATTGTATCTGGTATCACCCCTAAAATACTTATACCAAAGATGAATTGTAGTAGGCTAGTAGATGCAAGAAAGTTGTTACCTAGTAGGAATGATAATCAATAAGTTTTTTTTTTTTATCTGCTATAATATATATATATATATTTAGTCAGTCTTGACAAAAAAAATACAATGATATATTTTTAGATTTAGTACGAGTAAGAATTTTTTTTAAAGTATCTATTTTACGTTAATAAAATGATTTATCGTTTTTTTATAGAAACATCTAACACTAATTTAAGATCATTAGTCTTAAAGAGTCTTTAGTTATTTTTTAAACTTTATTTCAAGATATAATATAATATATCACGTAAATAGGGACGGAAGAAGGAGTATTATTTCTTAATAAATTATGTGTTAATCCCCAGGCTAATCTATTAGAAGTACATTTTCCTACCTAATTTTAATTCACGTATTCCAAATTCTTAAAAGTCTAACCCCTATTAGCCTATGGGAAGTATTATGATCTCGTATTAATAATACGTAACCAAAAGGAAAATAATATGGTCGCATTATTTTACGTAAAAACTATTTAAATTTTATAGTGTTAACAATTGATTATATTATATTTCTATTATTTTTTCTCAAATTACAAAAATTTCTTAAATTTATAGGATCTCGAATTCATCACGTAACACGCGGATACATAACTCATGGATTGTGAATGATACATTACTTAATGAGAGGGATATATTTGAGAGGAAATAAGGATATGTATTCGAAAGGGGATAGGGATGTATTCGAGAGGGATAAAGATGTATCCGAAAGGGAATAAAGATGTATCCGAGAGGGGATACAGTGTATTCTTGAGGAAATTTTTGTAATTTGTTTTAACGATAGGAAATTTTAAAAATCATGATAAATTAAAATGTTTATTTATTTAATTTTTCCTCATTTTGTTGGGAATTTTAGTTCAAGTGCAAAAGAGTTTTTTCATATGCAATTTCATACAACATAACTACCTAATGAGTAAATTAACTAAATAACTATCAAACTATTAATAATCCAACATCAATCGGTGGGATGATAATTTGTCTCCTTATAGGATTTTTAGAGTTAAATTAGGCTAATGTTTATTTTGTTAATATGCATTTTATTTGAGGTTAGACTCACACATGATGTTTAACACACTCTATTTATCAGTCAAATTTGTCCGTCCCACATCGATTGTCAGAATAGTATTATTTGTCAGATGATTTTCATCTCTTGAACTAATTTTTGAATCCTGAGTTATATTTTCTTTTAACATAATAATAAAGAAGATAATAAAATGAAGGGAAAAAGTGATTTTGTAATAGGGTGGGGGCATGGATTATAGTGAAAGGTGAGAAAAATAGTATGAAAAGAACTGCAAATAAAAAAGTGGATGAAGTTGTCAATAGTCATAATAATAACTTCAAATCTTGATGTGTGCTCCCTTGTTTACATCCTTTTAAACTCTTTTTTTTTTTTTAAATAATAATAATTCAGTCTGACTTTACTGAAGAAATCAGCTAACGTATCTTTCTTTGTTTTTGACACACATCACATGTCCCATTATATATCCCCAAACTAACACCTAACTAAATGTATATGTAGCACACTTGACCCATTCCCCATTTTGGACGGTTTACTTTCTTTGATTTTCCCACATCAATTTCATTTTATATGACGATATTTAATCATCTGAGTAATATAAAATACGGACTCTAATGTGATGTTGCGTAGAGGCTCTTTAGAGATACATATTATTATAGCTATCGATCGCTTATTGTGTTGAATAATAATGGGGTTCTTTGAAACATCAAATAAGAAGTGATTGTAGATTATAAGTTTCTTATCATAGTGCATATGTCAAGAGTAACTTAATACTAGTGATTTTTACTTTTAATCAAGATATAAAATTTCTATAATTATATTTCTCATTGGAAAAGAAGGTTTAGGATTTAATAATGTGGCATGGAAATTTTAGGGTGAAATGGAATGGTCCCTGGTAGAGTGAAAGGGCGTGTTGATCGGTGAGATGGTCAGGAAAGTAAGGGGAAAATGAGTAATGCATAGCTGATTAGGGGGTCCATGTGCTTCCCACCTACTAAATGCCTTCACCGCTTCCTTCATTTCTCATATCCGATGTTCGATATTCATATTAAAATCAGACTATTTTAGATTCACACCAAGTAGGGCTCTATTTAAGATGAACAAATATTTTTTCATATTCAAAACTTGAATCTGAGAACTTTAATTAAGAAAAAAATAGTTTCATTCGTTGTACCACATCCGTTAACCGGTAAATGTACATCTCCATTTCCCTATATACGTACTCCTTCCCTTCACATGTCATGTGAACACTACTCCAATTTTGTTTAACCAAACCAAATAGTTCCAATCACTCATCCATCTAGGGAACTACAAAATTAAACAATTTTGTCTCTATATTTTTGTGTAGAATAAATTCGAGTAGATATATATGGGTAACGTGTTGTTTTTTGTGCATCACTTACTGGTTACATGTCCGTCCAACTTGGAGGAAAGTAAAACTGCATCCGTCGCACTTACTATTTCATTTCGTAACTGCAATATTGTGCCAAGTACCAATCGATGCAACTTGTTTAGAAGAAAATGTCTGTCAACTTTTTTAATTTTGATTTTTTTTTCACGTGATATATTTAAAATTATATGATTAAAAAATATTTAAGTTGGAATTATGTTTGATTCTATTTTTAAAATAAAATATCTAAAATTTGAATGTACTTCTTTAAATAATATGAGATATAATTTAAATGAGTTATTTTATACAAATAGGAAAATCGAGGAAATTAGAGAAAAATAAAATTGAAAAAAAAGTGAAAATAGGGTTTCAGAATTTTATGGAAAAATAATGATTTTTAAATAAAATGAAAAAATATCTTTAAAAAGTAAATAACTCTCATGGTCAAACTGATTCTAATAATTTAAGATGATAAGAGTCAATTATTTTTTTTAAAAGAATTTTCTATCAAGTCAACCGAAAAAAACAAATCAACTAGGTATAAGCTACTCACTCTGTTCCTATTTAATTGTCCATTTTTGAATTGGTACACCTACTAAAAAAATAATTAATGACATAATGTGTTTATCATTTTACCCCTATTAATTATAAAGTAGATGAAAAGTTCTACATTTTTTAAAGTAATTAGTCATTTAATTGAGGATATAATAGGTAAAAAAAAATTGTCCTTTCTTGATTTGTCAAAATGGACAAGTAGTTAGGGATAATTATAAAAGAAAAAGTGGACAAGTAATTAGGGACAGAGAAAATACTTATTTAGCAACTGATTAACTGAGAATTACCGATAAATTTTTTAGCTAACTTCATATTTATGGCGCATTATTTTTTCAAGCTGTGTATGAAACTATTACTATATAAATACATCCTTCCACATCATCTATAATCTATTTATTTAAAAATGAAAATTGAAAGTGTCTCTGCTTGTACTGTTCCCATACCCAACAGTACAAAAATAAACTGAACATGTCTAACCTATTGTTAGATCAGTTTATCACATGACTGATGTTTGTATATATCACGAGTAATGTTGATGTGATTTTTCAAAAAATTTACTTACTACTACCATTTATATTCAAGCAAACAACATGTACTAGGTGATCATGATGGTACAATTACATACTTCAATTATAAATTGCAAGTCCTAATTTTACATACTCATTTATGTTTAAGAGACATACAATTTATGTGCGTGTCTGCCATATTTTTATATAGTACTATAACTGAAATGAGTTGAGGGGTCTAAGGTTCAAATTTCAATAGAAACATAAAACTCTTAGTGATTTCTTTTGATCTGTCTTAATCTTTGTGGGTAGAGTTATGTGATACCCGTTAATAATAGAATGTAACAAATATCTCGTGAAATTACTAACGGACAAAACTGTCCTATATGATTAAGGCTACCTAAGTAAGTGTGATTGAGCTTAAATTTGAAAAAAGTCAAGAGGTAAAGACATTTTCTCAAATGGGGAATGGGCCATCATCAGTATTATTTGTTTTGTCTTGTGGTCCATTTTGTGGACTAAAGAGACATGCTATTAGTGCAATGTAAAGTCAACTGGACTGCTATTCAATTAAGATTAATATATTTTTGTTTTCGAGGAAGAAACAAACTTAGCATTGGTCGATTTATAGTTTTAGATCTAGCTATGAATAAGAACTTAAATCATGGCATTTATATGCTGTAGGTATTATATTATTGCAATAGATATGAGATTATTTTAACGAAATAGTTGACTCTATTGCACTAAATATCGTCCAAAAAGTTAAAAGAGTTGTTTGTAAATGAGATTGAGACATAATTATTATTGTTATTATAATAATTAAACAAGTTGAACAACATATGAAAAAATGTTTAGGGGGGCCGATCCCTATTCGATAAAAGTCAATTGACACTTTTTTTGTTGAGAAAATTGTAACTGAGCAGATTGGAGGATTGTTTAAGCCTTCTAAAAAGTTCATCATCTCATTAACCATCAATATAAGACTTTTATCAGGATACTATTATACTATATATGTTGAATTTTTTTGATATTATGTATGTATATATTCTTTTATTTATATTATAAAAACATTGGGTATGGATAGATGGTTGTCGGTCACCTTAATGTGTCAATTTTATAGGTGGCAAGCTACCAATTTAATTGTGTAGAATATTAGTAATAACTCCAGAGAAATTAAAGTCCAAACAACACATAATAAAGCCAATTGAATATTTGACGAAAGCTAATGTGTTTTGGTTAGAGTAGTGATATATGCATTTTCTTTGGAAATTAATATTATAATATAATGTTTCGAGAAAAAGTTCAAATGAAAGCGTTTACTTATTTCTATTTTTTCTTTCACCTATATATGATGTGCCTTTGTCACTTGATAATACCGTGTCCATGCAGTTTCCTAATTTTGACCATACTTTTATTATTTTCTTTTTTCATGTGAAGACTGACGTTTCAAAGACTCCAAGACTTGCTGAGATTTTGGAATATTTACAGGATATTAAAAAAATATTATATGTAACTAAGAAAACTTGGGGTTTTATTTTCGATATTTGGGATTTATTGTTGCGGTGAGCAATAAAAGGACTAAACATGTGAGGCATTTTTTCCAAAATTTAAATGTCAGTAAAGCAGCTTGACTTTGAATATACCAGTCTAGAAGGTAGATTAAATTTCAGTCTACTGATAAACTTTAATTATTTAATCAAAACCAAAAAATAATAATCATGATATCTCAATTTGATATTTTAAGTGTCAATTTAATTCGTTATATCGTGATACATAAATTTTTAAGATATTCATATGATTATTTTATAAGTTAAAGCATGCATTTAATATAATAAAAATTCATTAAAGTGTACAATTTTAAATTTGACGTGTTTACTAGTCCGGCTAACACTAAATCTAACTAATAACAAAGCATGAGGTCCCATTATTTGACTTAGCATTCACTTTTTTCCTCAAAAAAGGAGATAATGACGTTCATCCTTTTTCTCAAAGAAAAACTGATATAAATTAGGTTTTTGACTTGTTCATGTGGTTAGGTTTATGGAGATTTAAATTCCACATAAATATAAATTCATATAACATAATTCAGTGTACGATATTATTTTAGGTGTAAGAATATAAATAAAAATACTAAAATGACCAAATTTTACATTTCTCTCAAATTCAATCCAAACGTATTAAAGTTTTTTATGGGAATATGGAGCAGTCTAAGTTGAATTTTTATTTTTTCTTATTATGTAGGGCATCTCTTGTTCCTAATTTTCCTTTATGAATGTTTCTTTCGATTTAACACGCTTTTGCTTTCTTCCAAATTCCAATATATAGAAATTAGAATGCCCCAAAATTTCGATTTCTTTATCAAACTTCTTTTTTCAAAACTTATCCAAAAAGAATAGAAGAAAAAGATGTGTTTGTCCTTTCCGTACACATGGGAAAAGATGGATGCGTCTTTGATTGAAAGATGTAAAAAGCCATTGAGACAATTAGTCTAGGAAAAACACTACTTAAATAAGGCAAATAAAATAATATCAACTATATATTTTATGAAAGTTAATAGTTTAATCTCCCTTGTGCATGATCAATTTAATAACTCTATTAATTTAAAGTAGGATTATTATTAGGAAAATGGAGTAATCCGTGATTTTCCTGATTTATCATAATTTAGTCGTCTCATTTTAACTTGAGATAAAATTTAAGATAATATTTTTTTAGTCTTATAATCTTAAACTAAAAATATATAAAATGTATCAAAGTGTCACTTAATCTTGTGGTCTTAAATATATCATGTGAAAACTTAAATTTAATATATATATATATATATATATATATTTATTTTATTTTTTATTTTTTTTCATTTTTTAAAAACATTTTTATCTAAAAAGAAAAATAAACAAACAAAACAGACGGGATGTGCTTTGGGTCTTTCGGTCCTCTTTAAGATTATGGGCCTTTTAAGTTGGGATTTTGAGGCCCACTTCTCTAATCAGTCTTTAAAAATCTGCTAAAGTGTTGCTATAGAGCCCAATATCAAAAAGAATTTGAGCCCAGATGGATGGGCCTCACCCAATTCAATTCTGATAACTGTAATTAAATTACTTAAAAATGTACCTTTTAAAAAATAATCTATGATTTTAGCGATATTTTTTATTAATTACCATCTGTAGCAATATATAGCAATACTATAAGAAATCTACAATATATATTAAAAGTGAATTATGTATGCAATATATATGTATTATAACTATTTAAAATATATATTATGCTTGTTTGGTAAGAAATTGACACATTGTATTATATAAATTGTTCTCTGTAATATAAATTAAAACTTTATTATAATTGTATTAAAAATGATCAAGTGAAAATAAAATATTATTGTTATAAATAGTAAATATTTTCTTAATATAGTATATTTATATAAGTGTCCCTTTGTTACTCATCAAATGAGTGGTCACTTTAGCAAAAAAATATAACATCAACAATTCATTACTAAAAGTGGTATTATTCAATGGTGCACTATGATTGATAGCTAATTTAATTTTTAAAAAGAGATATATATAATAATCTAATCAAATACAACTTTCGATTAATGACGTGAAATGTTTTCTTAATTGTTGTGTCAAAATTGTAACGGACCGTAAAAAAAGAGCATTTCAAATGCAATGCTTTATTTAGTACTCCTATCAGTTAAATAATTTATAACCCCCCAAATATGTATAATTTGTTTTGAATCACAAACTTAGATTTCATTATTAAATTTTTTATTTAAGCTAGATAATATGAATTAGAAGAGGGAAAGTTGTAGCATATAATTCCAAACAAGGTGCAATGTATATAACAAGAAAGTGAAATAAGTATATTAATTCAAAACTTTCCTGCTGGACCTACCTACAATATATAATTTTTTAGATTTAGATTTGGATTTTAAATTTAGCATAAAATGTGAATGGGAGAAGATGTGACCAGTCATAAATACCATAAATATGTTTTCATACTTGCATGTGAAATGTTGTCAGTACGTTATGTGTCAACTTTTAAAGCTAGATATATAATTATTAATGCACAAAACATTAATTTATTGATAAAGCTTAATGTGAATATGACTACTACTACTACTCCTATTTTATTATTTTTTCAAAAATAGGAAAAAGAGTCTCGATTATTGAAGATTGATATTCCCCATTAGTTTGGGCAGTGAGCCGTGGGTTCCCATGATAGTATCCAAATTACCCCTAGGTTATCCATGCATATCAAATACCTGAAGCTCACGTGGGGTCTCAACTCTCAAGTAGATATGTTCTTGGTTAAAAAATCAAATCAAATCGCAATTCGAACTAAATCGATTAAAAAATTAATATTTGGTTTTTAAATTTTGAAAAATTGATACTATTTGGTTTGATTTTGGTTTTACTAAAAAATAAATTATATAATTATTTATATATTATTCATAAATAAAATATATATTTTGTTAAATTTTAAGTAATTTAAGTCTTTAACTTTACCATTTTCTCAAGTCCAACACTTAAATTTTAGCCCACTTATTACAATCATAAGTCCAAGTGCATCGAATTTATTACTTTAGTTTTTACCTACCATACATTTAATAAGATAGTTACACCTTCTCTTAATTGAATCATTTTGTTCGTGTAATGATAACTTTAGTATAGTTTTATTGTTTAATTGAACCAATAATAACTTTTCAGTGGATTGCAGATTGCTCATGTACTAGGTGTTTGTGTTTATCAAGATACGTATGTCCTAAAAAATTTATTACTTTCAAACTAAAAAATCAAAAAAACTGAATCAAACCGTCAATAACCAAACAAACGGTTATTTTTTTCGTTTGATTTTAGATATTTAAAAAACTGACTAGATTGGTTTAATTGTGGTTTTAACCAATAATCGATCCAAATCGAACCACGAACGTCCCTACTCTCAAATAGTATTCGTCATATTATTTTTGGTCCATTTTAATTTACAATCATTTTAAATAATAACCAAATTAAGTTATGTAATGAAAAATAAAAATAATGAAAGTTAAAAAGTATATATACCGTCAATATAAAGGTAAATACCATTGGTATAAATAATTAAAAAAAAAGATTATATGTATCGTCAATATAACATAGCGGTACAATAATATTTTAGAATGATGGTGTGAGATATAGGTTAAATAATAAATAATAGGAAGATCAGCTTGGCATTACGAGTCGTATAAAGAGATGGATATAGTTAGTGGTACAAAAGCTTGGTTTGGTTTGATTTTTCATTAAAAAAAAATTAAATTAATTATATCGATTTATTAAATTTAAAAGCCAAATTAAATCATGTAAAATCGGTTTTTTGGTTTTGGTTTAGTTGATTCTTTCGGTATTTTTTGGATTTTTGGTTTTTTTGGTCTTTTTTATAACTATACGGTGTTTGAAAAAGAGATCAAACATATTTTCACTTACCTATGTGAAAAGCTAAACTTAAGAAATGTTAAATGAATAGAAATTTTCGTAAAGACGATAAAATTCACATGAGTACAAAAAATATATTTTTGAAATATTAACGTTCATCATGTTAAATTAATAAGATTAAATGATTAGTCAAATTGAATACAAAACGAAATATTTACAAAGTAAATTGTTAATTTCAAATTTGAAAAACTATAACAATATAATTGTAACTTCGGATCTAAATACAAAATAAAATATTTACAAATTTTACAAGCCCAAATTTGAAATAAAATATATAAACATTGAAAACTATAAACTAACTAAAACTATATTAATAAAGTAGATTATAAATAATATTTTTTATTTATAAATAAAATAAAATTATATATATAACATATACAAAATTTTACATGCCCAAATTTGAAATAAAATAGAGAAAATTGTATATAATAGCAAATTATTAATTCAAATTAAATGCTATAGCTATAATTTACTTTATTTCCAATTCGCAGCTACTGTTTCATATAGTTTGCTATAGCAATTTCTCCGAGTGAAAGGACAAGAAAATGGCTGCTTCTTCGGCTGGTGTTACAAAACTGGCGGGATTCAGAATATACAAGAAATAGCGTCTGCTTCAGGCATATAGTTGTATATATATAAAAAAAAAAATCCATGAATTTTCAAATGCATATACAGATTCAAGTAATACAAATTTTTATTTATATACATATTACTATATATAATAAGTGGGAATATTTACTACTTAGCACATGACAAGTGTTGAATGATATGTGTTTAGATAATGTTGTACATTCTTCTTTTATGGTTGTACCTTTAAAATTTATATTATTGGACAATTTAACACCAATAATTACCTACCTCATTTGGGCCCATTTATATATATATATATATATATATAATAAGTGGGAATATCTACTGCTTAGCACATGACAAGTGTTTGATGATATGTGCTTAGATAGTGTTGTACATTTTTCTTTTATGGTTGTACCTTTAAAATTTATATTATTTGACAATTTAACACTATTAATTACCTACCTCATTTGGGCCCATTTATATATATATATAAAATAAGTCACAATGCAAAGATTTTTATAGTATTTAGTTACATTGTAACTATCTTGTTAGCTTTCAACTAAAAGTAGTACTTCTTTTAAATAATAAATATGTCATTGTATGAGCTATTTATTACTCATTCCTTTTGAATTTGTTAATTTGATTTTGATATGACACATAGTTTACTAAAGTAAATTAGATTTTGAGAAAAAACATTAAGTGATAGTTGAAGTTGTCCCAGATTTTTAAAAAGACACCTTAACTTTGCGTGCGTCCTATTACCCAACAAAACATTTAAAATCACAATAAATACACATTTTTTACACAATATTTCCACTTTGGACAAAAATATCCCTGAAGGATGCTTTGGTAATTTTCCTATGATGAATTCGTTTTGTTTGTTGTTTAATTTTTTTTAAATAATTGTATAAAATATTATAAATCACAATAATTATTTACTTAAATATTCAAAAGATATAAAAATATGTAAAAGATCTGATTAACTCTTCAAATTTTATCGGTGACACATAAATTGGACAAATGAAATAATATATATTATTTGAAAATTACTTAGAAAGTACAATAATTTACAGTAATTAACAATAGAATATTTTAAAGACAAAAAAAAATGATTGAATCTCGAAATTTTATTAGTACCACATAAATTGAGAAAGAAGAAATAACCTTTATTATTTGAAAAGTGCGTAAAAGATATTACAAATCATACAACAATAATTAGCAATTTAGATAATGATAAGGGGTAAACTATCCATTGATTTCATAAAGTGCACAAGTATTGTAGGACATTCCAAAATAGTATAATAGACAATAATTATTGGACGGATGGAGTAAGATTAAGTCTTTCTTTTAGTACTTTTCTCACATTAATTAATTTATCTCAGCATTCAATTAGTGAATCTTTAGTAGAATTAATTAGAATACTTTTTACTTAATACAATAAAAGTTCAAATAAGATTAACATAAAGAAAAATAAAAAAAATCCTAAAAATCTATCAATATATTAAACAACATACAACATATATAACAAAAGTTCTAATAAGATTAACAAAAAGGAAAAAAAAAAAACAAAATTCTTAAAAATCATCAACAAACTACATACAATATAAAAAGGGATAAGGGTCTGAAAAATACCTCAACTTTGGTCGGATTTGTTGTTGCGATACTAAACTTTCATAAGGACCTATTACCTCCCTAGACTATTTAATACCGTATTTTTTACCCCCTGAACTATTTAATAGTGTATTTTAAAGGTATATATGTGCCCACGTGGACACATTACTATTTATAATTTTGTATTATTTTTTATGTCCACGTGGGCTAATATATATGTTTAAAATACAGTATTAAATAGTCTAGGGAGTTAATAGGTCCTCATGAAAGTTTAGTATCGCAACAGCAAATCCGACCAAAGTTAGGATATTTTTCAGACCCTTATCCCAAATAAAAAGAAACCTATTCCAACAAAAGAATACATAAAGTTAAAATGAACTTTAAGAATTCTAGCATCTTAAGCATATTGAGGCAAACATTTTAATTTAATGTCATTTCTCTCCAAAGAAAGAAAGGCATTGAATATATTTTAATTTAATGTAAAATTGAATTTTTTGGGGTTATGAATATAAAAGGTTTGAAAGTTATGAATATTATTAATACTAATTAAAGGTATAATTTATGAATATGAAGAAGTGTGAGTTATGAAAATAACTTTTAAAAATAATATCATTGAGAAAAATTCAAAAAAGGAGGAAAAAGAAAAATGACAATGAAGGCCATAGAGAGCGTCACATCACCGTTTAAGGTAGTTCTACTGATAATTGTGAAGAAAGCATATTAATTGATTAAAAATCAAAAAGAGGTAATTAAACCCTAAAATATTATAAAGACATCTATAAAATTTGGTTGAAGCTCAAAATCTATTAGTGCCATATGAATTAGGATAGAGGAAATAACATATATTATTTGAAATAACATAAAATGTACTACAAATCACACAATAATTAGCAACTTCAAAATTTAAAGGACAAACAAAAATTTTGATCAACTCTCAAAATTCTACTAATGTCACATAGTTTGGGATAGAAAAAGTAATATATACGTAAAATGTGTTATAACTCATAATAATTAAATAACTTCAAAATCTAAAAGACATATACAAAATTTGCTTGACTTTCAAAATTCTATCAATGACACATAAATTGGGACAAAGAGAATATTGAAAATTACATAAAAAGTATTATTAACCACAATAATCAACAACTTAAAATTTAAAGAACATACAAAAAAGTTGTTTGACCGTTAAAATTTTATTAATGTCACATAAATTAAAATAAAAACTAAAAATATATGTTGGGCCCGTGCTAGCACGGGCTACTGTAACTAGTTACAATATATACATATACAATAGAAAAGTACAACAAAAAGAACATATACTTATACAAATTACAGTGAGAGAGTTTTGATATACAAACGTTTTATTTCGATTCAATTGTATACAAATTCAAATTTTATGTAAATATACAAACATATAAAATTGAATTGAGAGGCTGCCAGCAATTTATACAAATGAGAGGACAACGATTTATACAAACGGCTGCCAACAAAATTATACAAATTTGAAGAGGAGCCAGCGAGTTATACAATTTGATGCTCCATAGGCGATTAAACAAACTATAGATATAACATATAAATTTGATATTTGCTATATGTAAAAGTTGCTTAATAAAATATATAAACATTGAAAACTATAAACTAACTAAAAAAATATTAACAAAGTAGATTATAAATAATATTTTGTATCTCTAAATAATATATATATTATATTGGTTTGATTTGGGATCGATTTGATTTTTTCTTCTTTTAATATCAAATCATATCAAAAGTGGTTGATTTTTTTTTCAAGCGCCAAACCAACTAAATCAAACTACAAATTAATTTTTTTTTGAATTGATTTGATTCATCAATTCGATTTGACTTTACGATTTGACTGATACACTTTAGATATAGTATAGTAGGCTATATATGCGACAAAGGAAAAAAGGAGATGGTCATGAGTCGTTATCGTGTGGCAGAAAACGTCAAGAAATTAAGTGGGATATTTCTCTTATTTGAATCATTACTTCTTCCTCTTCTTCTTCTTCTTCTTTCTCATCAAAATACACTCACACAAGTAGCACAAAACAATGGGTGTTCTTGACCATATATCTGATATGTTTGATTGCTCTTCTCAACACTCCAAGCACAAAAGACGCAAACAATTACAGGTAACTTCTTTTTTTTGGGGTGCTTTGCTGTTTTCTTCAACTCTCAAGTCAGATCTCAAGATTTACTCTGAAATTAAACTTATTCCCCATATTAATTTTGTAGCCTATTACTAGGCATTTCACCATAGATTTGGAATTCATGTAGCTGGCTGGAGTTGAAAGGATTTGGAATATACTTAAACAACCTTTTAAGTAAAAACAGGTTACAAGCTATTTTCCGAATTCGATTTCAAATTAATCCACAAAATAGTAAGTGAGTAATTTTTATGAACAAACGGTCCTCCAGCTGCTGTTTAAGTTTATTCTTTTAAATACAATTTGGTTTCTCGAATCTAGCTGTCTCAGTTTTTGTAGATCTATTTTATACCAATTACCATGTATCTGCCGGCCACTTTCTGTTTTTTTTGTTAATGTGGGAGGAAATGCTTCAATATAACTCTCTACAAATTGCATAGAAGCATATGGAATTTTGCATAAAACATTTTTTTTGGTACATGTGTCACTTAATCAATAATGTTTGTTCAATCATAAAACACTCCATATACAAAAATTATACATGCTTCTTGGAGGTAACATGCAATCTTTGGTGTAATCCCACAAATGGCTTTGGGAGGGTATGATTTACACAAATCTTATTCCTGTTTGTACGGTAGATAGACTTTAACAAAAACCAATGAAATTATTATGATGTTGACATCTAAGTTAGCTCGAACACTATTTTTTGAGAAAAATCTCTTCTATAGTTAATAACAAGGCTAAATTATGAACTAAGTGATAAATGGGGCAGGTACTCCCTTTGTCCCATATCTTACTATAAATATTTGTTTCATATTACTTGATCACACTTATTAGGATATAAAAATTAATTTTTTTCCATTTTACATATTATCTTTGGAAGTTTAAATAAATTTTGAAGATTTATGATTTTCTTTAAGAGGTTAATTAATTAATATGAATAAATGTCAAAATTGTGAAGTCGATCAATCTATTACTAGAAAGTGGGTCGAAGGGAGTAAAAATGAATATCTATATTCAGTAAATGCGTGCTAATAATAGATTTGGGGTAGTCTTCCCATGTGCACGCTCTCTTCTCGTTAATAGCATTTCTCCTATAACTATGTCTACTTATTTTGTAGTCACATGATCTAGTCTAATGCCTTTATTTATTGTTGTCCTTTTGTTTTCTTCTTAAAAAAAATATTTCTCTACCTATTTTTCTTTCTTTATAACCAAAGTGAGTATTTCATAGCTTTTCAAAAGCAAAAGCAAAAGTAGAAAGTTTCCATCAAGAGTGATGTGTTGCAGAAAGGATAGTGCAGATTCAGTATCCCCTTTGGGCCTCCACTGAAATGTACATATCTTGGCTGGGCCATATCCTATTTTTATTTATGGACCTGCCAAGAAATAACTTATGTGCACTAATACTCTTTTAAACATCATTTGGGTTGATATTTATGTGGCACCGTTTAAAGAAAAAAAAACTTTCGAAACTTGTGGTCTAGAATAACCTATACATATAACATATTTGTATGTTTATAAATCAGTTTATTAAGGATAAGAAGTGAATCTTAAAAGTTGAATTGTTTTAGTTATAGCTTTATGGAGGGACTCAAAAGAAAAGAATGTTACATAAATTAGAACTGATGGAGTGTCAAATTCTTCTTGCTATACACAGTTACCAATTGTTACATTTTACTAATGGCATCATACAAAAGTTAGACTATTTTCTAGTCCACATTGACTATATTACTTAGACTTATACCACCTCACTTTATCTTTCCATTCTCTTGGCTAGCGTTTGACCCTAGATTTAGTTGAAACTTAAAATAACAAGTTTTTGAAGTTGAAAAAATAGTTTTTGGAAATTGAAGTTGTATTAAGACATGCATTTTCTTTGGAAAAAAATATTGAAGTTTTGAGAGTGGAATTGAAATTTCACCCAAAAACTAGTGTTCAATTATTGTTTTGAAAATCTATGGCCAAATGGAAGTCGAGATACGTGCCAAGGTAGTGTTGTAGATTATAAGTTGCTAGATTTGATAATAAGAAACTTTGGATTTTCAGACAGTGGAGATAAAAGTGAAGATGGACTGTGAAGGCTGTGAGAGGAAAGTGCGAAGGTCTGTTGAGGGAATGAAAGGAGTTTCGTCCGTGACAATAGAGCCTAAACAGCACAAGCTCACAGTAGTAGGCTATGTGGATCCAGAGAAAGTTGTGGCTCGTGTAGCCCATCGCACAGGTAAGAAGGCAGAGATTTGGCCCTATGTCCCATACGATGTCGTTGCTCATCCCTATGCACAGGGTGTTTATGATAAGAAGGCTCCTGCTGGATACGTGCGAAGAGATGATTTCCAAACTAACCAGCTTGCTCGTGCCAGTTCTACTGAAGTTCGCTATACTACTGCCTTTAGCGACGAGAATCCTGCAGCCTGTGTGGTCATGTGAACTAAAATACTGCTGCTGCTATGAATACTATATTATGAATCTTGTACCATAGTACATTAGTACTCTGTTATTGTTAAATTTGTATTGGTTTGTGGTGTTGATTCCTCCTTTTAAGTTTTGATCATAGTGCTATTTTCTGTTGAAGCTAAAAGTTTTATCATGATTGTACGTACTGTATTGTTAAATCGATGAGTATTCTGTTCTTGAAAGATGAAATGGAGTACTGGAACCCGTTAAATTGACTGTTTCTGTTGCCACAAACCATTAGATTGCAGGGAGCAAGGAAACTGTGAAAGTGATTTCTTTGTCATTGAAATTTTCTGTTTACTTCCATTAACAAAAAGAAATTGTTAACAGTGTTGTGATTGACATTTAGATATGTGAGTTTGGGTATGTATAGCTGTTGGATTTTTTCAGATTGTTGCTTTTTGTAAAGCATCAGTGCATGCCTGCCAAACTTTTTGTTTTGAGATTTTGTTTCTTTATAAAAGTCTAGTGGGAATTTAGGTTGGAAAGCAATGAGTGATGGACTATTTGGAAAACTCTTAGGAGTAATATGGAATTTCTAGCTAAAGAATTCCATAATTATTAAGAAACTAGTAGCTTTTTGGGAACGTGCATTGCTGTTTATGCCTTATTTAAAAAGTTAAAAGTCAACATTCTTCAAATAACTCGGAAAAAATTGTGTAGTCCAGTGCAAATTTTTAATGCGGTGATCTTTTCTCCAAAAAAAAAGAAAAAGTAACCACCTTATGAGAGTTATTATTAATTACATCGGAAGAAAATGTAGTAAAGAGAAGGACAATTTGAAATAGGGAAACAATAAACATCTTTGTCAATACAACATTATTTGTTTCATGAATTCTGACTAAAATAACAGAAAAAATGAATAAAAGTATAAGCCCTCAGTAATATAGTAAATAGTGCTTATAGCTCACAATCAATTTCATCTAAATGATATACATCTAAAAGTAAAAAGAGAAAGAATCATTGAAAATTACTACTGCTGTAGTAACTTTGTGTTCAAATTCAACAGGAGGATTAACCTGCTCCTTAAGTTTGGTATGCAACTAGGGAGTGTATTGGTCGGTTCAGTTCGGTTTTAAGTATTATCAGTTTTTAAATATGCTAAATCGATAATCATACCAATAAGATATTTGTTATCGGTTTTTTGTTTAACCAATAAGAAAATACTTTCAAAATAAATATATGACTTGTCCAATAATTTAACGCAAAATAAAAAAAGAGAGAAATCTAATTACTCATTGAGTGCAAAAACTCTTCTTAGTGTAGTAAAAGTATAGCAAATACTCACAATTTACAACCCAAGTTATTGCCTAACCCTTGCCATCGTCATTGCAAACCCTAGACGTCGTCGTTCTTAATTACTCATTAAGATGGCAAAGTACATAAGAACTGCATAGTCCATTCTTTCTTCATTTTATCTTACACTCTAGTCACTCAAGTTTCATTTCAGTTCTTTTTGCATCTTAATATACAAGTAGTAATATTTACTTAACTTATGGATCAGTTACGGGCTTTTGGGCTTCTTCAATAAATTAATTACTGTGAATATGAAATACTTTTACAACATTGTTCTTAATATTGAAGGAATAATTTATTGAGCAACTTACAAAAATGACTATATTTATAGGGTTATTAAAGTTTAATAGCTATAAGTATGTTATTTTTAGAAAAAAATTACTACAATTTACTCTTTCCGTTTAAAAAAAAATGACCTCCTTTCCTTTTTAGTCTGTTTCTAAAAGAATGACCTCTTTCTTTTTTTTGATAACATTTTAATTTCAGTTTTCCACGTGGCATGTTTAATACCCCAAGATTAAAGGGCAATTTTGTACATTTGACATAACTTTACTTCGGGACCACATGATTAAGAAATATTCTTTATTTTCTTAAACTCCGTGTCAAGTAAAACTAAGACCATTCTTTGTGAAACAAAGGGAGTATATCTTTTTCTAACTGTAGTTCTTTATATGCTTTTATTTTTCTATTTAAACAGTAATACAATTTTAATCACAATGAACTAAATAAGAAAAATGTATTTATTGTGTACCGTTAGCATATAAATACTTTGAATTCAAATTGGTATCTCTATTTATAAAACTTAAGGGGTCGTTTGGTAGAGTGTATTAGGAAATATAATGCATGCATTTGGTGTGTGTATTAGTAGTACCTTGTTTGGTACACTTTTTCATGTCATGTATAACTAATGCAAACTCTATTGTGTATTACTAATACCAAGGAATTCTAGGTATTAGTAATGCATAACATTTTAACACTTGCATTAGATTAAATAATTACAAAACTACCCTTAAAGCCTTTTCATTTTCTTTGTTGTCATAAGTTTTTTTTTTAATTTTGATTTGTTTTTTAGTTTTTTTTTTTAATTTATTGGTGTTTTAATAGGCTTTATGGCCTCTTAAGTATTTTTTATTTTTTTAAAAATAAAAATTGAATTTCAATATAATTTAATCACAATTTTTACTATTGTGACGATAAATTTGATATAAAAAATTGTTTGCAAACTTTTCACAATTTTTTTTTACGCAATAGTACAACTATTTAATATTATTTTTGAAAAAAAGAAGAAGAAAAGTTAATGGTGTTTTAGCAAAGAAATCTTTTTTGATGTTTTAGCAAAGAACTTTATTGCAAAAGAACTGTACAAATAAATAAAGTGTGAAAGGTATTTTTGTAAACATATATTTTTTTAATAGAAATTATGCAAGATTTGTTATTTCTAATATATCAAACCAAACAATGTATAAGAAATAATGCTTGCATAACTAATGCAGGCATTACTATTGCAAGACTACTAATGCAAGCATTACTAATGCACCCTATTTTGTATTATTCTTATACACTCTACCAAACGATCATTAAAGTATTAAATCTCTTAAACCAAATATTTCTTCATTTTTATAAATTTGTTGGGCTAGTGAGCTTTATTAAGTTTCATTTATTAGAAGAGACTCCAAACAGAGGGTTTCCAGCAACAAGTTGAACTCAAATTATATCATGAAATGAACCTCCGATCCAAAATCAACATCCTCTCTAACCTGAGAAATCGTCTTCAAACAGAAAGCAGACGTTTGTATAGTGCGATTTCATATCATGATATAAAAATTCAAATTCTCCAAAAACTCGTTTTGGGAATTTCAAATCATGATTTGAGTTTTTAACTACAAAAAATTGATTCATATGTTTATATTTTTTTAAAAACAATCTACATTTTGAAATATCTACAACCATTTATTTCATATGTAAATAAAATTTATAATTACATTTAAATCATTTATATCTGATATAACCATTATACCAACATATAATTATTATTTCAAATCAATTCCTACTTGACTATTTATAACCACCAAATTCATTATTTTTTATCAAATTTATTTACCGACCAGATTGACCAACAAATGGTACAAAGTAACAATATTTGTTTGTCTTCTCAGTCACATGATCGAAAAATGCAAGTTCAACGTGAGAATATACATACTATGTGAGAAGATACATTAAATACTTGTATACAACTTAATGACTTATGTTCAATTTTAGTTTTTAAATATATTGAAGTTTCTCAATAAATGTCTTTTTTTTTTTCAAAATAACTTTGTAATAGTGTATTATTATATTTATAAACTTCTGCTTTTTGGTAAAGATTTTTTAACTAAAGAATTTCATACTTTTTTAGAAATTAAGAAAAAACAAAAAATAACAGGGACTAACATGGAATTTTTAGCTAAAATTAGTCCTTTGTGGCACGAATAAATCTATTTAATCTTTCAAATATAATATTGACCATCTTTAGTTTCTTAAATTTACTGAAGTGAAACACCTTTGATCCCAACTAATAGAATGAACTTAAAAGCTAATGGTGACTATCACAAGCCAATACTAAAAACACGACAAAAACCAAGAAAAAAGCCAACTGTGGTTGTTTGCTTCAAAAAAATTGGAAAAACAACGATCGATGGAGGTTCGATCATTTAAATACTCCAATAAATAAAGAACTTGTATATGGTACTCCCTCTGTTTCTAATTACTTGTCCATTTTTTCTTTTATAGTTATCCCTAATTACTTGTCCATTTTGACAAATTAAGAAAGAACAATTTTTATTTACCTATTATACCCTCAATTAAATGACTAATTACTTTGAAAATTTTTGAAAAATGTAAAATTTTTCACCCATTATGTTTTCTTGAGAAAGTATTAACCAATCGATATAAATATTTTTGGTCCAGCAGTCAGTGGTGTAAGTTGCAACTTCCCCTTCATAATTTGTATGCGTGAAATTCCAAAAATGGACCTTGGACTACCACAACAGGCCCAAGTTCACTGTGATCCACTGGAGCAGTAGAAAGTACTAACAACAGTACTTATAAGCTACATCCATAGTTTTCCAACCGCCTTTCGTAGACTCCATTTTCCATTTTTGGCGGGAAACAGAAAACCCTCATTCTCCATCAACAATGGCAGAAGAAGAAATGGAGGCGGCGGGAGAAACCGAACAAGAGGTAGAAGAGGAGTTCGCCGTTTGGAAGAAGAACACGCCGTTGCTCTACGATCTTGTCGTCTGTCATGCCCTTGAATGGCCGTCTCTCACCGTTCAATGGCTTCCGTTCCCCACCACCGACGACGGTGCTTTTTCTGTACACAAGCTCATTCTCGGAACTCACACCTCCGACGATTGCCCCAACTTCCTCATGGTCGCAAATGTTCATCTCCCTCGTAATCCTGCTTCAGGACTTGAACACAATCTCATGAAGCCTCAAATCCCTAAGGTCTGTAACTCCTTACAATCGGTTAAACTGCACTAATATTTGAAAAAAAGTTATGCCCTATCTGTTAAAATGCGCTCTATATTCGTGTTGAGTGATACATATGTGTACATATATGAACTGTTTGATGAAATATCCAAATGAAGAAAGTTCTTTGTTATGCATATGTGGTGCCTATCTATTGATGTTTATATGAAGGAAGTTTAATCTGGAATTGTTTTTTTCCCAAGTGTTAAGACCTGTGAATTAATTGGTCAATTAAGTTTTTCTAGTGTTCACAGGTAGAGATAGTACACAAGATTCATGTTGATGGAGAAGTGAATAGGGCGAGATGTATGCCACAGAAGCCAGCTGTAGTTGCAGCAAAGACTAGTAGCTCTGAAGTTTATGTCTTTGACTCAGCTAAACAACCCCTTGATCATGAAGGTGGGTCTTGTAACCCTGATGTTAGACTTCGAGGGCATGATAAAGAAGGTTATGGCTTGTCGTGGAGCCCGTTTAAAGAGGGTTTTCTTTTGAGTGGTTCAAATGATCAGAAGATTTGTTTGTGGGATGTATCTGCATTGCCTCAAGATAAAGTGCTTATGGCCCATCATACTTATGAGGTAATGTGATCTGTCCTTTCACCCAATGTGCTGATTCAACTGAGTTTCTTTTGTTGATTCTGGAGTTGAATATCACTGCAGCAGATGAATTTAATTGTGGTATTTTTGTATAGGAGCATGAAGATGTAGTTGAGGACGTGTCATGGCATCCAAAGAATGAGAACCTATTTGGTTCGGTCGGAGATGATTGTCGTCTGATCATTTGGGACTTACGGACAAACAAAGCCCAACAGTCGGTTTTAGCGCATGAGAAAGAGGCCAGTGTCTTTAAATTCCATCTTGTTTAATATTTTACTAGACACTTTTTGATCTGTATCATTGAGATCGATCTCTACTATGTTTATCTAATTGTTTAATGATAACCCATAGATCATGCGCTAGGCACCCAATATGGTGTTAAGAGAAACATATGAAACTATGATGTGGAACAAAAAGTAGATTGTTATTCATGACTCGTGTACAATGTTGGCTGAAAGGAAACAATCTCTTTATTGTACAGAAGAAACATTCTGAACTTTATCCACGGCTCATGTGCTATGCTAATTGTTAAGAAACTAGATGAGGAGTCTTGGGCCTCTGCATTATATTCATTTTAGTTATGACAGCTTCATATGGAACTACTATGATAGGACCGTTGAGATGTCATGAGTATTGGAATAATGGGACCTCCAACAATGGGTTATCCTTGGGACATTTTAGTGGTTTTAACTTTTATTTTTATCTGTTTGAGAGGTTAATCCTGTCACCTGCTTCACATGCATTAATGAATTGCGAAATCAGAAAGTGAATAACATGTGCACCGTCTGAACAAACTTTTCCTCAATACTTTTCCTGATGCAGTCTCGCTGATCTTGTTTGTTCTTCCTCTCTGCAGGTGAATTATTTATCTTTCAACTCATATACTGAGTGGGTTCTTGCTACAGCATCGTCAGATAGTACTGTTGGTCTGTTCGACATGCGAAAGCTTAGCTCTCCATTGCATGTGTTTGGCAGTCATACGTATGTCCTTCAGCTTATTTCAAGTCTCCAAATTTATTGTAGTCAATTTTTTAAGTCACTCCATTATTTTATTGGCTTGGTGACTCTGCAAATCACAGTTTGCTGATGCTCGTCTCCGGTGATGACTGACTTGTTAATATTTGGATCCCTTAGTATGCAATACAGAACTCCTTTTGAAACAAAAAACATATGAAAACTATGAAGTATCTGTCAAATCTACTTGTTGTGGTGCAGTTCTTTCATCATTGTTGCATTATTTTGCCTGTGTATGCACACTGAAATTGGTCAAATCTGTTGTTGCTTTTGAGCCCCGCTTATGCTCTTCCTCAGCTAATTCCTAGTTTCTTTGATGACATTGCAATAGGAATTCTCATGCATTCTGCTAAAATGTGAACAACTTGTGTACCTCTTGTTTCTACAATTGATAAATTTTTTGTCACTAAACCTTTTTGCAGGGATGAGGTATTCCAGGTAGAATGGGATCCTAATCATGAGACTGTACTGGCATCTTCAGGTGGTGATAGAAGGTTGATGGTCTGGGATCTTAACAGGTACATCATGCATGAAATGAATTCCACTACACAAAAATGATGGTGGTGGATTATCAGTTATCACTAAAGTTTAATGAGAAATAATGGTGATAATAACCAAAGAATGAATTGTATGGTTTACACTTTTTGTCTGACAATAAGATTGTTGTCTTCAGGATTGGTGACGAGCAATTGGAAGGGGAAGCTGAAGACGGGCCCTCCGAACTTCTTTTCTCTCATGGTGGTCACAAAGCAAAAATATCTGATTTTTCATGGAACAAGAATGAGCCATGGGTCATTTCAAGTGTAGCAGAAGACAATTGTGTCCAAGTCTGGCAGATGGCTGAGAGCATCTACCGTGAGGACAATGACAATGGCAACTGCTGAGATGTTCAATTTTCTCTCCATTAGTAATTGTATGCTGCAGATGTGAACTAGAAGAGTGTTATATATGGCATCAAATATAAAAACTTTATTAGGTGCAGAATCATCAAGTAGAAGAGTACCGTTGATATGTGTGGATTGCATTGTTAACTTAAAGGCATACATTGAGAACTGAATCCATGTGCGAGCCACTTGTACTATTAATCATGGTGGTTTGAACTCGCTAGACTTTTTATTTTATTATAGGTCTCGGTGCAAACTTTGTTAGTAGGGAGTACTTTTATCTCTTGGCCAATTTGCTGAACTCATGTTTATGGTACGTGATGATGAGCCAATGGCAAGTGTCAACAATCCTACCTGTCTGCTTGCTCCAAATATGAATCCCCATTAATCATGAATCATGATTGAACCATCAAAGCAAAAAAATAATTTAAACACAATCAACAATGTACAACTCAGTTGAAACATCAAATTCAAATTTCACATAAAAAAGGGGAGACACAGATTTTGTTCTTCCCCTGCCAACCATTCCATGACCCATAGAAAAGGAGAAAAAACCCACGAGGGCATATGGAATACCACATATTTCACCAATCATGGTAAGATTTATCCTATTTCCTGCAGCTCAAACTAAACACCACCTATATGGTGCCACAAGTAATATAAAGGGAACAGAAACTGAGAAACCAAGCAAATACACTTCAATAATTTGTCAAGAGTGTTCCACTCTTGATAGCAGAACCACGAGCATTAATAAAAAGCCACCATCTATTTCAAATTTAGCGGTTTCAAATTCACATAATCTAAGAAAGAGAACTATCAATTTAGACATCCATAGGGAAAAGGCCACATTCATCAAAGATCAAAGAATGAATAAATACAACAGTGAGGAATAAAGCTTCCAGATCTTCACAGAAAACCACAACCCTTGGTATCCTCTTCATGAGTTCTGCTAGCTATATCCGTTCGGTTGTTTCTGCTTTACATGACTGTTGATAAACAACCGACACTCAGATACCTCCTAGACCACCAACTCAACAGCCAGAAGAAGATTCTCAATTTGAACTCAGCAAGGTAGAGAAACTGGGAGAAACCCCCAGAGAGGGCACATAATTTCTCCCAGTAGAGAGCACATGACAAAACATACTTATTCTCAAGAACAATGATGCTCTCCTAAGAAGTTCATCATGTTGTTGTTGTATGCGTGCCTCCTGAAAAAGTAAAGCAAATCAAAGATCAATATAAAGGAGAACAGCCAGGAGGGTTAAACACAAAACTAAGTTGTCATTCTACCCTGGTACATCAACGTGTTTATCACTCAGCTCAATGAAAGAGAAGTCAAACTTGAAGCCACCGGTTCTTTTGCACCACCAACTCCATTAAAACACAGAATAACTCACTTTCATTAATTTTAATAATACAAATGTCATCAACCAATACACAACATAGACGCTTGGAAATAGTTATTTTGACAGGCATTGCAAATACATGGATCTTTCTTTTGTCGAAAAAACGAACTTTTTTCCTAAACAAGTCTTAAGGACAAAAGTTCTGGCAAAGATGCCAGAAGCCACCCAAGATCTCCGACACTCCTTTCGGATCAAGAAGATTGCACTAACTGTTTCAGTTCACAAATTTCAGAGTGAAATCAAACACATAAAGATTCCTTTTTTTGGCATTAATGGAACTAACAAAGTTTACAAGCTACACAAAAGGGATTCAATAGGATGCAAACTTTAGCATTTAAATTCTTCTTGTCATCATAATTTTAGAATTTCAGTCAAAAGATAATTATGTCTGGATATTAATCAAGCTGAGCAAGAGTGTTTTTTCTCTTTTTGTAATAAGGTATGCCAAAACTTCTATTCACAGAGCATCCATTATATGCTCTATTTGCAGCAAAATATCAGACACCTAACAATTCTTTTTACCTACTCAGTAACTCACGGACTGGAAGGAATCAATATATTCTTCCAAATCATCTACTAAATCCAACTTACACCAAAAACTAAAAGATTTATACACTTCTCCCAAGGATGTGCTGGTGTAGTTTATCTTCAAAGCATCTTTGATTCTATTCTTTCCAAATGCACCAGATTCCTCACCACAGAAATGTGATCCAGACTTTCTTGAATATTTTCATTGTTTTCACTCCATATTAGCAGAGGCATTATCACGACTAGTTTTTCTTTAGCATACATATATTTAGTTGCAAACAATTTCCAGGGACTTGAGGACGGCCCTGAATGCTTAGATAATATTGGATCTTCGGGAAATGGTATCAGAATCTGCATCAGTCCTACTTAAATACCAATAATTTAAAGTTCAGATGTACTTGCACACCCCAACTCTTAATAAGGAAAAAATGTTTTAGTTGTAGTTGATCTTAGTTCAAATGTACTTATAAATTGTTTTATAATGACTACTATATTATACCAATTTTTAATTAAATATTTGTCTAAACTAGATCAAAATTAGATGCTTGGATTCTTGTTACTTGGAACCCCTTCAGCATTTTCTTTTCTTTTTCTTGTTCAGAAATCGAGGGAGTACTATCAAGCATGTCAATGTTTACTCTCTTCATTTATTTGGAAATCAAATTAAGTACCATTACCATAAAAATCACCTATATATACAAATATAATATAATATAATATAACATTTATATATACACACGCCAACATTAGATAACATTTTATATAAACACACCAACATTAGATAACATTTTATATACACACACCAACATTAGATAACAATGTCTTCATCAAAGTCCAGAAGATTAAGGCTTACTACTCTAAGCATTTCCAGGTTAAATTCAAGGGAAGAAAAGAGGGGAAGACTAAATACAGAGCCAGAATAGCCTCATAATTCAGGACAAAAACAAGTACAACCCTCCAAAATATCGTTTAAGTCGTCCGTTTTACTAACAAGGTTTGGGTTTAGTCCCAACCTGCTGCAAGTGTAAGACACTGAAGATAGATTTTACTGTCAAGAGTGATTTGCTTAAAGGTGAGTAGAAGCAAAATTACAATGGCATTTAACCCATTTTTGTAAAACAGCAATGGCAGTTCTGCTGGACGAATAAGTAGTTTTGGATTTCTATGTTTGTGTTTTTTCTTTCGCGTGGGAGGAGGGGGTTTGGCTAATATTGGAAAAATTAAAATGGCATTCCTAATGATGTGTTGTGCACACGTGCTATTGTTTAATGCATTTGGTCATTGGTGATGGTGGAGTTCTCGAGGAAGATGGTGGTAGCTTTGGTGTTGGTTGAAGATGGTTGCCGGGGAGGTGTAAAGTGGAGGGGGATTCGTTGTCGACAAGAAGGGGAAAACATGAATTACATCCTCTATGCGTCGCTCTGTTATGTGGGTAGAGAATGGTGACCGAGGATGTACGGAAGGAGGAAGAAGATGGTGTTATAAGAGAGGAAATGTTGGTATTTTTTTACCATGTCAACATAATATAACCTATTCACACGCTCAAATATAAGTGAAAATCACTATTTACCATGACAGTTGAGGTACATTTTTTTTTATGTATTCACACATTTCCTCCATATATATATAAACAAAAGACTTTTTTTATATATACATGCATTCCCTCCATCCATTTTATATGACGATATTTGACCAAATAGGAGGTTCGAGAAGTTGATTTGACTTATGAATTATATTAGTTAATAGAAGAACAACAACATACCTAGTGTAATCCCATGCCACAAGTGGGGACTGGGAGGGGAGGGTGTACGCAAATCTTACCCCTACCTTGGAAGGTAGAGTGGTTGTTTAAAATAGACCATCACCTCACAAAAAAGCAAATCAAAGCAGTTTGGGAAAAGAACTATGGAAGTGAAGAGGCTACGATAAAATACTAATGATAGGCTGGGGAAATATATTAGTTAATAGTTACTGTTAAAAAAATATTAAAGTAGCGGTTCGACTAGATGAGTAACTGTACACAATAAAGATACCCTTTTGTGAAAGTAAAGAAATTAAGTCCTAGTCTTAAATAGATACTGCACTCATGTGACTAAAGGACAATGCTTAGTTAAGTTAAGTTGTAAAATAGTTAACATAGTCGAATTTTCAGATAATATCAACTTTAAGAGAAAATGCACATCAATTCACCTTTTCTCTTGCTTCGACCAGAAGTGTTGTCAGTAGGTGTGCTATTACCCACAACACACCCAGGAACCTCCTCCAGCCCAGTGGTTTGATTACCCAAGCATTGGAGAGTCTCAAATTCACAGTTGTTGAAGCCTTGTCCATTTAATACAGTGCCATCTGAGCTTTTACCTTCTGCACCTGGGTGGAGGCAATAAACCTGATCATCACATTGTAGATTGCAAGAGTTCACCACATATGCTCCAGGAAAGTTAGGATTAACTATGTGCTGATATGTATTGCCACTCTTCATGGGCTTCTGATATGGAAATGATCCAATTTCCCCTTCAATCCTTCCTCGTATATCCACAAGCAAACACTTTAGCCTAGCAACCTCCGCTTCCAATACGGCCTGACCCTGCAGCCTCTTCAAGAGTTGCTGATTTATAGCCCTCAATCTGACAACTTCATCCTCTAATGAAGCAGCCCGGGCCTTCTTTTTCTCACGATACTTGCGAACAGCTTCCTTATTACCCACAGGGCGTTTCTTCCCTTTATTATCTGCAGACTCTGCAGTATCATCACTGGGGTTCTTATCGTCATCTGTGGTAGGCACAATTTTGGTGTGAACATGGTAACAAGTGTGAGTATGAGAGTTATCAGGACCAGGCGGGTTACAAGTGTGGGCATGAGTACAGGCATGCGCATCCTTGAGAATCTCATTGAAAAAGCTGTCCATTGAACTACTAAATTCACCAAAATTCGAACTTGACAACATTTCTTGGTTAGAAATGTCCAGCTCCCCGTCAGCCATAATAGAAACCTCAAAAGTAACCAATATGTCAGAATCTGCAGTAAAACACTAGCAATTCAGAAACCCTCTACGCAATTTTCAAACTAAGATAAAAAAAAAAAAAACCTAACAACTAGTCCAGGCAAAAACAGAGCAAACCCTAAAGAAAGGAAATCCAAGTACACAAGACATAAAGTTTTCAACTTGAACATAAAAGATACAATATTTACAATTTCCTAAAAAACCCAAATCTTGAAATTGAAATTCTGGCATAAAATTTCAATCTGGGTCAAATTCAAATAACTTAGAAGAAACAACCCACCAAATCACAACAAAGCTAGGCCATGGATTCCGATTCATCGAAATCAATAACAAAACAGTAAAATTGAATTGAAACCAACTGAAAAAGACACAAAAAAGAAAGCACTTACAGTGAAGCAGAGTCTGAGGCGTGAAAAAGGAGAGAAAATGGGGGTGTGAGGAAAAATGAAGGAACCCTAGAAAAGGGGTGTTAAGATGTCAAATTGTTTTAATGGCGGAAAAAGAATGGAGGAAAACAGAGGGGCCACTGGTCAAGATTCCAACACATACACATAACACACATGCGCGCGCACACAAACACAAACGACTGCTTGGCTGCTGCAAATTGAGCTCCCTCTTTTCCCCTTTCTGCAAATTTCACGACTCAATTTGTTATTTATACCTATTTGAGGGGCCGATCCTAATTATTTTTTTATACCGACTCAATTAGCGATGTACAATCAACTACTTTCTTTTTTCCTCATTTTTATCACAGTCATTTGATATCATATTAGAATTTGATTAATTTATATTTATATTTTATAGGGATCATAATAGTCCTGTCAAGAATTTTTTCATGCTCAAGTATCGAATTAGTGACCTCTAATTAAAGGAGTATTACCACAATCAACTAGTTTCTTTTTGCACGGCAATTTCCTATGTTTTACTCTTTTTTTTTTTTTTTTTTTTCATATTATTTAAAAATTAGTAGTATCAATAAATAATGAAATATTGTTTTTTATAACTAGCTTTGTTTTTTATTTTTATGAATTTTGTCCATGATTTCAATAGGTTTTGAAAAATATTTTAAGTGAAATAATTATTTTTTGGGACCTTTTCTTTTATGCACATTCCTTTTTTCTATTATTTGAAGTTGTATAGCTACAAATTGGTCTTACCTTTCTTAATTTTTCTAAATTTTCATTAATTATCTAATATCTTTATATAAGCTGACTTCGATAATATAATAATATAAAAAGTATTATACATTAAAGTTTAGATTTTAATGTTTCTATTTTCTGGATTTTAAAAATATAATATATGCAAGTGTTCCATCTTTCACATGTTCAACCCAATAAGTTATTTGTCAGCCTTGCTTAGATTTATATATTAGTACTAAGACAAATATTAATGTGCTAGTTGAAAAACCTACCAGTTTTTAAATTTTTTTGTTTTTTGACAAAATCAAATGAGCTCCATTTAAATCTGTTTTTTTGGGGGGGTTAATTTAATCAATTGACGACAAGAATATATATAATCAAATTATTATTGTGAATAGACGTTGACATTTAAGTAGAGTGCCTATTCCAAAATTCCACTTGTTTTCTGGGCCCCAGTATAACTATTGACTAGAAAATTCAAAAATAACTTTAGTATTAAATTTTCAATATAATGAAGTAAATTACTGAATTAAAGATAATAGCAATAGTAAGATTGAAATAGAGCAATATTGACTGAACAAAACTAGTTGAGACTGAAATTAAATAAAAATGCACATTAATCCATAAATTGGTAAACAATATATGTATCTAGCTACAATGTTTACTTTTTTTTTTTTGGTAGGTAGCTACAATGTTTACAGCTTAAAAAAAAAAAAGTACTAGAAGCTAAATAAATCATTTTCAGACTAAAAACGATAAAGGAATAATGTTCACAACAAAAGAACTAACAGTCTTTAATATAAATCCAGGAGGAAACACCAAATTATAAGTAGAGGAGGCATTAATAATGTTTGTTGTTGCTAAAACCTGAATTTGCTTAGACATGTCAATCTTTTCTGATTTTGAAAAGACAATCATCTTCTCCTTCTTGTAAGTGGAATAGTTGATAAATTTCGTAAAAACTTTGTTAATAAGATCATCGAATATCCAATCGCTTTTTTCAAGTTTCGTATTATATAAATGTATAACCAATTTCCCTGTAAGGGCGGTATCCATATCATTCACAAAAGCGAAGTGACTATATTTTGTTGGTAATGAAAAAACTCCGAAACTTCTCATCTCTTAGATCGAAAGAGAACATATAAACATTGTTTGAAAATTGAGCCCAATAAATAACTCCGTTGAGAAAATTACATCTAGTAGGGAATATATATAGATGGTGTACAACAAGAATTTGTTCCTACAGTTCTAATTCTAATCATAGTAACATGGTTATTGTTGTTGATTTCCACAAAAACATGAAATAACTTGTATTTTTCGGACCGAAAGAGGTGTTAATTAGAACGCTAATATTGCCATAAGGTTATATTTATTTATAAATATTCAGAGTATTATAGTTAGATTCTAACTAGGGCTTTATTTAGAGCAAGTTTCCCATATTTGTGTTGGATTACCTATTAGAGTTTTAATATTATTAAATATTAGGCGATTAGTTAAATTTGTTTCCATAAAATATTAAATTTTAACTACTTATTTTGTAGGTGAAAACGTGGCAGATATCAAATAGTAATTTTAAAATTTTAATTATGTAGTTTCTTCATATACGAGGTTAAATTTAGCAAAGGAAAATTTTCTAATAGGTAAGAAAATAAATAGTATTGTAACTTTTGTTTCTTTCCCTACTATAAACAAAAAGTTCACATTTTTTTTTTGGAATATTAATAAGTGATAGGAAAAAAATTAAATAGTATTGTAACTTTGGTTTCTTTCCCTAAACAAAAAGTTCACATTTTTTTTGTGGAATATTAATAAGTGAAAGAATAGAATCAACATTGGATTCTTTGAGAATTTAATATCAAATCTCCTTAATACTAATTAATTAACCTCTGATACCTTGCGTAAAACTTGAATTTGATAATATATGTTCAAAATAGAAAATTGAGTTTTGTAATTTTGCTTGTAGACCTCTTATAAATTTATTTTAAATTTTATGTCTTTTATACAAAAGATTTTTATTCTTATAGCTAGTTGAGGTATATTAGTTTCTAACTCACATGTCTTGCACAGGTGACCCTACAACTATTGTAAAAATTATACCTAAAATCATAAACTTTTAGTACAATATTTAATTAGAAAAATTTATTAGTTTAGAAAAGATTCAAATTTACCCGTTTACAATCAGAAAATATACCACTAATATCATTAGTTAAGTGATTCAAATACGCCATTTCTCCGTTATGGTTAAATTCAATGATTAAATCGCTGCAAATATAATTCGATTTTTAAGATTAGCTTCGAATTATATAGAAAACTAATATTTACTATAAATATTCAATATTTTCTAACAATTTTTTGGAGTTATAAAACTAAGATTTCTATTTGAAACTACCTAACTGATAAATATTAAAGTAGTAAAAATTATCAGATGGAATTGGAAACAAGATTAAAGGTCTAGAATATTATGATTTTACCAATTATCGAAATCCCAATCTATTTACTCCATTTTGATCATAAGTCATGATTCATGAGCATCTAACTTATCGTAATTTATCTCTGTGGCAATGAGACAGATTTCATGAGAACGAGCAATGTTAGACTTTACAAAATTGGGCTATGATCGTATCAAAGTATTCCAAATTTTAAAGCTTAATTTATATAAATATCATGGTGTTAAGAGCTCATTACATTATTTTCCTTTCTCTTTTCTAAATTACAAAAATCTCTATGGATTTCGGATACAACACTGGACTTTCGAATACATCAGCAAATACATAGGGGAGGGGAGGAATGTATCCAAGAGGAGAGAGATGTATCAAAGAGAGGATAGAACATCCGGATACATAAGAAGAGATGTATCAAAGAAAGGAAGGACGCATCTATAACTATGCACAAATTAAAAGAGAAACAAAATTAGTCTTAGTACGTTAATATTGCCATAAGATAAAGAGATACAATTGGGCGTCATGCGGAAGTTTACAATTTGCAAATTATATAGTTGATAAATCAGCTAACAATACTTATAGCATATAATGTTTTAAATATTTGAGTTGGATTCTCACTTGGGCTTTAGTTAGGACAAGCTTTCAATATTTGTGTTGGACTACCTTATTAGAGTTGTAGGCCAGTTAGAATTGTTTCCATAAGAAATTTAATAGAACTAAGTTTTACTCTTTAAGTAACGTTATATGGATCACAAAGCTATATAGAATTGGGTCTCACTAGTGCTTTATTTAGATTTTAGGGCAAAATTGGTTCTTTTTCCCTATTTTTGAAAAACGGTATCTTCCGTCAAAAATGTAATGGCAAGAATATTTCTAACCCAAAAATATAACGACGATAAATTCAAAGATATTTTTGATCATTTTCCTTTTAATTATAAGCAAGCTAATATTGTTCCCGGAGGAATTTTGATAAATTTTTACTCCTTTATAAAAATAAATTCATATACCCATCTCCGCCAATTTAATAATTACAACCCATCCAAAAGAAGCTATGAGGATATACAGTAAACAAAAGTCCTCCATACCAAGGATAGAAGAGAATTACACAACTACCAAAGAAATTAGCAGATTTGTCGTATCGTCTTCTAATAATGGGAAGTAACTTGTTGAGTTGAAATAATGTGTTTTAATTGTTACTTAAAATTTATTGTATGTCATTGTCGTCTTCTAATAATTGAAAGTTACTTTCGCTGTTTCTAGTTACTTGTCCACATTTTCTTTTTTAGTTATCTCTAATTACTTGTCCATTTTGACAAATCTAGAAATGACAATTTTTTTTTACCTATTATACCCTCAATTAATTACTTTGAAAAAAAGGTAGAACTTCTTGAAAATATCAAGTTTTTAATTCACCCACTTCATAATTAATAAGGATAAAATGGTAAACTCACTATGTCAATTATTGATTTTTTAATAGATGTCTCAATTCAAAAGTAGACAAGTTATTAGGGACAAAGGGAGTACTTGTTAAGTTGAAATAATAATTATCGTTTAATTGTTACTTAAAATTTATTATATGTCATTACCGTTTTTCTTTTCTTATTTGTCTTGTTTATTACTTATCTACTAATCTTATTTTATCTTTAACTTACCTCCCTATAACAGCTCTATCTCATAATTGTGTAACGACGAAAAACAATATAACATAACCAAATGTTATATACTTATATTTATTAAAATAAATACAATACAATATAATATAATACAACACACACTATAATATAATACAATACATTATGAAATGACATATAACTTGATTACCTAGTGAAAGTTTCAGAACTCAAAAAAAATCTCATCCACCAAAGTTAAACTATCTAAAAAACCAAAAGAATAGAATACCAAAGAACTTTATTACAAACACAATATTACAAGACACTCAAATTTCAAATCTGATCCACAGAATTGCAAAATCTCTGTGGGGTTGACAAACTTTGTTGCTATTATCACAAAGCTTTTTTGGTACCTTCTACATCTAATCACCTCAACACTGGGTGCTTTTTTTTTTTTTTTTTTTTTTT